>NC_062993.1:1238251-1608251 GCF_023078275.1 Leguminivora glycinivorella | reverse complement strand
AAAATTAAAATTTTGAATAAACCCCCGACCGCGACATAGTAGACCGATTTTCATGTAACATGGCTAAGAACACTCCCGATTAACTCAGCTTTCAGACAAAAAAAAACTAAATATAAATCGATTCATCCGTTCGGGAGTTACGATGCCACAGACAGACACACACACAGACAGATAGACAAACAGACAAACAGACAGACAGAGAGACAGACAGACGGACAGAGAGATAGACCCCTTTATTTTTGCGTCGGGGGTTAAATAAAATGTTATAAAAAAACTTGACTTGAAACCTTTTATGAAACTCATATATTGCATATTTTTGACAAAATTTATAGCCAAATTTAGTGTGACAGATTGTTATTTGCATACATTTTCTGAAGCCCAAATTATATTGCGTATCTTTGAAAGTAAAACTGACAGACAAATTACATGTTAGGTGTTACGAGAACTGTAACATATTATTATGTTTGACTTTGTGCGTATGACACAGATCACTTGTGTACTAGACGGGGTAAACGACAATTGATTGTAAAGTGTCGTGGCAATTTAAAGTATTATTTTATGAGCAAGTACGTAAGAGCTTTATAAACGATCTGAATTTATTTTGGAGGGAGGAGACCGTATTCTTTAATTTTTTTTCTTTTAATCCCATTCAAAACAGGCTAGAAATAACTGCCCTAGTTAATTAATTATAAAAATATTTGTCAACGTTTTGCTTTAGTACCAAAATGAGTAATAAAACCCATGTCAGGGTAAAAGCGCCAGGACATTGGACAATGATTGGTAGCATAACATAGTGTTTATGTCGCACTAATACTATACAAGCTACAGAGTTAACTACGATCCGCTACGGTATATTTATTTATTTATTTATTTATTAGTAAAACATGTTTACATGACATTACAATAAAGCCAATGCGTCACGAAACTTAGATAACAAAAAAGAGAAAAAAAAAGAGACCAATAATATTAAAGAGAACATTAAAAATAAAATTAAACAATTGATTTGGGCGGTGACGTCACAGCGTGGCTCCGTTGCGTAGTTTTGCCACGGTGTGGGATTTGCAGATTACCCTGGAACCGCCGAAAGACCACACCTTTCGGCCAGAAGTCTGCGCTTGCGATGGAGTCCTACATGAACGTTTGGTCACCTACCTCCGCACTTAAATCAGATCAGATAATCGAATTGGCTATGCACTGGTTAAAACAGCGTTGGCGTCATCCGAGCATTTAGTTATATAGCTTTCACAGAATCGTACAATCCGGAGTCTGTTGTACACTGTTCTTGATACACGACGAAGAATTATTACAATATTTATGAGAACGCTGGTATATTTTCGTTTATGGCTCGGTCCTTTCGTCCACGTGCCGCCGATAAAAAAACTGAAGAAATATCAACTTTTTATTGTAAGAAGTAAGGATCAGATGACAATTACGCTAAAATGTTGGATGCAGGGTTTCTATTCGATCAGAGGTATATTTTATTTTATTTTATGTACGAATTGATCTAAAATAATGAGTGAAATAAAACTATGGAAACTGATTATATTGCATATAATGAATTTACAATTCACCCGTTGACCACGAATGCTGTAAAGTGTTCTAAACCTCGGGATGAATTGTAAATTCATTATACGCGATATAATCCGTTTCCATAGTTTTATTTCACGAGTAACTGTAGCGGTAACCGAATACAATACTAATGATGAGTGTTTTGTGGATAAGTTGAATTACTTTTAAGGGTTTGTTTTGAGTTTGTTCGATATTTAGTTTCTTTGAAGGAAAAAGTTATGATTTTATAATCATATGGATACGTGTAGAACTCAACATCATAGTGTAATAATGGAAAAAATGGACTGTTTACAATTGCCCCCCAGTCGAGATTTGCCGCGCTGTACCTTAATGTAAAGTTCAGATAACACATTTGCGTTTATTTATATTTTACTACGCGTGATAAAAAAAACCTCAACAATATTATGTGAATAATTTGATTTGGCTTTGTAATTTAAATTTCAATCCTAGGCCCTAAAACCCTCTCTTATTTAAACCCTGTTCTATTTGCCATAAGAAATCACATTGACGTTTACTGTGCAAAGGTTCTACAGTGGCCTATGGGCATTTCTCAGGAGGCGCGTTTTTACGTGTCCGAGACAAAAAACGTCAGAACGGACTGGTCTAAAAATCTGAATTAATTCAGGCACAATCATTAGCCTCTGTACTACTTGGTACAATATAACATTATTTATTTATTATCTGTATAATATAAGTAATAAAATATTAAACGCGAAAAATGACCTTCGGTGGGCGTGTCCCGCACCCAGAATTTGCAAAACAAAAAATCATAACTCAAGATGGAGTTGTTGATCGCAGTTGATATAGATATTCACGTATAAGGTGTTAGTTAACCTATCATATTTTCTATATAAAAATAATATGTTAGCTAAACTCATCGAGTAAAGACAAATTTACGATGTGTCCCGGGCTAGTGACTGATTTCGGTGTAATTTGTTAAACATGACAGTACTCTTACAAATTAATAGATCAGGGACGTAGTAGCACAAATATAGTTAGTTTTAGCTATGTTTTATCCATTCAGTGTAGAGGAGATGAAGTACCGTTTTATAAAGGGGACTTTTTGAAAGTTTCTCAGTCGTTCGCTGGGTTTGGTCCCATGTTTTTTAAGATTCGGTGGATCAATTTACTCCCACAGTTTAGGTCAATTTGTCGTTATGTAAGGTACTAATAAATCCTTGAAAGTATGTTATTACGTCATTATGACATCTCCTCTGTATCATGCATGCTATTGCAGTTATGTCGAAAAAAGCTATAAAATTTGATACCAGTGGAGTTGATTTCCGTGGTTTCGGTGGATTTTTTGACCACCGATATCAAAAAAAGTGACCACCGACTTCGATTGCCACGTTGTAAACTGATTAAATGTCCATTATTTTCTAATATTTCATACTTAAACAGTAGGATATACCTTGTAAAAACATAGAACTATGTTTCTAAGCAAATTAAGCCGCTCTATGGGTACAAAATTCTCTACTGGATAATGACTAGCATATTACCATGTTAAATTTAGTAAAATTGCGCGATTATGAGCCTTTTTACATGACCTGTCATCGAATTAAAATGAAAAATATCAATAAATTGAATAATAAGTTACATATTAAGTTGAAATGTGGAATAATATTTAAAAAATTGAATTCGGTGGCGCAAATTGATTACAGTGCCCATACATAATTTCGGTGATTTTAAAATGTCAGATTTCTTACAAAATATAAGGTTCTAATGGAGGCCTTCACCACCAATATTTTTTATATTTAGGCTAGATTTTAGTAAATTGACTGACATATCAATAAAGTAGTAAATAAAAATCAGCACCGAAATCAGGCACCGAACGTCATCCCTGAGAACTGCCCCTATAATTCAAATTGGTTGACTGTACCTACATAATCTCCTCTCTCATTAGTTTCGCATATCTGGGTATGTAGCCAAATAAATTTCGGTCGCTTCCCCGACGCAAAAACGACGGGGTGTTATAACTGTTATAAGTTTGACGTGTCTGTCTGTCTGTCTGTCTGTCTGTCTGTGTCTGTCTGAGGCATCGTAGCTCTTGAACGGATGAATCGATTTAGATTTCGTTTTTTTGTTTTAAAGCTGAGTTAGTCGGGAGTGTTCATGACCATACTTCATGAAAATCGGTCCACTATGTCACGGGGTTTTTCAAAATATTAATTTTGTGGTTAGGTTATTTCTGAACTTGTATCGTAATGTAGTAAAGTACGAGTACACCGCATTATATGTCACTGTACTACTGTGTATTACATTTTATGTGCCAGTATTGAGTGTATAAAACCTCATTTTGTAACATTAGGAGAGGCTTTTTCATAGCGTACTAAAAAAGGTACTTCAATACTCGCGCGTGTACATAATAAATTAGTTACTTTAGAAAACTCCTAACAAGTGTAGCATTTATTCCAGAATAGACAAGGTTGCGTTTGGTTACTTTTTTAGGGATGTGAAAAGTAAAGCTAACTTTTTAAATCCTAGAGACCCTCGGGTGTTATTCTGTTCATAACGCTTCATAGTAAATGAGGATAGGATGTGATGTCACAGTACCAAACAGAAGTATAATATAAATATGCAGGTACAGATGTAGTCCCCGTGTGGTGACGGGTTAAGAATTTCACCACCCCCTTTCTTCCCGTGGGTGTCGTAGAAGGCGACTGTGGGATATGGGTTAAAGTGTGGCGTAGGCGAGAGGCTGGCTGTCACTGCAATGTCACACTTTCGTTTTCTATCGACCCCTTATTTGCCAAGAGTGGCACTGAAACTTGAGTAGTTTCATGTGCTCTGCCTACCCCTTCATGGGATACAGGCGTGATTGTATGTATGTATGTATGTATGTACAGATGTAGTGCGAAAAGATTTTTTATTTTAACGGAAACGTACAGTTACCCAATTAGAATTCTAGGCCAATCTAGAACCCTGTCGTATTGACACCGTGCTTTATTTGCTACAGCAGTCACTTTGAATTTTACTGTGAAAGGGTTCTACAGTGGAGTAGGATTCAGATTGGTTGACTGTATGAACGTGTCATGCTATTTCAGGCAGTCTCAGTAACTCTCTCTGTCTGAACTTACATGACAACGAACGTTTCCGGAAAAATACGAAGGAAAACTTTTTTGAACTACATCTGTAGAAGTAAAAAAATATAATCGCTTACATGTTTGCTAGAAACAAACTTGTAAATGTGAATGTGGTATTTTATCGTGGTATATTTTTTTTATAATTATAGATATTGAGGTACAAAAAGCGCTGGTGGCCTAGCGGTAAGAGCGTGCGACTTTCAATCCGGAGGTCGCGGGTTCGAACCCCGGCTCGTACCAATGAGTTTTTTGAACTTATGTGCGAAATGTCAGTTATTTGGCAGTCGCTTTTCGGTGAAGGAAAACATCGTGAGGAAACCGGACTAATTACAATAAGGCCAAGTTACCCTTCAGGTTATAACGCTAGCGTCCAACAACGCAAGTAATAAAGTTAGTTCATGGCATGTCTCTGGGGAGATTTCTTTATCGGACCATAGATATATATGCTTTAGGTATACCACTAAAATCAAAGTAGAAGTTATACTAAAACGGAATCCCAGGAATACCAACTGGTTATCGTTCAAGGATGACCTTAAGGCGGACCTGGGAAACCCCAATGGTAAGCTAAACTCTATTATTGACATAGAACTTGAAGCTGACAAAATAGGGCAAGCCGTCCATACGGCTTGGACAAATAACTGCCCGGAAAAGAAAATCCTGGCGAAGAAGGTACCCTGGTGGAATCCGGAGATAGCAAAACTCAGGAAAGAAACTAGGGCTGTCTTCAACGATGCCAAAAGAAGTAATGATTTTGAGCTCTACGCGCGAAAACTCACAGAGTATAGCAAGGCAGTGAGGAAAGCGAAAAGGAAAGCGTGGAAAAACCACTGCGATCAAATCGGTTCCATTCCGGAAGGCATGAGACTCACGAAGGCACTAGCCACAACGAAGTCAGTCCCACTCACCTCTATTAGAAGGAGTGATGGTGGAATGACTGAAACGGGGCTAGAGACCCTCAAGGTGATGTGTGCCACACATTTTCCAGGCTCGATAATAAATCAGAGTGTACCAGACGATGAACCAATTAGTGTTACGGAACAGTGCACTCGCACGACCAGGCATAATTGGGACACGTCGAAAAAGGTAGTAGACCACAACAAAATACAATGGGCATTATCGACATTTCAGCCATATAAAGCCCCGGGGCCAGATGGAATCTACCCCATACTACTACGAGAAGGCGCTAACGTACTTATACCCCACTTGAGTAGACTGTACAAAGCGTGTATTGCCTTCGGACATGTACCACGTGCATGGAGGTTAGTAAAGGTAACATACTTGCCCAAACCAGGCAAAGAGGATTACACAGAAGCCAAATCATATAGGCCCATAAGTCTATCATCATTTCTCCTTAAAACTTTGGAGAAACTGGTGGACAGACACATCAGGGATGGTCCGCTCAAGAGACATCCACTACACCGCTTGCAATGTGCATACCAGCCGGGCAAGTCCACGGAGACAGCACTACACCTGGTGACAACTAGAGCGGAGCGGGCCATAGAAAACAAAGAACTATGTCTTGCTGCATTTCTGGATGTCGAAGGTGCCTTTGATCGCACCACATATGGTGCAATCAATAATGCTGCACTCAAACATGGCATAGAACCTACCATCTGCCGCTGGATAGGTAATATGTTGAACAGCCGGCTAATTAAGTCCTCCCTCATGGGGGAAGAATTACTAGCCACAGCAACAAAAGGTTGTCCACAAGGTGGGGTTCTCTCTCCGACTCTATGGAGCCTGGTAGTGAACTCACTTTTGGAAGAACTAAATAAGGGCCCAGTATATACAGTGGGTTATGCAGATGATTTAGTGATACTCATAAACGGGAAATTCCCGGGAACGGTGTCAGAAATCATGAATACAGCACTGAGGCAAGTGGAGAGGTGGTGTAACCACCAACAACTCTCCATCAATCCAGGCAAAACAGTGGTAGTACCGTTTACCAGGAAAAGGGCCCTTACTGGCATGGAGCAACTAAGGCTCTATGGAAGGGTACTTGAACTTTCCAATGAAGTGAAATATCTAGGGGTAGCACTAGACAAAGAACTGAACTGGAAAAGACACGTCGAACTGACCACAGCCAAGGCACTTAGAGTGTTTGGAATGTGTAGGTCAGCTTACGGCAAAACATGGGGTTTAAACCCAAAGGTACTAAGGTGGATCTACACCATGATGGTGAGACCTATAATCCTGTACGGAAGCCTGGCCTGGTGGCCAAGGACATTACTGAGCACATGCAAGGATGTCCTCATGAAGGTACAAAGGACAGCATGCATGGCTATAACGGGTGCGTTCAGAACGACGCCAACAGCAGCATTGGAGGTACTATTGGATCTCCCGCCGCTACATCTAGTGATACAGTCTGAGGCACTGAAATCGCTACACCGGCTGGCTTTAACAGGCCTCTGGAGCGATAGCATGCTCAAGACTAAACACACAAGCATGGAATACAACAATTCTATGGGAAGGCTGATGAGTATGGGCTGCGACAAAATGCAACCGAAATTCATCTTCCACAAAAACTTCAAAACCAAAGTCCATACTAGAGCCGAATGGAAGGAGGGTCTGGAGACACCCACCCCTGATGACAACACCATCATCTGGTATACAGACGGGTCCAAGATGGCATCTGGTACGGGCGCAGGCATTTATGCAAATGACTACAGTGGTAGTATCAGCATGGGCAATTATGCCACGGTCTTCCAAGCCGAGACATATGCAATAATTGCCTGTGTACATGAGAATATAGTTAGACAAATCCAAGGTAAGACTATCTATATACTCAGCGACAGTCAAGCGGCACTCAAAGCCTTCACATCGCCCAGAGTTACCTCTAGACTGGTATTAAACGGCATCCAAGCTCTTAACAAGCTTGGAAGGCAAAACAAGGTGCAACTGGTATGGATACCGGGGCACGAAGGCTTCATTGGCAATGAAAACGCTGATGAACTTGCCAAGGCCGGATCTGAAGACAACTTCATAGGTCCGGAACCTTATGTGGGCCTTTCACAAGGAACCATCAGAATGGCTATGAAAGACCAAACAAAGGCTAGTCACCAAAAAGAGTGGGATGCCCTGGTTGGTCTGAAGCATTCAAAGCTCTTTATGCAGAGGGTAGACTCTGGATGGAGCAAAAAGCTAGGGAAGCTAGGCAAAAGACAACTCCAAATTATAACGGGGGTGTTCACAGGCCATTACGGGGTCAAAGGAATTTTGGCCAAGATGGGACACGCCGACAACACTGATTGTCGCATGTGTGGCGAAGAGGAAGAGACCGTCAGACATTTAATGTGTGAATGTCACGCCCTCGCCAGACAAAGAATGAAGAACTTTGGAGCAGGCTACCTGGCACCGAAGGACTTCAGAGAGCTACCCATGAGCCTCATCATCCGATACGTGGAGATGGTCGAGAAGCTCCTGAATAGCTGAAGGATCTTAGGATCGTAGGGGGTAATTGCACAAAAGATCCCGATGGGTCGAAGTGTATCCGTAAGGGCCCCCGCAGATTTAAGATAAGATAAAATACCCTTCAGGTTGGAAGGTCAGATGGCAGTCGCTTTTGTAAAACTAGTCCCTACGTCAAATATTGGGATTAGTTGTCAAAGCGGACCCCAGGCTCCCATGAGCCGTGGCAAATGCCGGGATAACGCAAGGGGGATGATGAGATATAGAGGTACAGTCAACCAATTGGACTGTAGGACTATGTCACAGTGACGTTATAAATCAGATTGTAAGCATCTCTTACTGCTTGTCATTTGGACATGGTTAAAGAGTGGCCTAGGGTTCCAATTAGTTGACTGTACATGTTTTATACAGCAGAGGAAATCTATACTAATATTATAAATGGGAAAGTGTTTGTGTCTGTTTGTTTGTCCGTCTTTCGCGGCAAAACTGAGCAACGAATTGACGTTATTTTTTTAGTGGAAATAGTGGAAAGGATGGAGAGTGACATCTCTAATAAATTGTAGTAGAGTTATACTTTAGTCAGAACTTAGAATTAGTATAGTATCAATTGTAATTTCAGTTCAATTTTAAATATTTTCTAAATAATGTACATGTGACGTGTAAAAGTGCCCCTGTGGCCTATTTGCTGAATAAATTATTTTGATTTTTTGATTTTGATTGGCTACTTTTGGTCTCTTTCTAACCCCCGCTAGCGCGTTTAATTTGAAAATTGCTGTATGAAGCATTTTAAAAAACCGGCCAAGAGCGTGTCGGGCCACGCTCAGTGTAGGGTTCAGTAGTTTTCCGTATTTTTCTCAAAAACTACTGAACCTATCAAGTTCAAAACAATTTTCCTAGAAAGTCCTTATAAAGTTCTACTTTTGTGATTTTTTTCATATTTTTTAAACATATGGTTCAAAAGTTAGAGGGGGGGGGACGCACTTTTTTTTTCCTTTAGGAGCGATTATTTCCGAAAATATTAATATTATCAAAAAACGATCTTAGTAAACCCTTATTCATTTTTAAATACCTATCCAACAATATATCACACGTTGGGGTTGGAATGAAAAAAAATATCAGCCCCCACTTTACATGTAGGGGGAGTACCCTAATGAAACATTTTTTTCCATTTTTTATTTTTGAACTTTGTTGGCGTGATTAATATACATATTGGTACCAAATTTCAGCTTTCTAGTGCTAACGGTTACTGAGATTATCCGCGGACGGACGGACGGACGGACGGACGGACGGACGGACGGACAGACAGACATGGCGAAACTATAAGGGTTCCTAGTTGACTACGGAACCCTAAAAATTATAAATGGGCTTACTCT
This sequence comes from Leguminivora glycinivorella, assembly GCF_023078275.1. Classification (NCBI taxonomy): domain Eukaryota; kingdom Metazoa; phylum Arthropoda; class Insecta; order Lepidoptera; family Tortricidae; genus Leguminivora; species Leguminivora glycinivorella. The sequence continues at coordinate 1,598,818 of NC_062993.1, read as the reverse complement.
TGGCCACAGACTAGCCAAAGGCAAAGACGTGGCCTACGGTGGAGTGAGCTCGCCCAGAAGATACCGCAATTTTCGAATTACGAGTAAATGCGCTAGCGGAGCCGCTTTCCATCAGGCGGGCCCTGTTTGCCACCAACGTTGTGTTTAAAAAAAAATCAAAATGTTAACAAGACGTAAAATCTGAATTGAACTTTACATAACTCCTTACCGTGTATGTGATAGCTCGGTGGAACCAAATTGCCAAGAAAATTAATGTTGAAATAAGTTTCGGCCGCCGTGTGCCTCTGACGTTTTGTGGACCTTCATTATATAAAAGTAAATTATGTTTTGAGACATTTTCGTTTTTGTTGTTGCTATTTCGTTGGTTATGTTTAGCTTTTATTGTAAAAAAGTTATTGCATTGCAAATGCTTTTATTGAATTCCATTTACTTTAAGGGGAGATTCTTTAGTTCAAATACAATCAATTTCTCTAAGAAACTAGCCTCTTAACTCTTACAGTTATCGAATTCTTAAAAAGATTAATTTAATTATTGAACATGTGTGTGGCATCCCTTACCATTTCCTAATGTTATTTGTTTTGACATGTGCCGTCAATCACTTGACACTAACTTGAATATTATTCTTAAGGGTCTCTCATACTAATTAATTAATTTATTAAATATGAAAACGATGAAAAAAATATTTTTGCAAATTTAACTTAAAGTAATATACAGCGTGTTTCCTGATAACGAACCTAACGACATGTTGAATTTAACGGAAACAAAAAAAACACGGTGGTACTTTCAATCTCACTGGGAGACAAAAAGTGTCCCAGAATTTCCCTACATTTTTGTTACTTTCCTCTTTTGTTACCCCACACAACATGTACTGAAAATGGTAACAAAATAAGAAAAATCGTATGGGACAATATTTTTAACTACTAGGATTGAAAAAGCTAGTGTTTCTGAGTATAAATACCATTTTATTTTTTTCAAAAATATCACATTTCATAAAAGTGGCGAAAAAAAAGAAACGCTCGTGTATATGTATAATTGAGTTGGCAAAGATACATCAACATCATATTAGATTTGATGACGCAATTAGGGCCATTTTTTTATTAGTCATTGATAAACTCTGATTTCAATGAACAAAGTGTACGGTCTACAAACTACTAAATTTTTAAATTGAAAAATGACTGCCTTGTGTGAGACTTGAACTCTCTTTATCCAGTTCAAGTCTCAAAGAAGGCAACATTTTTTTACTAAGTACGCCTTTAATTTATAAAACTTACTTAACTTTATCTTTAGTAAAAACATTGGATAATTTTTAAGTAGGAGCTCAAATATGCAATTATCTATGGAACTTCCTTAAGGAGCGTATACTTAAATGTGTCGTTGCAGAAACTTGTATCAGCAGACATAGCGGTCGAGGCTTGGCACAAGGAGACCCCCTCTCGCCTTTGCTATTTAACATAGCAACGATTAATATCTGTAGAGAAATAACCAATGTGACAGTTTCGCAATATGCTGATGACTTCGTATTATACATTACTGTCAAGAATGTTAATGATGGCATATTTGAGATCCGCTCTGCTTTAGAGATGTTTAATGGTTTATTAAAGGAGAAAGGCCTAACAATTTCAGGAACTAAGAGCAAAATATGCGTTTTTGGCAAGCATATAAAGGCCGAAGCAATAGACATTAAAGTAAACGAAGTATCTTTACAAGTTGTTGATAATGTAAAGTACTTGGGGTTGTGGCTTGATCGTGGACTGAGATGGAAGCGGCACATTGATGAAATAACACAAAAATTAACTAAGTCTATCAATATTTTTAAAGTACTGACTGGGCCCCGTTGGGGAGTACATCCTAAGCATTTAAGACGACTTTATATAGCTCTTATTCGTAGCCGATTGGATTATAGCTGTTTTCTTTATGACACAAGTGCAAAATATAACTTATATAAATTAGACAAAGTCCAAAACCAATGTATGCGAGTGATAGGTGGATTCATCAAGAGTTCTCCTATACATGTTATGGAAAATGAATTGCATATTCCCCCACTACACATTCGCAGACTATATTTGGCTGGAAAATACTATTTGAAATCTAAATCCCTTCTCAATAATCCTACAATTAATGCAATTTCCAATTTATCTCAAACTGTGGACGGCGGTCGACAGTATCGCAATAAAACACCCCTTTTAGTTTCTGTTCACAATCATCTGAAGGATGTCCCAGTTCAGTCAAAAAAACAACTGGAAATGTTTAGTTTAGATACTTGGATAAATAATATTAAATTGTCTGATGTCATCAGAATAACGCTAGAACCCATTACCCAAGCCAAAAGACTGTACGACAAAAATAAACTCAAATCTAAATGCGCAAAGTATTTGGACGAAACATATGGGCTCCACTACAAAATATTTACAGATGGTTCGAAAAATAATAATATATCGGGTGCCGCTTTTTATGAACCCCATAGTACACTATCAGTTAAGTTTAGTATATCAGCCGATGTCTCAATTATGCAAACGGAATTAGTCGCGATCTCAGAAGCATTATCTTGGATAGAATCAGTGAATGGAAAAGAATTTGTAATACTGACAGATTCAAGGAGTGCCCTTCAGCACCTGGCTCGATGCACCTCGAATTATCGAGGAGCACCGATAGCCTACTCCATATTAAAAACAGTTCGCAAATTAAAACAACAAGATAAATCAATTACCCTTCAATGGATACCATCTCACATCGGTCTCGCAGGTAATGAGGTGGCAGACATTTTAGCAAATGAAGCGGTCAGCGACGGGATTCCGTTTAGCATAGTACCTACATTTATGGATTCAATAAAAATAGTTAAAAAACATTGTAGGCAGATGTGGAGTGAATATTTTGATGACAGATCGTTAGATAAGGCGATATGGTATAAAACGACCCAGCCACAACTCTTAAGAAACCCATGGTTTGAAGACTCCTGCATGAGTCGACATGAAATAGTTTTAGGGTTTAGACTACGTTCCGGACACATTCCATTAAATAAATTTGCATATTTAATGAAAAAGGTGCCGTCGCCAAACTGTGACGAATGTGATATTTTGGAAGATGCATACCATATCATCATGGAATGTGTCCGGAACGAAAGTGCGAGAAAAGATTTCAAGAATAAAACCTTATTTGAAGTTGGGGGTTGCAACCAAATCTTGGGGCAACCACTATCTGAGGATGCAAAAAGTTTGTATAAACTTGTTGCGTTAGGATTAAGTAGACGATAAAATGTATTGTTTATATCTGTACAGAGCGACATCGTCACAACAGTGACAAAGCTCTTTAAATAAAGAAAAAAAAAAAAAAAACTACTTAAATAAATATGTTTCGTATCGTCTGTAAATCCAAAATGACATAAATATTTTATTGTCTGACATCATCGCATTAACTATTGCCATAAATAGGCTGATGTGGTTATTACCTCGGAATGGTCTATTACTGCCATGAAATGGATTTACTGATATAAAATTTACCCGATTACGGAAAAGTCATAGGAGAGGTTGTGGCTTCAATAATAGAGGAAGCGATTTTGTCATAAATTGTCGCCTAATGTGTTATCTGAGCATTTCTCTTTTTTTGGCCATTTTTTTTATTTTGATTTTTTTAGGGAATTTGAGGTCAATTTTACTCAGAATCACGAGTACTTTCAATCTCACTGGGAGACAAAAAGTGTCCCAGAATTTCCATACATTTTTGTTACTTTCCTCTTTTGTTACCCCACACATGTATGGAAAATGGTAACAAAATAAGAAAAAATCGTATGGGACAATTTTTTAACTACTAGGATTGAAGAAGCTAGTGATTCTGAGTAGAAATACCATAATTTTTTTCAAAAATTTCAAAATTTCATAAAAGTGGCGAAAAAAAAAAAATGCTCATCTGGCCTAAGGTATTGATAAAAAGCTGATTTAGAGTAATACTCGTTTAATTTTTATCAATTTCGTAAAACTAGTGGCTATGCCAAATCTTGAGATTAAGTTGTAGAAGCGGACCCAAGCAGGGTGGCTAGCCGAATGGCACAATCGCTCACGAAACGCTCACGAAACGAAGCGCTAGTAGATATCTATCTCTATCGCGCTTGCGTATTGGCGCGACAGAGCCAGCGGCGTATCGCTTTCGTTTGGCGTCGGAGAAATGCCATTCGGCTACGGGGCCAGGGGCATGAGCCGTGGCAAATGCCGGGCTAACACATTAGGAGGATGGGGACTAGTTTCATTTTTATGATATTTTTACAGAATATTGTTACACCTAGCAATAAAATGTAATGCGTATCTAGTAGTGTGTCTATTATAGTACAAATTAAAATATTTTCAATGAAAACCATTTTATAACTTCTTAGAACACCTAACAATGCACAAAAACTCTCTAAAAAGTATGAGTATTTCATACAATACAGCATGAAATTTTTTTTTTCATATTTATTTTGTGAATGATTCAAAATCAACACATTTTTGAATAGATTTCGATTCCTTTTGTATCTCACATATAGCTTTGAAAATTGTATAAAAATAAGATATCGATGGCGAAGTGCCATGAACTCCTAACTAAGTATGAAAACCTAAGTAGTTGGTAGTTCATGGTACTTCACCGTCGATATGGTTCCACCCTTCTCATGCATGTAAGGTACAGCGGGGCAAATCTCGACTGGGGGGCCAATGTAACTGGTCCAGTTTTTAGGGTTCCGTAGTCAACTAGGAACCCTTATAGTTTCGCCATGTCTGTCTGTCCGTCCGTCCGTCCGTCCGTCCGTCCGTCCGTCCGTCCGCGGATAATCTCAGTAACCGTTAGCACTAGAAAGCTGAAATTTGGTACCAATATGTATTTCAATCACGCCGACAAAGTGCAAAAATAAAAAATGGAAAAAAATGTTTTATTAGGGTATCCCCCCTACATGTAAAGTGGGGCTGATATTTTTTTTTCATTCCAACCCCAACGTGTGATATATTGTTGGATAGGTATTTAAAAATTAATAAGGGTTTACTAATGTGGTTTTTTGATAATATTAGTATTTTCGGAAATAATCGCTCCTAAAGGAAAAAAAAGTGCGTCCCCCCCCTCTAACTTTTGAACCGTATGTTTAAAAAATATGAAAAAAATCTCTAAAGTAGAACTTTATAAAGACTTTCTAGGAAAATTGTTTTGAACTTGATAGGTTCAGTAGTTTTTGAGAAAAATACGGAAAACTACGGAACCCTACACTGAGCGTGGCCCGACACGCTCTTGGCCGGTTTTATTCCATGTTATACAATGTTTGCATTATTAAATAGATTGTCCACCGGTTATATATGGTAGGCGTGTTCAGTGGATACATGTAGAACTCAACATCATAGTGTAATAATAAAAAATGGATTATGTAGTTACAATGGCCCCCCCAGTCGAGATTTGCCCCGCTGTACCTTAAGTACAATAAGAGACCTACTTTTCTACTGTACTAAAACTACAAGTTTAAGACCCGCAAAAAGCCTTCAACTAACACCGCAAAGTGAGAAATAAGAGCGTATTTTCCCTCTTTCAATTCACTTGTCCAATAAAGAGGGTATTGTAGAGTTTCCTCGGATCGTCTGAACGCAGCTTAGTCCCCATTGTGCCATCAAGGTCTGAGCAACAGCGACATGGCTTGTGCTGTACAGATGGTGGGTTAAGGCGCGTTTAGACTGAGCGAGCTACTTGCCTGGCCAGTACAATTTAATTTTTAAATTTTAGTTACATTATTTTTTTACTAAGTGTATTTTTTTATTAAAGCTATTATCCCTGACTGTATTTATAGCCTGACAAGTTTTTATTTGACCCTCGCTACGTTGCGGATTTTCAGCTGAACTAATTTATTTTACTGGCAAGGATTAATATTTGACACCCGTCGTCAAAAGTCATTGAATGTCAGTGATGTAAACGAGAAGTAAATATTTTCAATTTTCTAACGGTTTCATCGCAAACTTGCCCAAAATAATATTTAAAAAAGTGAAAATAATTGTACTTAAGGTGATAATTTACTAACAACAAAAAAGGATGAAGGATTTCACAGTATTTCGATAACAATGTTCCGAAATCGTTTGTTGACATGTCCGGTACTGACAGTTTATAGTGCGGTTGTCCTGTACTGATTATTTGGTTTCGATTTAGCTTAATTTATTTTTTGTTCTTATTTAAGGTGTCTGTAGCTTTGCCGTGAAAAATATTTATAGAAATAAGAAGGCCGTTACATCATTGACACCAGTATAAAACAAGGTCCCACGCAAAAAGAAAATAAACATCGACGACTTCGATAAAGGCACAAGATTCATGGATTTTAGGCTGTGCGGAAACAAGTAGCGAGTATTTAAACCTTGCTTATTAAACTTTGATTCTCTAAAACCCTGTTTTCATTTTCTACAAATATTAAAGCGAAACCAGTACACGCTGTCCCCATTATATATGACGTCCGCACATTATTGCCAGGTTTGTAGCGACACTCTTTCAGGGTCAAATAAAATCTTGTCAGGCTTTATCTAGTAAACTGAAAAGGGGAACAAATCTTAATTAAGGAAACATTCAGGTGTACTTTGTATGGACACTCTGTGTCCATCACATGTCTCGTCGTCATGTTATTTTGTTACTTAACTTACATAGTTTACGTATTATTATTTACCTTTACCTTTTGATATATTTAAGTTTATAAATCTCACATTCAATGCCATCCATTTCTGGCGAAAACAATATCAGAAATAGGTTATGTAGTCCGAATTAACTAGGTACTCATTGTATTTCAAGTTTAAATGAAAAAAGTGATACTTTAAACATTAAATAAATGTCATATACAAAGAAAAAGTGACCAAGGCCTCCAAGTGTTCCGAGCTGGAAGCTGGAGCTGGAGCTGGAGCTGGAAAGAAAGTGATACTTGTTCGAAAAGTTAATAAATTGAGATAAATTTCGCTGCATTTTTTTTTGAGATAATAGGTAAATTATAGTAAAAGGATAACTCATCTGATTTATTAAATGAATTCTATACCTTTACCTAAATATCTTCATTCTATAGTTTACTCTTCAAAATCCTTATTTCATCCGTCGTACTAATTTGGGATATTTTTATCTCTATTTGCATCTCTTTTGAAGTGGTCTGCGTTATGTCTTTTATTTTGTAATGAAAACTTGTCGAGACAGTTGCTGGCACCACAACTGTCGCAGTGTAATTGCGTCCTTTTCTACACGACCTGCATTTAGTTGCGACAAGAATATAACACACGACGAAATTGGTTGCAACGTAACTTTAGTAACATCTTGACGGTTTTAAAATTGTTCACGTCTTGCCCTTGAGGTCTTTGTGTTGTCATATTGAGATAGTTTTCTTTGTTACGTTATATAACTAGGGAAAAGTGGTATAGAATAGAATAAAATATCATTTACTCGTGAACACAGACAAGACTATTTGAGCATTTCTTTTTTTTTCGCCACTTTTATGAAATGTGATATTAAAAAAAATGCTATATCTACTCAGAATCACTAGCTTTTTCAATCCTAGTAGTTTCTTATTTTCTTACCATTTTGCGTATATGTTGTGTGGGGTAACAAAAGAGGAAAGTAACAAAAATGTATGGAAATTCTGGGACACTTGTTGTCTCCCAGTGAGATTGAAAGTACTCGTGATTCTGAGTACAATTGACATAAAATTCCCTAAAAAAATCAAAATAAAAAAATGGCAAAAAAAAGGGAAATGCTCATTTACAAATTACAACACAAACAGAAAGGAATGAAGTGCTACAAAGTGGCCTTTTATCAGCGTGTTGCTAGGAAAGTTAGGAAGCCGCGACCTCCATACTTCTGTGGAATGTATAATCGCTTAACAGACGAGCGTGGGTGTAACATACGGTGTGTGGTAAGCAGTGACCGGACCCTCCGATCCAGGGCGTCCAGCTCGGTCTGGGTCCATCTTATTATGCCAAAGGAGTATGTGAGTAGAAGCATTACCCAGGCGTTAAAGGCGCGCACGTTGTTGCCTCCTGACAAAGACTTATTATTCAACTAGGGAACAAATCAAATTATTTTATTGAATATTTTTCGATTTGTTCTTTTTTTTTTCAAGTAGTCAATATAAATATAAATAAAAAAAATATATATAAATTATAAATTTAAATAGATATCATACACGAAAGAAAAAACGACAGAACCCACTGGTGGCCGGGCGGGCGGGTGGTCTAGTGGTGAGGACGTTAGCCGCGGGTTCGGTTCCCGGCTCGGCCACCAGTGGGCCCTGTCGTTTTTTCTTTCGTGTATGATATCTATTTAAATTTATAAAGACTTATTATTATATACCTACTAGACTTATTATTATGTAGCTTTAGTTTAGACAAGAAGTATGTATGGTTATAGTTTTACGTGGATTGTGCTAAAACGTCGCTTTCATACTCGTATCAAAATGTATTAAAGTTTTCCATACTTGATTTTTTTACCTGGAAGCACTTGTGATAGCTCAAATGTGATAATGATGTACAGGTTGACGAGAGAAATTTCGATTTTTTAAGAGGCCCAATTAGGTTTGTGAGCCCTTAAAGGTCTTGGTCACTTTTCCCTTTATTTTCACTTACATTAGAATTTTATATTTAAGTTGGTGCATTAAAAAACAACAAGGCTAATATATTAATAATTGTTATTTCCTTTATTTATTTTGCTTCTTAGGTTAAGTTTTTTATAATATGAATATAAAAGTAAAATACAAAAACACATACAAAACAATATAAAAAATATATAAACACATTATAAAAAACCTAACCTAGGGTGCCGCCAGCAGCGGTTAGGGCCGCAGAGAGAGGAACCGTCGGACTATCCGCGTTGTGTCCAAGATCACCGCCTTCTGCATCTGGCCCTTGATCCAGCCACCTAGCGAGAGTCTCTTTAGATGTTGGTCGAGACTCTTCGCTATGATACCGTTCGCTGAAATAATAGTTATTTGTTATACAAGGGGGCAAAGTTGTATTTTAACGCCGAGTGTGGAATTGAAAAACGAGCAAGTGAAAGGATTCTATAGTTGAACCACGAGCGAAGCGAATGGTTCGAGAATAGAATCCTGAACTTGCGAGTTTTTTAACACACGAGAAGTAAAATACATTTGCACCCGAGTGTAACACAAAAATTTTCCCCTCACTATAGCGAGGAAACTATAACGCAAAAAATGCGTTTATCACTGCTTCCAAGTAGTTCCACAGGTGGTAAATCATCTTTATTACTAGATTCACCTAATTTTATCAATTTTAAAGCAGTTAATTTGACTTTATTCAAGGTCAAATTACTTTACCCACTAGTGGATAAAATGCGTTTTTACCCGCTGGTATTAAAGGACAAAACACGTGTTTCCGAGCTAGTGAGGGGAAATAATTATTATTATGCGTCTTTCTAATATGTATTTTATCTAAAATTAATTATTCATAAGTGCAAACAAAAAGCTTTGTTTTTATTAATGATTAAAAGTAATTAAATACTTAATGTCTTGCAATTTCGCAACCTTTTGTGTTTCGTGAATTATGCCTAGCTGTGTATTTTAACAAGTAACAAAGGATAATTAATAACAATCAATATTTGACCGCTAATGGGTAAAACATAATTACTCGTATTTCAGAGAAATTTTAATGTTTTTGGGCTTTACAGAACCTTATACCGCAGAATTTTTATTATAATAGACATAGACATAGACATAGAAAATTTTTATTCAACATCACATGAAAATGTTACAAACAATGAAGTGTTACATTAGGATTTGATAAAGTAAAAAAAACTTAAATCTAGATTAAGCATCTAAGAAAATGAGTTATACAGGTGAGATTAAAATATTCATGTGCGTTAAATAGGAGCTTGCCTCAGCATAATGTTGCAGCATGCTAACTACAACGCTGGTTTTCAGGCAGACCCTTTGTTTAGTATATAACCTTTTTATTTATGCCGCTGTACTACCTCATTGGGTTTAGTGCGGCTACTGGCCTGTCAATCAAAATTACATGTCTTGTCAACTACTACAAGTCAGTGTCACCAAGAGAAAATACGAGAGAAAGCAAAAACAGTAAAATACTAACATAATTATATCCGTGCAACCAGAAATAGCAGAGGCCTCTGCCGCCGCAACTGTCGCCGCATCACAGGTAAGCCCACTAGCTCCATATGCGGTAGTACAGCATTACTTTTTACTTCATATTTAGTACAGTCCATTGCCCATCTTTCAATATCTGCTGGCTTTAAGCCACATTTTCTGGCCTCCGATCCGGAATTTAAATTTTCCCAAAATTTTGAACCTTTTCTAAATTTATTTTCCCCAAAAACCCTCTGTCTTATATAGGCTAACTAGGTTTCTTTCCCTTGCGGATCGTATTCGCATATTAACCCTGTGTTTTCCTATATTTACGTGGTTTACGTTATTCAATTCAATTTTGCATCCAATTTGTCATATATTTTGTCCGTGACAAAACAATGGCGGAAGGCGAGGTGCAATTGTTATTGAAAATAAATACATTGACACTCAAAAAAGAATATTTATTTAACAAAATACAAAAGGCCTATGATGTATCCAAAACGGTGAAATTGGATAGTCTCGACTCGGTTCAAAATTACATGATCCAGTTTGCAGAGCTTGACGACGCACGTTGCGATTTCGAAAAAATCGTCATGGAGATTATCACGCTGGAAATGCAAGCTAACCCCAAAGCTAAACCTTCAACCAGCTCGTTAGACAGTTTCGACGAGTTGTATTTCGCGTGTAAAAAGGTAGCTTTAAACTGCAACCGCATAGTCCAGGAGCCAACACGAAATTTCACTGAAACGAAGGATGACTGTTTAGCTAGACCGCTTTTACCGAAGCTGACTTTATTCGAATTTGATGGTCAGGTAGAGAATTGGGCCACATTTCATGATACTTTTGTGTCCTTGGTTCACAATCGCAAGTTCGAGAACATAGATAAATTTCATTATCTGCTGTCTTGTGTCAAAGGCCCAGCACTGAATATAGTCAAGAGTCTTCCGATCACGTCTTATAACTATCCATTAGTCTGGCAAAGTTTGCTTGATAAGTACCAAGATGTCAGAGCGTTGACCGGCAAGTATCTTGATAAAATGCTGAACTTTACTCCTTTGACAAAAGACAGTGCCGCGAATTTAACGTCGTTTGTGGAAACTTTCGATCATTCTTTGAAAGCGATTCACGCCTTGCAGATTGAGAACTTGGATGACTATCTGTTTTGTCATCTGGCACTTCGCGGGCTAGACGGTCATACTCGGAAGTTGTTTGAAGAAAGTCGTGATCAAACTAAATTACCTACTTTCGCGGAATTAATCAAATTTGTGAACAAACAAATTAAAGTATTGGAACATATATTTTCTGGTACTAGCTCCCGGACTACAAACAATCAACAAGTCAAAGTGAAGTCATCTGTCAACTTTACACAACCAAATAATAGGCCTGCCAGTTATAAATATTCGAACGCGACCTCGTCTTCGCAAAAGGTTGGATTAGCTGTCTCTCGTAATGATACTCAAAATAATTCGAACCATAACAAATTTATGACTTGCCTGCATTGCAACTCAAATCATCTGATTTATCGTTGTGAACAGTTTCGTAAACTGTCACTTCAAGATAGGATTGACCGTGTCAACGCCTTGAAGCTATGCAGCAACTGTTTGAAAAGTGGTCACGAAGCGTCAAGTTGTAAGAGCAACATGACTTGTGGAGTTTGCTCTCAGCCTCATCATTATTTGCTACATCGGGATGCAAGTGTTCTGCAGGCGCCGGCCGTGCCGACTCTGCAGACGCCCCGCGCTGCCGTGCATGCAGCGGGGTCTACGCCGCCGCGCTCCGTGAGTGTGACGCCCGCTCCAACTGGAACTGAGAATCTTCATTCCGTGAGTGAACATTCAGGTTCCTACGGTGTAGTGTTGGGGACTACGAGGACTCTAGTTGTTGACGTCACTGGTCAACATCAGAACTGCCGTGCTGTTCTAGATACTGGAGCTCAAAGCTCATTTATTACATTAAATTGCGCTCAACGTTTGGGCCTACCTCGCAATAAATGTCCTTACACTGTGTCAGGACTAGGAGGTGAACTTGTCAAAAACTTTGGCATGGTGACATGCGACTTGCAGCCGTGTAAATCGGACGTTCCGAGTTTCCAGGTAGAGATGGTCGTCGTAGAGAAGGTGTCATCTGAAATGCCAAATGTTTCGTTTCCACCAGAAGTTGTGGAAGAATATAAGGACTTTGAATTAGCTGATCCTTTGTTTTTCGAGAAGTCATCTGTGGATATTCTACTGGATAATGGCGTCGTATCAGAGTTGATTATGGACAAGCCTACTACAGTCAAACCGAACATTCCCAAAGTGATTGAAACAATTTTTGGTTTTGTCGTTAGCGGAAGATTGTACAACGACACCGAACAACAAACGGAGAGTTTCCATTTGACGATTTCTTTAGAGAAGACTTTGGACAAAACGCTGCGTGACTTTTGGGAAGTAGAGGAATTGCCGTGCAAACCTGTGCTCAGCCCTCAAGATCAACTAGCTGAAGATATCTACGTGCGTGATCACTCCCGTGATGAGGGGGAGGTATATCGTGCCGCTGCCGTTTGTTCCTGATGCGCCAATACTCGGAGACTCTCGTGCTGCTGCAGAGCGTCGACTGCTGGCAACGGAGCGCAAACTTGCGTGCTCTCCAGTGCTGCAACAAGCCTACAATGATTTCATGCTGGAGTATGAAAAACTGGATCACATGGAATTGTACACTGGACGCGAGCCGAGTAAATATCTCATACCTCATCACAGCATTTTAAGGCCAAGCAGCACTTCTACACCTCTCCGCGTCGTCTTTGATGCTAGTGCGAAAACGTCTACAAACGTCTCTCTTAATGACACCCAGCTGACGGGTCCAAACCTATACCGTGATATAGGTGCCATTATAACAAATTTTCGATTATTCGAATACTGTTTTGCAAGTGATATTTGCAAAATGTATCGCGCAATTCTTGTGCGCGAGTCTGATCGAAAATATCAACACATTTTATATCGATCGTCCGTCGATGAGCCGATAAAAGTATATGAATTAAAAACAATTACATATGGCGTAAGTTCAAGTCCATTTCTAGCCATACGCACTTTGCTACAATTAGCCAGTGATGAAGGCGAACGTTTCCCTTCCGCTGCTGAAGTTGTACGTCAAGGCATCTACATGGATGACATCCTGTGGTCATGCGCGACCTTTTCTCAAGCATGTGCATTACAGGACGAATTGATTAATATGCTACAGTGCGGAGGACTCGTACTTAAGAAGTGGTCTAGCAACTGTGAACAATTGTTTGAGCGCGTTCCTGCTGAGCACCGTGAAACTACTGTCACTTTCCAGAAGGACAGAGATGACGTTTCGATAAAGCTTTTAGGCTTGAAATGGTCTCCGGTGTTTGATTCGTTCAGCTTTTCTATGAATAAGAAGGATACCGTCAATACTAAGCGCTCTGTATTGAAAACACTTGCGTCGATTTATGATCCAGTTGGATACATTGCTCCATGCACATTTGTTGCAAAAAGCATTCTTCAGGACCTTTGGAGGGTGGGTCTCGGCTGGGATGATCCACTTCCTCAAGATGTATGTGAACAATGGTTGGCGTTTATTGAAGACCTACCCCGACTATCCGAGTTGCAAATTCAGCGTCATATCTTGCTTCCAAATGTAACGGAATGCGAACTAGTTGGATTCAGCGACGCGTCTTCTCGAGGGTACGCTGCCTGCATTTATGTCATATCACGACATCAGTCAGACGTTAAGTGTAGATTGCTAATGGCAAGGACAAAGGTGGCACCTGTCAAAGTTCAAACTATCCCGAAGATGGAACTTATGGCTGCAGCTCTTCTTGCAAAACTTATGAAGTATGCCTGTGAGAGTTTAACTCGGGTTAATGTGACTAAAATCACAGCTTTGACAGATTCGTCTATTGTCTTGGCTTGGCTACAAACTGACGCTTATAAGTTAAAAACATTTGTGTGTAACCGTGTTACGCAAATCACAGAGTCCATACCTCCTCACGCGTGGTGTCATGTGAATAGCGAAAACAATATGGCAGACGTCGCCTCCCGAGGTATTTCTCCGTCGCAGTTCGTGGCTGATAGCTCTCAGTGGTTTGAAGGGCCCGCTTGGATGTATGGCGATCGTGAGAATTGGCCTGTGTCTCCGTTTGTAAACAAAAACGAAATACAAATCCCAGAGATGAAATCAAACACAAATACGTTTAATTTGCTATCCCAACAAACGGGAGAAGAAGACAAACTGGGATTTGTTGATCGCGTATGCAATCAGTTCTCTTCTTATTCTAGAATGCAAAGGAGCATCGCCTGGATCTTGAGTTTACTGCGACGATCCCGCGGTGACGTTGCTATTTGCAACCAAGTCTTAACGACTAAAGACTTGAATCAAGCCCATGATAGCTTGATTAAATTAGTACAAGCCGCTTACTTCAAAGAGCAAATCGACTCTTTGAAAAGGGGTATCACGTACATCCCTTCGTTAAGGAAGCTTGCACCCTTCCTTGACGATCGTGGCTTCCTCAGGGTGGGGGGTCGTATCCCGCACTCTGACCTACCATATAATGCGAAGCATCCTTTATTATTGCCGAAGCAAAGTAGATTTACGAAGCTCTTGGTTGAATATTTTCATAAAATATATTTGCACACGGGTCCGCAGAATTTACAAAATATTCTTAACCAGAGATATTGGATCTTGTCTGCTCGTAGCCTTATTCGATCAATTCACGGAAAGTGCAAGAACTGCTTTAAATGCAAGCCAACTCTGCTTCAGCCTAAAATGGGTGATCTTCCATCAACTCGGCTGCTGCCAAATAAAGTGTTCGAGCATGTAGGTGTAGACCTGGCCGGACCTTTCTACATAAAGGAAAGTTTACGGCGCAACGCGAAGATAGAGAAGGCTTATTTAGCGGTCTTCGTTTGCTTTTCAACTAAAGCCGTGCATTTGGAAACGCTGTCCTCTCTATCTGCTGATTGCTTTTTGGCTACTCTAGATCGATTTGTGTCTCGACGCGGCCTCTCGGCGTGCTTTTATTCCGACTGTGGAACGAATTTCACAGCAACTAGCAAACATCTTGCCGATGTTCAGAAATTTATGTCTGACAAGGGCAACCAAAATGATATTTTGAACGGCTGTGCTCAGCGCTTGATTAATTGGCAGTTCAATCCTCCTAGTGCTGCTCATATGGGTGGTTTATGGGAGAGCTGCGTGCGCATTGCGAAATATCATCTCGTGCGGGCTGTCGGCGACAAAGCCTTGACGTTTGAGGAACTCACGACAATTTTCTGTAAGATTGAAGCCATTATGAACTCACGACCACTATGCGCACTACCGGCTAGTGATAATCCCCGTGAATTTAATGTCTTAACGCCTGGACACTTTCTGATAGGCAAGAGTCTTACAGCGGTGCCAGAATATGATTTGCAGTCTGTACCTGTAAATCATCTATCACGTTGGCAATATTTGCAAAATTGTTCCCAACTGTTTTGGAAGAAATGGAGCCAAGACTATCTAAATACCTTACAACAAAGGTCAAAATGGTTCACCTCGCCTCCCAATATTAATGTAGGAGACTTAGTGTTGGTCAAAGACGATCGAGTTTCTCCTTGTAGTTGGCCGCTTGCAATTGTCCAACAAACTCACCCCGGCTTAGACGGCATTGTGCGCAAGGTTACTCTGCGCTCTAAAGCCAACAATTCTTTCCTGAGGCCTGTTAATAAACTGTGTCCTCTACCCTATACTTACTAAATTCCCTCTTTTCTTTACATGAACTGCTTAGATTCTATTTCTCGCGCCTCAGAATGCGCAAATTCTGTTTCCTTTATTTCTTTATTTTTCTTATATTTAATGAGAAAGCCACATAGTGCTTTCGGTGGGGGGTGTTTAGTATATAACCTTTTTATTTATGCCGCTGTACTACCTCATTGGGTTTAGTGCGGCTACTGGCCTGTCAATCAAAATTACATGTCTTGTCAACTACTACAAGTCAGTGTCACCAAGAGAAAATACGAGAGAAAGCAAAAACAGTAAAATACTAACATAATTATATCCGTGCAACCAGAAATAGCAGAGGCCTCTGCCGCCGCAACTGTCGCCGCATCACAGGTAAGCCCACTAGCTCCATATGCGGTAGTACAGCATTACTTTTTACTTCATATTTAGTACAGTCCATTGCCCATCTTTCAATATCTGCTGGCTTTAAGCCACACCCTTGATATATTGTCACCTTACAGCTGTTAGTCGAAAACCGATTGGCTTGAAAATTGTGCTGAATGTGGAGTTGTGTGTAAATAAAGAAATGGTAGAATGGCATTTTGGAGTAGTGTTCGCAATAATATAATATATATAGTCACAAGATCGGAGTACGTGTAGGAAATAAATATAAAAAAGAGAAATATTTATAAAATGGCAAAAACATATAATAATTTAATATTAATTTTAAGATACAATCAATATAATATAAGATAAAAAGAAGAAAGTTTTTTGCATATCTACCTATACATATCTACCTATACCTACATACCTATTCTAACTAAATGTTTTTGATAATTATAGCTCTGGAGTTACATTAATGGTTAACTACAACAATCCCAAGCGGAGTACCAACTTTTTATACTGCGTTCGCTGCAAACAAGCATACGGCCTGTCTGGTAGTAAGCAGTGTTAATAGTCTATGAAACATCAGATGCGTTACACGGTCATTTTCAGAATTTTAGGACCCCCAATTAGCGTAAGTTGTTAACAAAAATTAACTCTCTGTCAGTTTTGTAACGATATTTAAGCATGAAATTTCAATAAAAAAAATTGATTTTTTGTTAATTATATAAATTTTAAGCGATAATCTACATTCAGAATATGAAAAAAGTAAATTTTTAGATATAATTATTGTATGCTTAATAGTCGTCAAAAAACTGACAGCGAGTTAATTTTTGTTAACGACTTACGCTAATTGGGGGATACATATTCTGAAAATGGCCACATACGCGTAGCCGACCCTGTTACTCCTGAACCAGGGGCGGCTCACTCCGCGATCCTTTCGCCGCGCTACAAGTACATGCCGGCGGCCGCGAGTTCGCGGCCCATTCAGTGGCGACGACCTTCGCGCGGCGCAATAGAATTCAATGTCGTCTGCACGCGTGCGGTCCGTTTGTTAATGTAGGTAAGAATTTAGAATGGCGGCGTTTTGTGAACATCAAAGGAGTGAGCCTTCTGTACTTGTACTATTATATATTCTGTGCCTGAACTAGACGCGCTTTCGTCGAAATTTCTCACACAATATCACAGAAATCTTTGCCCTCGCAAGGATCACGATACGCATCTCTTTCAGTCGGCTTCTGCGCTTGACACTATTCAGA
This sequence comes from Leguminivora glycinivorella, assembly GCF_023078275.1. Taxonomy (NCBI): domain Eukaryota; kingdom Metazoa; phylum Arthropoda; class Insecta; order Lepidoptera; family Tortricidae; genus Leguminivora; species Leguminivora glycinivorella. The sequence goes on along the minus strand of NC_062993.1, from coordinate 1,581,421 downwards.
ATATTTACCTAAAATATGACAGCTTATCTTACTGCTTTTCAGAGAGCTTGCATTATGAAGAGCTTAAGAGTCCGAGGTCGGTTCTTTGTACAAATGTTATGTTTTCATTTTAAAACGACTAGTTAGATTGGAATTTTGTAATTACAAAAAATCTAAACTCGGCTGACAAATACATAGTACATACATGTGATCTTTATTGGCTAGTTACGTAATCTAATATTTATTTATAACATATTTTGCACTATTTTGTTTTTAAACCCCGACGCAAAAACCACGGAGTGTTATAAGTTTGTCTGTCTGTGTGTGTGTCTGTTTGTAGCATCGTAGCTCCCGAACGGATGATCCGATTTAGATTTAGTTTTTTTTTGTCAGAAAGCTGAGTTAGTCGGGAATTTTCTTAGCCATGTTTCATGAAAATCGGTTTACTATGTCGGGTTTTTCAAATTTTAATTTTGTGTACCTATTTACTTTTAAAATTAGAACGAAACATAACTAAGTTAAAGCGGGGCAATTTCGACTGGTTTTTTTTAAGTCTGTAACTTCTGATTTCAGTCCCCGCGAACTGGGGGTCATACGCAACTGATCCACTTTTTCCAAGTTTTACAATGTTTGCAATATTATTTGGAGTGTCCACTGGTTATATACGGCCCGCGTGATCAATGGATACTTGTAGAACTCAACTTAATAAAATGGATTAAAGAAATGGATTTTTTTGTAACATGGGTATTTTTTTACGCGATTCATACTCAGAATCGAGAGCTCTTTCGACGATGAGAGGAGAAAAAAAATTTTTAAGATTTTCATACATTATTTCGAACCTTCTATTCCGTTACCGCCATAAAAAATGTACGAAAAAATGGTAACGGAATGGGAAAAAACCTTGGGACACTTTTTTCTTCTATTAGAATTGAAAGAGCTCGCGATTTTGAGTGAAAAACACATAAAAAATTCCAAATCCAAAAAAAGTGGGGTGGACAACTTTGAAAAAAAAAAAAAAATTTCCCCCAGTCGGGATTTGACCCGCTGTACCTTAGTCATGAAAACTTGAATTTGGCCGATGTTTCTGCGGACCCTTAAGCTCCTAGTAGTTTAAAATTCTTTTATTAGATAACTTAGCGAATATTATAAGTAGAGATTTTGGTAGAATGCCAAGAAGTAATGTATAAGGCAGTGAAATAATTAACATCTTAGAAGAAATCTCGAGGCTAATGCAGGTCTTTAGTACAAATTAGGAAAAGTTTTCTGCGGATATTCTGCGCAAAGATATGTTAAAACTACTTTAAAGCAGAAATAACTATGAAAATGATTTCATATACGATGTAAGGTGTGATTTTTTTTATTAAATATTTTACCAGGTTTCCAGATGTTTGGTGGGTAGAGTTCCCTATTCTGTTTATAAGTATACTGGCTTTTTCACGCTTTGCTTGCGTTAGAATGAAACAAAAAGTAGCCTATGTCACTTTCCATCCCTTCAACTACCTCCACTTAAAAAAATCACGTCAATTCGTCGCTTCGTTTTGCTGTGAAAGATAGACAAACAAACAGACACACATACTTTCCCATTTATAATATTAAGTATGGATTATTCAAACCTTAACCTTACCGGCATTCGAAACAGAACCATCAGGCTTAGCAAATTAGCAGGCAGGATCACTATCCAGTAAGTCAGATCGGTCGTCAAATAAATGTGTCTTTCAACCAGACCCTTTAGCACAACTTGCCTTGTCGCGCGCGAGTCCATAAATCAAGCGCTACTTCAAGTAAGGACTCGCGCGCCAAAAGGCAAGTTGTGCTAAAGGGGCAGATGCACAAACTTTTTGCATATGAGGTCAAAATCTACATATAAGTACTACTGTTTGTAGTTTATCTGAAACGCTAGCTCAAGCTTCAGTAATTTCAACATTAGGGTTGCAAAAAAACGTTTTTTTTTTCTGGAGTATTTTTTTTTTCTAATATACGAAATCTCAAAATTTGCAAAGCAGTTAATACTTTTATACGGTTTTTTGGACTTAATGTTAACTATTAAACGAATTTAATCAAATTACTTTAATTTCTGGTCTTATAAAAGTAACATTTACGAAATCTGTAGTTGGTAGTTATCACTATTTACTGTTGGCAACACCATCGCCTCTCCACGCTGCGCGCCGCATCGGGGATTCCCCAATAAACGTTTGTATACTGAATGTTAATCGAATTAAAATGTACGTTACTGTTATTGAAACACGTTACAACTCACGAAAAACCGTTATATTCGAATTATTTGTTCATCTGAAAAAAAAACATATTTAGAAAAAAAAACATGGTGCTCGGTTTTTTTTCATGTTTTTTTTTCATATTTTTTTTTTTTTTTTCTATTTGCAACCCGATTCAACATCGATGCATTTTGTATCGTCCTCGATTTGAGCCAATGTGTCGATACAGGATAAGACACAACGAAACCAATGAGTAAGCAAAGATTTTGTATGAAACCAGGGCAAGGTTTACTGAATTATCCTGAATTGTGCTGACTAGAAAACTAATTTAGAAATAAATAATGAATACCTACGCTTTATTTCATACACTTTCAGTCATTATTATATAGGACATTCTTAATACACAGATTGACTGAGGCCCACGGTAAGCTCAAGAAGGCTTGTGTTGTGGGTACTCAGACAACGATATATATAATATATAAAAACTTATATACATAGAAAACATCCATGACTCAGGAACAAATATCTGTGCTCATCACACAAATAATTGCCCTTACCGGGATTCGAACCCGGGACCGCGGCGCAGCAGGCAGGGTCACTACCGACTGCGCCAGACCGGTCGTCATTATATTAGGATGAAATCGTCATCAGACTGCACAAAACTGTGTTAAATAATTTAAGCTGTTTATAGCCATGATTAATGCGTTTTAAAGTTACTTTTAACTAGAAATATTCTTAACGATTTTGCCTGTTTAGGGGTCCGTATTTCCTATTACTAAAGTATTGCTCGTCAAATTTATAAGGAAGTTCGAAACGAGTGGCGATAAATTAAAACACGACCGAAGGGAGTGTTTTAAATCTACATGAGTTACGATTTTCTTTTTCGCACGTGTATCGTACGACGTTTTTCAGTACAGGTGGCCCTCCGAAGTTTCGACCTGACAAATAATGAACCAACTCGCACTAGTGCGTAAAAAAAAACACCATCTGTACTGAAAAAAAATTTTGGTAAGTATTAAATCATGTCAAGTTGCAGTACAACTAACAGTTTATTTATTGACAAATTGATTCCTAAAATACACATATCACGTCTATTATTTAGCTTATTAAACTACAATTTCCTTCCAAAAAACCTTCTGAAAAATCCTAAGTATATAAAACCAAGTAACGTCACTTATAACCTTTTTGATTCCATTCATTAAACGTTAATTTTAAAAAGTAGTAAGCGGATACGCTTTAGCATAACCGCTTAAGACATTTCTAATTTTCTTTGTTCTTTGATGGCTCAAAAGGTGATAAGTGTATAGCAGTTAAAGTCACTTAGGACGTTTTTGATAGTGAACTGAGGACACGCAAGGGGCATATTAGAGATAATACTATTGAATTGATGGGTCTTTTGTGACTGCGTATGGACTTATGGCGATCGGTATCGTTATGTATTACCATATTTCGACATAACAAACTACGAATACTAATATAATAATTTTAATTTTAATATACCATATAATAACTATGTACCTAAATCAATTGTGACGTGTAATATGTAACAATATTATAAATAAATGAGTATGAGTATGAGTATAATTATGTGTATTGGGCTATTTTCGGTAAATACGGGCGATTGTTTAAGTTTTAATGAAATAAGGAAGTTAATGATGAGTGGAATATAAAAAATAAAGAGTGTAGATTATTTGGTTTTGTCCTTTACATGTACGACTAATAATTAATAATAAAGCTTCTAAGATGAGTTTTCGACTATATCAAGACCGTCTCCAACTGAGGGGGGACTAAATCTTCTCAAGGCTGAGGCGTAGGGTTAGAGCCGGCGTAGCTTTATTTGACGTTCATATGCGCATTGTAATATGCCTGCTTGGAAAATAAATATTTCATTTCATTTCATTTCATTTTATTTCATTTCATTAACACCGTGTTTTTATTGAATTCCGTTAACTTTAAGGGAAGGTTCTTTAATTGAAATACAATTAATTTCTCTAAGAAACTAGCATCCTGACTCTTACAGTTATTGAATTATTAAAAAAAATTCGAATCTAACGAAAAGCAATATACAGGGTTGTTCCTGATGATGAATCTAACAGCGTGTCTAATTTAAAGGAAAACAGAAAAACACGGTGAACACAGAAAAATACGTTACCCAAAAGAGTAAACATCGCGGATTTTTTTCTCATAAGAGTTAGGCAGAGCACATCCAACTGCGCAATTTCCAGTGCCGCACTTAGCAATTGAGGGGTTGAAACAAATTTCAGTGCCTACTCCAGCCTCTCGCTCACGCCACGATTGAACCCATATCCCACAGTCAACATCCATGGGAGGGAAGTGGTTGCTGAAATTCTTAATTCATCACCACACGGGAAAATATGACGATCGGTCTGGCTAAATGCGTAGTGACCCTGCCTGCTAAGCATTAGTTCGGAACCTGGTAAAGGCATTTCAATCAATCAATCAATTATTTATTCGTGATAACTACAATAAAATACACAAGTAAAAAAAAAACAGAAACAGCAAATAAAAGAAATTAAAATATATAGGTTACCACGAAATGGTCCCGACTCAGCATAAATGCTAACTCGAGGGTCAGCGCTGGTCTTCCGTCGGGACCATTTTGTTGGTCACGAACGCAGCTGTACGACGCGGACCTGTGCCATAGTGAACGCAGCGCAATAGATTTATTTGTGTAATGAGCACAGATATTTATTTGTTTAAAAATATTTTAAGCGGGTTACTCACGTATTAAGTCGATATAGCGTTCGACATGTTTCAATCCAATTTCGAGGATCTTTCTCAAGAGTAGCGACCCCGCCTTTACATGTCGAGAGCGCGACGCATACTATATTATTTCGCGCGCGCGCGTATTTATTTGTTCTTTCAGTTGTGGATTTAAATGATATGAATGTAAATCCGACGCCGCACCAAGGTGCGGGACGTGGTTGACGTCATTTCCAAACTCAAATGGAATTGGGCGGGGCATGTTGCCAGGCAGAGTGATGGCAGGTGGACCAAAATGTTGACCGAATGGTGGCCGCTATCGGATGTAAGAAGCGCCTGGCATCCGCTGGCTCGTTGGGTGGACGACATTCGAAAAACTGCGGGGCACTTCTGGATGAGATTAGCCCAGGACCGGGATAAGTGGCGTACACGAAGGGAGGCCTATGCTCAGCAGTGGGCGATTAATGGCTGAAATGATGATGATAATGATGAATGTAAATATTTGTATATCCTGAGTAACTACAACAAGCATTGAGCTTACCGTGGGGCTCAGTCGATATGTGTAAGAATAACCCTGATTTTATTGAAATCCGTTAACTTTAAGGGAAGGTTTTTTAGATCAAATACATTTAATTTCTCTAAGAAACTAGCGTCTTAACTCTTACGGTTAACGTGTTATTAAAAAAATAAAGATAATGACTGAACATGTGCGTGAAAGCCTTTACCAATTCCTAATGTTATTTGTTTTGACATGTGCCGTCAATCTCTTGACACTAACTTGAATGTTATTCTTAAGGGTCTCTCACACAAATAAATTAATTTATGATGTTTTTTTTCGAATTTAACTAAGAGTGATATACAGGGTGGTTCCTGATAATGAACGTGTCGAATTTAACGGAAAACAAAAAAAAAAAACACGGTGTATATGTTAGTACTAAATTAACCTGTCGTTCCCGGGAACGCGAGCCATGCTACATGGTCTGATGACGGAATGCTGCTACGAGCGATCTACATGCTACGTATTTGTGCTACGCTCATAGCAGTGTCGAATGCTACGTCGTAGGCAATGCTACAATGGAATCTGTGTGGCCTATTCTGCGATAAAAAATTATAGATCATTTTTATCTGTCGGCTGACAGATAATATTTATTGTATTTTAGTTACCTAATAATATACATACATACATAGGCAGAACACATAAAACTATTAAAGCTTCAGTGCCACTCTTGGCAAAAAGGGGTTGAGAGTAAGTACCTAATCCAAATTGTGACATTGCAGTGACAGGATGCCAGCCTCTCGCCTACGCCACAATTTAACCCACATCCCACAGTCGACTTCTACGACACCCACGGGAAGAAAGGGGGTGGTGAAATTCTTCACCCGTCACCACACGGGGTACCTAATAATATATAATTATGTATGTGCCTATAATGTTACATTTAAAGTAACTAATACGATGTAAATATTAGTGCTAAAGTGATTGTACTTAGTCCTAATTTTGAATGGACATCGACTTTGTTATAAATGTTATAATATAATTTTCCCCTCACTAGCTTGGAAACACTTGTTTTGTCCTTCAATACCAGCGGGTAAAAACTCATTTTATCCACTAGTGGATAAAGTAATTTGACCTCGAGTATATCATTTTTTCTGCTTTTAAATTGATAAAAGTGAGTGAATCTAGAGATGACGATGATTTACCACCTGTGGAACTACTGGAAGAAGTGATAAACGCGCTTTTTGCGTTGTACTTTCCTCGCTATAGTGAGGGGAAAAGTTTAGTTACACTCGGATGCAAATGTATTTTACTTCTCGTGTGTTAAAAAACTCGCAAGTTCAGGATTCTATTCTCGAACCACTCGCTTCGCTCGTGGTTCGACTATAGTGCCCTTTCACTTGCTCGTTTTTCAATTCCACACTTGGCGTTAAAATACAACTTTACACCCTTGTATAACAAATAACTATTAATTTATTATAAAAAAAAAACTATAGGCATCAATATATTTTTTAATTTCCTCCTTTACGGTATTTTTTTTAATCTAATTGTCCGAAATATACACAGATCCGTGTCATCATCATCCTCCTTGCGTTCTCCCGGCATTTGCCACGGCTCATGGGAGCCTGGGGTCCGCTTTGACAACTAATATACACAGATCCGTGTATAAAAAGTAAATAGGTATCAGACTAATTTTGCCCCACTAAGGGTCCCCCCACATCTAGCGTCTCGCGAGCGTAGCGTCGGGCCAACTGTATGGAAAAAGACGTCGCGTCGACGTCGCGCCGACGCGGCATCAGGCTTTTCCATACAGTTGGCCCGACGCTACGCTCGCGAGACGCTAGATGTGGGGGGACCCTAAGCCTCTTTATACAGCCGAGGTAAAAAAAACATTGAATCGTAAATAAAAGCCACAAGCTTGCACGGTCAAGGTATTCAATATAGACGCGGACAAAGTGCCGAAAGTATACACGTCTTCATTGCTTATACATACATATTGTAAGAGTAATTATTTATTAATGCCCTATATGGGCCTATTTTTTCAAAGTTGTCCGCCCCACTTTTTTTGTAACATGGGTATTTTTTACGCAATTCATACTCAGAATTGAGAGCAAAAGAAATGGAAAAAGGAGAAAAAAAATGTCCCAAGCTTTCCATACATTTTTTCGAACCTTCCATTCCGTTACCGCCATACAAAATGTATGAAAAAATGGTAACGGAATGGGAAAAAAACCTTGGGACATTTTTTTTCTCCTATCAGGATCAAAAGAGCTCGCGATTCTGAGTATTAATCGCGTAAAAAATACGCATGTTACAAAAAAAGTGGGGCGGACAACTTTTTTTATTATTATTATAAATGGGCTTACTCTTGGCCACAGACTAGCCAAAGGCAAAGACGTGGCCAACGATGGATGGATTGACACAACCTGATCAAGCTTCTATAAAGTTTCCACACTTATTACTTCGGGAGAATATACACAGTGTAACACGAAAATAGGTACTAAATAATTCTGTGAGTCTATTGAAAAAGGGTATAAGGGTCCCCCCACATCTAGCGTTTCGCGAGCGTCGCGTCGGGCCAACTGTATGGAAAAACACGCCGCGTCGACGCGACGTCGACGCGGCGTCAGGCTTTGCCCATACAGTTGGCCCGACGCGACGCTCGCGAGACGCTAGATGTGGGGGGACCCTAACTCAAATTGACTCGGTGAAAAAGGTCACAAGTATGAGGTAGGACTTGTGCCCTTTTTCACCGAGACCATTTGAGTTATACCCTTTTTCACAGAATTGTAACAGAGCATTCTTTTAAATCATTTATTTCAAGACTAAAATGATAAAGTTATGTAATTTTTGTTGTATGGGTAGTTACCGTTGAAAAATATAATCAATTTATTATTTTTTCTCGGTAAACCGTGCTCTTTATAATTGTATTTTGAAGTAGATTATAGTTTGAGCTAGGATTGAAGAAAAAAGAGGCTTAACTTATTTCAAGTTTTAAGTATAACATTGACTTGCGATTTAATTACATTAAAAAAAAAAACAAATCACAGATACAATGTTTTACCGCCAAAATTTAATTGTTATAACATTTTGACATATTTTACCATCAGATAACACTTTGTTAAATATTTCTGGTTGCTCCTGTATAACCGTATATACGTGTGTATCGTGTGTGGTAACTTTGAGCTGGCTTCCGCCGTCTAGTCTAGTGGTCTGCGATGAGAGTATATCAACGAGTGAATAGTTCATGAGACTCGTGATGAGTGGTCCCTGAGTAGAACGCCCTTGATTCGATTGGGGAGTTTTATCTTGTTCCATTGCGGCAGGAAAATACGGTTCCCCTTGTTTTGGCATAATTTTACAATCGAGAATTCTTTTTGGCATAATCTATATTGGCATAATTCACCTTTCGCATAATCTGTTATGGCATAGTATAGTTACGCATATTTGTCTAGGCATATTTTTGTTTGTCCGAATATATTTCATGCATAAAGGTTATTCGCCGAATGGTTTTTATGCATAAATTATTTCTGCATAACATGGTTTAGTGGAAATTTACTACGCAGAATTTTTATCATAGGTAATACTACTATATTAATGTTGCAGTTCTAACCTAACCTAACCGAAATTCTTGACAAAATGTTTTATTTGTTGAGGTCGCAGTTCTAACCTAACCAAACCGACTCTCTTAACAGCATTTAGTATGGGTGGATATTCTGATTTTAAGAAATATGCCAAATACAATTATGCGAATTAATTTTATTCATAAAAACAATCGGCGTAAACAGAATTATGCGAACTTATTTTCGGACAATGTGTTATTCGTATTATTTTCGATTATGACAAATAAGTTTTCTACCAAATTAACATTCGGCGAAAATCGATTATGCGAAGTCTGTTATGCGAAAATCGTTTCGGACAATTAAAGTTATGCCAAATAGAGGGAAACCAGGAAAATACACCTCACCCTAGCCGAGGGCACAAAATACAATCATTATTTGTTACACAAGGGGGCAAAGTTTAATTTAACCGCTAGTGCCAATATTGATAGGTACCCGAGAAAGCGAAAGATTCCAATATTGAACCGCGAGCGTAGCGATTGATTCAAAAAGTGGAATTTTGAGCGTTGCGAGGGTTTCAAGGCACGAAGTAACCTATAAAACATCAAACTAAATCAAATCCATCAATTAAGCAAAGTACAAACTGATATAAATAAATAATTAGTGATGTATAAAATGAAATAAAACTATGAAAACGGATTAAATCGCGTATAATGAATTTAAAATACATCCCGACGATTGTATAACTAGCTTTATTAATAGTGTGTGATCGTGCCTTAGAAATCTATATCATTTTAGCTTTTGCACATTGTAATTTTTCCTCAGTCACCCGTTGACCACGAACGCTGTAAAGAGTTCGAAACGTCGGGATGTATTTTAAATTGGCACGTATTTAACCGGGCGACTAAATAACCATAGAAATGGGTATCAAAAATAATAGTTTGGCGACTAAAATGGGGCCTCAAATTATTTCAATATGAGGTAGCATTTTAATGTCATTACGGCTACGGTTTATTCAGACGCGAGTACCAACTATTTATTTGGCAACTGAATTATTATATTGGAAACAATTTAAGAGATACAGTTTAATCGGAAAACGGCTCTATCTATTAATATAAAATATACAGTTCTTTTAAAATATGTATATAGAAAATTAACATAAAAAGTACATTTAAAATTTATACATCGGCACTCATCACCTGAGCTGTCATTTTAATTAAAAAAAAGAATTCTTATAAAATATAATGGTCGACAAAATATTATACTTATGGGTAAGAAATTAGGTATTTGGGAGTGCTGGCAACTTCGACTCTATACAATGAATTTCACTTTTCATGACGTTTACTCTATCGAATCTAAGGCCGGTCTTACGCAGTCTTAACATCACTCTGAAAGATTATTTTTTTTGGTAGGAATACCTTACTCAGAAAATGCCTTTTCATAAATCGTTCCGTAGATTTTATAATATCGAATCTTATGCTGGCATAATGTTAATGAGCAAAATAATCTTCTAAATTAAGAGTATTTCCGTAGATTTTTATTTGCATAATATTTAGGCAGTAAAAAGTTGTCCATCTTCTTCCTATTTCTGTTTTGATAATGAGTCTTGTGTGCTGGGGATGCAAGATACCTAACACTCCTCCTCGCTTCGCTCGTCGTCGTACCTAACGGTGCCTCTAGGACTGTATTTCATTTCCTTTTTGCTATAGTTGTTTTGTTCATACAAAGTACCTAAGAATTATGCCATAGCAAATTTGGTAGGACTTATATAACTTATATTCTACTAAAAAAATAATCTAACCCTAACCCACTTTTCTGCTAGCAGAAAATAATTCTGCTCTTGTACCTCTAATATTATACTATACGATTATGACGGTATTTTTTTTGAAATACCATGTCGGTGGTAAACAAGAATACGATCGGCCTGATGGAAAGTGGTCACCGTAACCTATGGACGCCTGCAACTCAAGGGGTATCATATGCGCGTTACCGACCCATTAGAAGGTTATACACTCCTTTTTGCTGTGTACTTATTATAAAATGATATGGTACGCGTTCCCTTATAGATATATTTAAATAGGTACTACTCGTGGTTTACGGGTCGCAAATACGATGTTTGAATAGAATAGAATAAACATATATTCGTGAACACAGGCAAGACAAAATACACATAATAACAAGAAGACAGAAAGGAATGAAGTGCCACGAAATAGCCTCACCTCAGCGTGTTGCTGGTGACTTCCAGCGCTGATCTTCCGATGAGACCATCGGTACGTAGCTACCATCAACCCATTTTCATAAAAAAACGATTTTATATGTGTTTTTAAAAAACATACTTCCCATTATTTTTTTTAGTTGCCTCCGCAATTTAAATACTACTTTAAACGATGAGCTAAGTATAATTATTTAGGTGCTAACATCTATATGACTACAAATATTAAAAATCTTACGCTTTACAATACTAGGTGCCAATTATTATTTTAGTCGCCAAAGTATTGTTTAATGTTCCTCGGGAATATTTTTGTCGCTTGAAATTTGCTGCCGTTTTTTCAATAATAATGATGCTTAATATTTGAGGCTCATATATTTTTTTTGTCGCCACAATATTAAAACACAGCCAAATTATATTATTGTATGCCCGACTTAACTTCCCGTTTAATATTTTAGTTGCCCGGTTAATTATATGCCTTTTAAATTCATTATACGCGATTTAATCCGTTTCCATAGTTTTATTTCATGAGTAACTATCGCGGTAACCGAAGACAATATGATGTATAAAATCTCTAAACGACAAAAGCAAATATAATTTTAGAACTAAACGGGACTATACTCCAATTGCTAATTCGAGTCCAAAAAAACTACGACAGATACGTCAATGTCACAGCTGTCAATGTCACTTATGTCACTGTCAAAATACTTTTCAGGTTTCGCCAACCCTCTACATTTTTTATTTGGCACGTAAGAAATCCAAGAATACTTGATGATAAAATTGTGAAGAAAATTCGTTTTAGTTTTTTTGTTTTAATTCTCATACGTCAAATTAGTTCCACCGGTCGCCACTAATGATAAATGTTGGTAATTCGCATTATATTACATATAATAATAAAACTTAAACCAGACAAATGTATGCACTAAAGCTGCCCTATCTCAGTCAGGTGCAATTTTCGCCAATGTTTATTAAATTTAAATTTGACTAATTAGTCATTGGAGTCTGACAACCCATTACCAATATTAGAATGTTATTGCTGAAGGGTAGCACCTGAACTGGCTCTCAGAATGGCGCGTGGCGAAGTCAGGGGCTCACGAAAGGTATTTCCTTAGCGTATTGAACGAGTGCCCAATGTATCTCTGAGACTCCTCAGGAGATTTGGAACCATAAATTGAAGAACATTACTCAAACTTACTTACATACTCTCTTTAAGGTAAAACAATAGATCATTACATGTGCCATTTTTTATCTAAAAGGTTCATAAGTGTCGGAGCGCTACTTGCATATTAACGTCTGTCTATCATATATCAGAGATGTAGTCTGTATATCTGTGTATCATACATAATAATAAATTCAAATACAGTTTGACAGACCATGGTGTCATGGCCGCTTCCAAAACAATGGCGGCCGTGGCAACCATAAAGCCCACTATACACTATTTCGCTGATTAGCTAATTGTAAAATATATGTATAAAAAATTGGTCACAATATCTATATCATCAATAGTTTGTTCTATACCGCAAAATATAGCACCAAATGTTATTGATACCTGAAGTGATACAAGCGCAATACCAACTTTACAACTAAAAATCACGGAAAAAAAGAAAAAAAATCGAGCGTCCTAGTATTTATGTAAGTAATAAAAGACTATTAAATATATAAATCAAAGGATTGAAATAAATAATAAATAATTTATCTTGGCGTGTGTTTTTATAAAAAAGGATTATACTATTTTACAAACATTTTATTGCAGTGGCAACATCGTAGTAGTTTTTTTGGACTCGAATTAGCAATTGGAGTATAGCTGCGCGTTTCTTTTTTGCCACGCTTTTGAAATGTGATATTTTTGATGTTGTTTCTACGCAGAGTCATTAGCTTTTTCAATCGTAATAGGTAAAAAAAATTGTCTCATACGATTTTTTCAAATTCCCTCAAAATATCAAAATAAAAAAAAATGTAAAAAAAACGCTCAGCTATGAAGCGTAAGCGACTGTAACGTTTGATGGGTAGCTTGTCTATTTCAAACTCAAAACATCGTAAGTGCCAACGATGAGCACTATATAAGGATTTATCTATGCAGTATTAGAATTCGTTATTGAACGAAGAGAGAAATTTGCGGAATGTGTTTGTCCTGCATTCTTTTGTTTCGTTACATTGCGGTCAAAGGTCTTTAAGTAAAGGAAGGGCTGGAAGTATTTTTGGCAGACATTTTGTTTATTTGTTGGGGTATATTGAGATGGCAACCCGTATTTCACATACGTGAATACGTGCTTTACTAAGTAGTTATAAATAGGTGATTAAAATTGCCATCGGTTAAAAGTAATAAATCTAAAATGGCTAGCCGAAAAAAAAAGGGCGGCAATAAAAATAGAAAGCAGGCAGTTTCCCATTCTCGGATTACCCAATATTTTAGTTAAAAGATATTCTATAGAATTTTAAAAACAAAACCCATTATAAGATTTATTTATGAGTTTACTGGAACAACAGAAAAACCGCTATCGCACAATGCACAGTACGCCAAACCTATAACGTAATTATACTCTAATATGGTATATTATTCCATACAAAGTCTACTCTCCTTGGTAAACTGTTTCCAGGACATCTGGAGCCCATGTGTCGAGGCATTTGACCATGACCGTACCCTTCGTTGCAAAAGTGACAGCGGGGGGTTCCTATGAAGACCCGACCACGCCGAACGAGACAACGTGCACCGCTGCAGTAAGAGAGAGCGAGACAGCGCACAAATCAGAGCCTTGGAAGGGATAAGATCCCATAGAGAAAGCGTGGGCGCAATTGGATAATTGTAGCGACGAAATCCTTATATCATTGTTAATAAAGTTGATATTAGCGTAACTAGAAATAAGTTGGGGTTGCAGGGACTCCAGTTAGGATGAAGGCCGGGAGTTGAGGACACTCTGATTTTAGACTCCAAGAAAGACCCAAGTCTTTCCAGCTTTGTTTCAATTTGTTCCCTGATCATGTATAATTGTAATAATTGTTAAAGATTAATTTAGTACTTCTTTATAGTAGAAAATAGATAAAGCCAGTGGTTCCGGATCCGGCGATAAACGAGCTAAGTACCTCTTTTATCAAAACAGCGTCTCAAGTTGTATTTTAAGTAACACAACATATTTTAATTATCTTTGTTCAAGTGCAAGGCAAGTTCAATTCTTGCGTTATAATCTGGATTTATTGTTGGGACAAATTCTATAACCTCGTAATGGTTAATTAGTATTTTAAAGTAACTGTATAATGTTTCTTCAGCTTTGTGTTACATAATTATCTTGTATGACATTTTATTGATGAATATTAGTGCGAGTTCGAGCCTCGCCACTATGTTAAATATATTCCATATATATTTGTTGAAACCAGGATTCGAGTTCCTGAGATATCTAATTTACCTAAATACATTTCGTAAAGGATTGAAACGAGACGACCGATATTATATTGTTATATCCTACAGATTAAACAACATGTGCATTTATTATAACTCAAACTGTGTTTAGAGTAAACTGTCTTGGAAATTCTGTTATTACAATTCCTAATGAATTATTGTATTGTTGTATTAAATAGAGCATAATTATAGACGTTATGTAGACATTGTATGTAGACGTTACATTAATAAGGCGAAGTAAGGGTTTAGCGGGTTTTCCCTTACTTCATGAGCCATTGATTTAATATATTGTCCCCGCAAAGGTATGGGCTTGACTTGTATTGTATACACTTTTGTCTTATAATTTATATAAATATTTCAAGTGATAAAGGCCTAAACTGTTTTCCTCAAGTACGTATTTCTGTAGTGTATTCAAGTTCGCATTCATAGATTTTTGATTTCATTTTATATAACGAATGCCTTATAGATTTCTTTGATAGGAACGCCCTATACCTTAATAAATTTGCGATAATATATTTCAATTTTATAAATCGCCATGTGCCTTTCCTTACAACTACCCCATATAGTAGCTCAGACTCCTTAGATTCATCTACACCTTAATCAATCTAATTTATTTAATTCTCTAAAGCCTTCAGCATGGTATTTTAGGTCCCCCAATACCATTACACGTGGCGCTCGTGACGCAGGATCTAGTGCTTGTGTCTAAAATAATTTACAAAAAGACACAACTAGAAAAAGAACTTCTAAATTTTAAAAATTAAACACAACGTAGGAAACCTTAAATTTTATAAACTTAATATGACGATCACTTCGATTACCTATGAAGAGTCTGAGAGGGGTGTTAAGTTGCTGTATAAAGTGCTATAATGATTTTCAGTTTTAACAATATTTGTGTATGTAGTTTGCTGTAATGTTTTACAACCAGAAATTCCAAGACAGTATACCTACTTTTATTCCGTTGAATTTTATTGTATATCTGTGTGTGTTTTGTGTGCAATAGCGTGTTTTGTGCTGATATTTAAATACCAATAGTCAGTTGTAACATAAACGTATTTATCCCGTGATTTTTATATTAACTTAAAATCAGTATTCTAGTATCAGTTTTAGAAATTTGTTTAGTTGTAACTAAAATGTAAATGACGGCCAATAATCGGGATAGTGTTACCTGGGCAGTTCGAGATTATATAGCAGGTTATTATATAACAAAGCGTGTCGGAAAATATATATATATTGACTATATTAGTATGTCGGAATATAATAAGCTAACACTAATTTTGACAAGACTGGCGTGGTATATTATTTTCACTCTTGGTGATACAGATTATGATTTAATATTGGCGATTAATATTATAATAAATATAGCTTGCAGTTAGTGAATTCGAACAAGCTACATTAGCAGATAAACCTATCTACTCGTAGTTCAGTTAAAGGAAAATTTGATGATATTATGGAGGCTTGTGACAATAAAGAGAATGTCAAATCGGTGATTTGTGATGATGCATAGATAATTCCCAAGGTAGATTTCTAGTACCTACATATATAGACGTCGTAAATAGTAACGTTTAAATGTTAATGCTTTTATTAAAGTTGGAGAAACTAAGAGATGATGACCAATCAAATGGCAGTAGGTACTATATACACATTTTCCGTTTACGAATCTAGATTTGATGACATTGAGGCGGATTATAATTTCATTTGCAGCTTACCTATAAATTATTCCAACAATGTAAAATATACTATGTATGAAAGTATTTTGCGTAGATATATAGATATGAAGTTATTTCAAATATTAAAGATGTAGTATGTAATGTATGTATGTCGTAAAGATTTTGTGAGTCTAATACACGATACCTATTGTTTCAATCGTCAGTAAAGTTACCGATATAGTTTATCGATACTAGTTAATGGAACGAAGCATCTTAAAAAGCAGGTAGAATATTATTAGTTATAACCATGCATTGCTTATCACAATAGACAAAACAAGAAAAAAAATAACATGTGTTCAGACGCTTTACTTGGTTCCACATTACCTGGTTTGAAGGTTAATGTTGCAGCCCGATTTTCGATTGGTTATGTTATCACGAAAGAATTACCAATTTAATAATTAAAGTCCTAAAAGTTTGGTTCTCTTAATATACATATAAATAAATAACACATTTAGAATAAATAAGTGTAGAAACACGCGATGTTTCAGTTGTATACCTATACCTATTTATGCACTCAGTATAACGTTGTTGTACCTCTCGACCTGAAATGAAAGATGCGATAAATACTCGTTTCGAAATAAAAGAGTAAAACCTTATAAAACACATTTTAGGAACAAAAATAAATAAGTACATAAATATTTTGTCTAAAGTGTTGTATTTCAGGCAGAATGCGTATTAATAATGATGAGGACAATTATTACTAATCGTGCAGGTTTCAATGGTTACTGTAAAAACAAAATAAAAGGTATACCATGTTTTGCATTTTAAATTTTGAATTTGCAATTATTAGACTTGAAAAGAAAAAGTACATAAATCTTGCAGTTATTGGTTGGACAGACAAAAGGTATTTTGTTGCAGGATAGTTTCAGTATACCTAACATACCTGGCTTTAATAGGCGACTAAGACCGATCCTAGGAAAAGACTGGTGTGAATTGTGGCAGTTTTGACGCGTCTAGAGGCAAGACACGACGCCGCTGTATAGCCGACTGTGGACGGTCTCGACAACGTCTTTTGGGTTGACCTTAACTTACCGATGTCTGATTAATTTTATCCAATTTATTTTTGGTTTGTTGTTGTTTGGGTAATTTGGGACTGAATCGATGCTACCTGGTCGGTCCATGGTTTCTGTCACGAAAGGTTTTACTGATAAAAGTAGTTATAGATAGACATCTCTTACTATTCATAAATATGGGATAGAAGCTGTTTTATTACTAAATAAATCTCGATGTAAATTAAAGTTCTTTGCTGTCGTAGTTTGTAATGATTCTATAATTATAACATTCGGAAAGGCGAAAAGAAATAAACACACAACCTGTTCCGCATGGTTTAAATTCCTTTATTTTTTTTGTTTGGTTTATACGTCTCAATGATACATAACACAAATGTTGGGTCTTCATATTTAAATTAAAGGTGTACAATTTGTGTGAATTAAATGTACAATATTGCTATATGCAATGTTTATTATAATACTATCTTGTTAATGGTACTCGGAGTATTCACAGAGAAAAATCAAACCTGGAATGCACCTAAATATTGAAAACTAATAGCAATTTATGACAACCGTGGATTCATTAATTATTTGAATATGTCTCACGAAAGTTTAACGTGTATAATCAAAGATTGTATGAAATCAATTACCCCAAAACTTAATCAGGTATAAAAACATTTTAAATAAATGTACCACAAGTTCTAATATTATTAATTTCTTTCATCAAGCCTATCTATGAAATTTTATCGGTCAAGGCATTTGTGACGGGGCTCATGAGTCAACTAGATACTGCAATCGAGGGCCTAGGGACGAGATTGATTGCCAGGTCACACCTCTGTTATATGACTTGCGTAGAATAACCTGACTTCACTTGAACTGAGGCGCCGGGGTTAGCCGCAGTGATCACTCACAAGTAGTGTCAAAGGTATACCGTTTAACATCTGACACCAAATCATTACAAATGAATGTCCTACCATGCGCTTGCGCATTCGCTAACCCCCCCTACGATACTTTGATACGTAGCCTCACGTTTCGAGTAACTCAGACTCTACGTGGGTAGCAGACGGGATCAGTTTTAGAAGCTTTGGCACCTCAGGGCTGCCCTGAGTAGTACATCTCACTTACGCTTAGGAAGGACTGTTTCTACGCCTCCGCTCACGCTGGACGCAGTGTGACCCGAGAATTAATTCTCTCGTCTCAGACGAACGCGTTTTATAGTAGATCAGGCTCTGTCCATGAGGAAGTGACTCTGAGGTGTGTGGCTGAGGTATTTGTCTGTCCAAACTTTACTAAATAGGGCCATAATACCATTACACGACGTATGGTCAGGCCATTGTCTGTTCAAATCATTATTTCATAACAAAAGTTCAATTGCATCACTTATTAACAAAAGTTAAAGTGAATTTTCATTTAGCTGGCATCACTATCATAATACTATCTAAATACCCTAAAGAATAGAGATGACAAAGGGTTTTATTTTATGACAGCTATACTCAACAAATTTAATGATTTAAATAAATGTCCCTAAATAGAAAATAGACATTTATTATGCCACAATATAAATTATATGACACAAAATTATTTTGATCAGTGTAATTTGAGATGCGAGATCTCTTGACGACAACATAGGTGTTATTTACATATGTAATAATCTACTACAAGCTATCAAGTATTATTGAAAGTTGATTGTAAATTGTAATCAATAAACTAGAGGTCTTATGTGTGAACTTCGTGTGGAAAATCCCTGGCCAGGGTAATGCGTGGTTGTGAAAGGAGATGTGTGATTGCAACTTAGTATCTTGGGAAGGTGACGATGTGTGAATTTCGAAGATAGTATGGTGATGTATGAGTCAAGAGATCTTGTTAACACAAACTGTAGTGTACTTGGTTAACGTGAACTATAGATAATTATATGAAAACGCATAAAGCTTGAAATACAAGATACAAAATTAATTAAATTTCATTAGCACTACCAAATAACGCTCTAAGATAGGATGTCGTTTGTGCAAAGAGACATATGGTTAATCGTTAGAGGCAGTAATTGTAACGGTCTAAGTGCAAACAATAAGATACTATAAAAATTGTTATATTTTAAAATATTAAATTCGTTATTATTTTATTATCCGTGCCCAAACGTCAGGTAGTTCCTTCAGAAGTATAGGCGCCGGCGCTAAGATATTATTGTTATTGGTTTATTGCCCATTACAAGTCTCATAGTGTGGTTTTGTTAGAGAAGAAAGAAGCATAATTAACTTGTTTAAAGCTACCTTCCGTTTTGTAACCATTGGGACAAAGACATGAGTAGCAGGATAGCATTGATTGACAAGCGCGCTACCTTTTCGCGGATTAATAAAGTAGTTTTCTAGATTTGAGCATCGTGGACGTGCACAAAGTAACGCCAGATTCCATCGATAATTATTAAGATATAAATAAAAGGAGTTTAAATTTTTTCCAAGTTCTCGTATTCATGTTATATAGGTTACGTGGAAGACAGGGTAATTTTGTTCGACTAACCAGAGAGGGGCGTGAGATGGCAACCCGTATTTCACATACGTGAATACGTGCTTTACTAAGTAGTTATAAATAGGTGATTAAAATTGCCATCGGTTAAAAGTAATAAATCTAAAATGGCTAGCCGAAAAAAAAAGGGCGGCAATAAAAATAGAAAGCAGGCAGTTTCCCATTCTCGGATTACCCAATATTTTAGTTAAAAGATATTCTATAGAATTTTAAAAACAAAACCCATTATAAGATTTATTTATGAGTTTACTGGAACAACAGAAAAACCGCTATCGCACAATGCACAGTACGCCAAACCTATAACGTAATTATACTCTAATATGGTATATTATTCCATACAAAGTCTACTCTCCTTGGTAAACTGTTTCCAGGACATCTGGAGCCCATGTGTCGAGGCATTTGACCATGACCGTACCCTTCGTTGCAAAAGTGACAGCGGGGGGTTCCTATGAAGACCCGACCACGCCGAACGAGACAACGTGCACCGCTGCAGTAAGAGAGAGCGAGACAGCGCACAAATCAGAGCCTTGGAAGGGATAAGATCCCATAGAGAAAGCGTGGGCGCAATTGGATAATTGTAGCGACGAAATCCTTATATCATTGTTAATAAAGTTGATATTAGCGTAACTAGAAATAAGTTGGGGTTGCAGGGACTCCAGTTAGGATGAAGGCCGGGAGTTGAGGACACTCTGATTTTAGACTCCAAGAAAGACCCAAGTCTTTCCAGCTTTGTTTCAATTTGTTCCCTGATCATGTATAATTGTAATAATTGTTAAAGATTAATTTAGTACTTCTTTATAGTAGAAAATAGATAAAGCCAGTGGTTCCGGATCCGGCGATAAACGAGCTAAGTACCTCTTTTATCAAAACAGCGTCTCAAGTTGTATTTTAAGTAACACAACATATTTTAATTATCTTTGTTCAAGTGCAAGGCAAGTTCAATTCTTGCGTTATAATCTGGATTTATTGTTGGGACAAATTCTATAACCTCGTAATGGTTAATTAGTATTTTAAAGTAACTGTATAATGTTTCTTCAGCTTTGTGTTACATAATTATCTTGTATGACATTTTATTGATGAATATTAGTGCGAGTTCGAGCCTCGCCACTATGTTAAATATATTCCATATATATTTGTTGAAACCAGGATTCGAGTTCCTGAGATATCTAATTTACCTAAATACATTTCGTAAAGGATTGAAACGAGACGACCGATATTATATTGTTATATCCTACAGATTAAACAACATGTGCATTTATTATAACTCAAACTGTGTTTAGAGTAAACTGTCTTGGAAATTCTGTTATTACAATTCCTAATGAATTATTGTATTGTTGTATTAAATAGAGCATAATTATAGACGTTATGTAGACATTGTATGTAGACGTTACATTAATAAGGCGAAGTAAGGGTTTAGCGGGTTTTCCCTTACTTCATGAGCCATTGATTTAATATATTGTCCCCGCAAAGGTATGGGCTTGACTTGTATTGTATACACTTTTGTCTTATAATTTATATAAATATTTCAAGTGATAAAGGCCTAAACTGTTTTCCTCAAGTACGTATTTCTGTAGTGTATTCAAGTTCGCATTCATAGATTTTTGATTTCATTTTATATAACGAATGCCTTATAGATTTCTTTGATAGGAACGCCCTATACCTTAATAAATTTGCGATAATATATTTCAATTTTATAAATCGCCATGTGCCTTTCCTTACAACTACCCCATATAGTAGCTCAGACTCCTTAGATTCATCTACACCTTAATCAATCTAATTTATTTAATTCTCTAAAGCCTTCAGCATGGTATTTTAGGTCCCCCAATACCATTACAATATGTTGGGTTGGAATAGTGTAACGATTACGTTGACTTTACGTCTACGGTGAGCGTCAAACACGGATCAGAATACAGAAGTATGTACTATTCTTTAATAAAACAAAAGTAACGTGTCTATAGAATAGGTAGGTAGAAAAACTAGACAGAATGCCGTATTCGTTAAATGTTAAATAGTTTATAAGGTGCCGCTCTGCTATGATACACTGTGTCAGTGTCAAGAATTATGTTTTCAGTGAAAAAAAAAATGTTAGGTACTTTTTATAACATATCGGTGTATCTTATTGATGTGGATACGACCTTTTTTTTATTCTAGTCACTCTAAACTGAAATAAATGTCATAATACAAAAAAAAGTAACCAAGGCCTCCAAGTGTTCAAAGCTGGATTCGAACCAGCGTCCTTCGTTATCGCGACGGATGCCTAAACCACTCGGCTATTCGGACACGGTGGCAAGGGTCGAATTTTTAAGTATATGAAACAATTACTGAAGGCTTATGGCGCCCCCCGCCATCTCTGAGGTAGAACCGAAACTAGTTCGACCTCCTAACTGAACCCTAGGCACTCCATACCATAGTCATATCATACCTTAAGTAAAGTCAAGACAGAGTCTAAGATGGAGCTCACCGATTCACTGGATAGCCTTATATATACAGAGTGGGGCCTGTAACAAAGGCGAAAAATTGAACTGTAGGCTATTCTCCTTATACTGATCAACATTTGTTCAGTGACTTTTAAAAATTATGAAGTCTTTAGGTTTTTAATTTTTCATACAAAATAAACATTAGCTTCAATGTACGCCATTATTCTTGTCATTGACGTTGTCTGTCACACTTTAGACTTAACAGAATTCGCAATACATTACCTCTTAGAAAAAACTTTAAATGGTGATAAAAATCAAAATACAAGTTATTTTTAAAAGTCACCGAACAAATGTTGATCAGTATAAGGAGAATAGCCTAGAGTTCAATTCTTCGCCTTTGTTACAGGCCCCACTCTGTATAATTTTTTTATACCACGTCGGTGGCAAACAGGTATACGGCCCGCCTGATGGAAAGCGGTTACCGTAACCTATGGATGCCTGCAACTCAAGGGGTGTCGTTGCCGACCTATTAGAAACTTGTACACTCCTTATTCCCTTGTATACTCTTTTTTCCCAAATTGTAGTTAGTTATAATTAATGAAAACAAATTGATAGACTCACCCTATATTTTCTTAAATAGTTTGTTCATATCTAGTATACATAAGTACAAAAACTGTGTGTTTTGTTGTTAACGATGCGCGCAACCTGTTGTTTTGAATACTCCTAACTGTGTTGGCTACCTACAGGACAGGCTCTGCCTAGTGTAGGAACCTTTGTAAGTCTTTGCGTTCATGTTATTAGAGTACTGCTTATTTTTGTCTTGATAATTGTAATTGCTTATTGTCATGTACTGTAATAAAAATTTACTTTACTTTACTTTACTTTACTTTACTTTACTACTTTATATTACTTCTTCCTCTTCAGTCGTTCCCTCAATGATGAGGATAGTGACATCATACCCTTTAGCATAACTTGCCTTGTCGCGCGCGAGTCCATACAAATCAAGCGCGATTTCAAGTATGGACTCGCGCGCGACAAGGTCAGTTGTGCCAGAGGGGCAGGTCATTCTATTGAAAACTAGGTCCCTCCATAGGCATCTGTGTGTGGCCTTATATTAAACAGGGCTTTAAAGAGACCGAGGTCGTATTTTTCTGGGAACACCGACGATGGTGGGAGCGCATTTCATTATTTTGCAGTCCGCGTCACAATATATGAGGCAAATTGTTTCGGAACCCTTCATTATAAAATAATTATAAATCAAATTTCTAACTTACACATTTGACGGAGGCTTTAGCTAAGTTTTTATTATAATTATATTCGTCAATACATATCTACTCGTTCTCCTTTCATCCATGTAAATGGAAATGCAGCGTAGCCTAAAAGCATTGAAGTATTATCGAATGACCCTGAACCGTACTTGAGCATTTCTTTTTTTTTTGCCACTTTTATGAAGTGTGATATTTTTGAAAAAAAAAATATGCTATTTCTACTCAGAATTACTAGCCTTTTCAATCCTAGTAGTTAAAAAAATTGTCCCATACGAATTTTTCTTATTTTGTTACCATTTTCCGTACATGTTGTATGGGGTAACAAAAGGTGAAAGTAACAAAAATGTATGGAAATTCTGGGACACTTTTTGTGTCCCAGTGAGATTGAAAGTACTCGTGATTCTGAGTAAAATTGACCTAAAATTCCCTAAAACAATAAAAAAAAATTATTGGCAAAAAAAAAAGAAATGCTACGCAGTTTCGAAAATACTTTTCACATGTTTCATGCAATAGTATTACTTAAAGGAATGAACCAAAATAGTTGAGCAGCTATTACTTACTTATGAGTCGAGTCCGGTTTCATTACGAAGTTTTCTTGTACCAAATACGTTTCTCGAAACGGCTCCCAATTTCTTGTGGGCTAAATAAAGTATTAGATCCAGACCTGTTATTTTATTCAACGGCACAAAATAAATGTTTCTTAGCTCTGTGGTCACGTCTTTTGGACAATACTGGTTCGGAGCGGCATTCGGAATTCTAAAGGTTTTTCTCGGTTTGATATTTTCTTGTATTGTGTGTAAGGTGCATTAGGGTAATTCCAAATCACAGAAATGCTCGGGTAATTTCGAAACGGGAATCTTGAAGTGATGGAATTAATGGTGGTTTTTATTACGACTTTTTAAATTAAACGACTTTCGGAATTATCCTTATTATTATGCACCTTAACATCTTTTATCTTTATTCTGTGTTCACCAAATAGCGTAAAAAATCATGAGGGTATAATATTCGTACTTCCAAGATCATCTGGTTCTCAAACAAAAATTCTGGTTTCTAGTGATCGCAAATTTCATTTGAAATTTGTCACGGTAAACGAAATATTTTAGATGTATTTCTCTACAAGATATGTCTTTTCATGGGGTCCTTGAAATTTTATAAACCGTTTTAGAAATTGTGATGGATAAGGTAGCTCTAAGAACTTGCGTCACTTACAAATATATTCTTGTAACGTTTGCAGTCTATTTTTTTTCATAAGACTTTCGAAAACTACCTCTAAATTTTCTCTTTTATAAAAAACGGTGGAGCCATAAGGATTCATGACATCTATAAAATAGGCCACTAGTATTTAATAGATAATAATTGGCTTGCTGAAAGTCAACAACTATGGTCCCTATTTTACGTTAAAGATACACCACTAAGGGCCACTAGAACAAACGAAAATGGAAGGTTAACCCACCATTTTATATGGAATTTGACAGATGACAACCCACTAACCCCGAGTTAAGTGTTTGGCGCAAGTGGGCCTAATAGAAATGACAAACCCATATCGAATCGTATCCGAAACTTTAAATTCGAATGCGTCTCTAGGAATTGTAACCTTGGCTGCTATCCAATAGCACTGGAATAAAACATAAATTGTATTGGTAACTCGTGTTACGTTTTTTGGTAACTTAAAAGAGGAAGACAAAGTGACATGTTCCATGAATAGAAATAAACTGAGTATTTGTAATTTATGGCCTTTTGTCAAACTGGAGTTTACATATGTTTTACTATTTTGTAGGGATGTACCGACTCTGTGATTTGGCCGACTAGGTCGACTACCGACTAGTCGGTGCTTGGGTGGCTGATTAGTCAGCCGACTAGTCGGCTAGTCGGCCAGAACATAATTTTCGACTAAATTCACCAGAATTGTTGAATGACATTTTTGGTTCTTTCGCGCTTTTCATATTTTTCAGGTTTAAAGATCTATGAGAATATTAATACACATTTTCCATTTTTAGCTTAATATAGGTACCTAGTAGGTAATCCTGCCTATAGATAGTCTTAGATAGGAAAATTATTTTTGAGATGATTACAGATATTTGTTCTTTTGACTAACAAAAGCATAATTAACGAATACGGACATAATACAACCTTAAATCATCCGTTAATTTATTTTTGTACTATGTCCTATAAGTTATCAAGTGCCGACTAATCAGCCTTTTTTACCGACTAGTCGCCGACTAATCGCCGACTACAAATATGGCCGGAAAGTCGGATTTCCCGAGTAGTCGGTACATCTTTACTGTTTTGTCTTTATTCTTCTTCTTCTTCAAATCTTATAGCATTGCTCTTGTCGGTGGAGCAATCTCCAACTCGTCCGGTCCTCTGCCAACTCCTTCACTATCCTAGTAGTAAAAAAAATTGTCCCATACGATTTTTTCTTATTTTGTTACCATTTTCCGTACAATATGTTGTGTGGGGTAACAAAAGAGGAAAGTTACAAAAATGTATGGAAATTCTGGGACACTTTTGGTCTCCCAGTGAGATTGAAAGTACTCGTGATTCTGAGTACAATTGACCTAAAATTTCCTAAAAAAATGAAAATAAAAAAATGGCAAAAAAAAAGAAATGCAACTAGGGAACAAATCAAATTATTTTATTGAATATTTTTTGATTTGTTCTTTTTTTCAAGTAGTCACACTACTATATATAAATTAAAATAGATATCATACACGAAAGAAAAAACGGCAAGGCCCACTGGTGGCCGAGCCGGGAATCGAACCCGGGTCTTCAGCGGCCTTCCGGGACCGGGCCTTCTTACGCGGCTAAAAAAAAAAAGAAATGCTCAAAAATACCGTATTTTATTTACCCAATGCTAACTTTCGCATTTATGGCATTAGAAGAACTGTCGTGGTTTTATTTGACTTCGTCTATATTTCATATTCATATTCATATTCATTTATTTTGTATTAATTATACATTGTCAGTCTTACAATTAGGTATATATATTATTTACAAAGGAGTTTTTACATGTCAAACAATGGCGTGAACAAGGAAAGTATGGTTAATATTCTTAATTATAAATTGTCATAAAAATACATATCAATAACTAATTAGTGACTAAACTAAATAGTAATTTTAAGAAGATGTAACAATTAATACTTAGGTACTTATTGCATTTTATCGTGCTATTACTATTCATCCAAGAATATACGACTTCGGCAATATTTACACGCGGTTTATGAATACTGCTGTTACTGCCACACACGGTAAAATAGAACAGCTAAATATTCTACTATAAAAAAATTATATAATGATATATATATATATTACTATAAAAATAAAATAAATAAATATTAGGGGAAAACGCTAGGTTGTAGAAGACCTTACACAGATCAACTCAACAAACTAAGCCAAGCTTGTACTATGGGTGCTTTGGGAGATATGATTGTCGCTTTTGTGAAAACAAATACTTTTGGGTTAAATTGTGGTGTAGGCGAGAGGCTGGCAATCTGTCACTGCAATGCCACAGTTTCGTTTTCTTTTAACCCCTTATTTGCCAAGAGTGGCCCTGAAGCTTTAGTAGTTTCATGTGCTCTGCCTACCCCTTTATGGGATACAGGCGTGATTGTATGTATGTATGTATGTATGTAAATACTTTTGACCTATCAAGTAATTTTTGCATGTTAGGCCTCCTTTTTTCCATCTACGTTAAAAAACAGACCTTTAAATTTTCTCTTTTATAACGACGATGAGTTATAATATACAATAATAATTTGTTTTTTAATAATAATGTAGGCACTATTTATTTACATGGATATTCATAATTTTATTTTAATCACAAAATTATAGTTTTTTTTTATTTACTGATATTTAGAAAAGCAATAAAAACTTATTTCTACAAGTAGGCGATCAAAAAAGCATTGTTGACTATAAAGTAAAATGCAAAATTGTATATTTGGGATAGCAGTGTCACGCGGCATATAAAATGTCAATGCTATTAAAATTTACTGTATTATTTTACATTACGACTAATTAATGTATTTTATTTGTTTTCAGGTAAGCAACACGCAACGAGAGCTGATCATTTAACACGGTGAATACTTTATTTAAAGTTGTCCAATCTCCATGCCCATGTGTATCGCTTGTCAACGTACTTACCCATAAAAATTGAACTTGATGGTGTCTACATAAAAGTATAGGTAGGTACATATAAATAAGAATCGTGGGCTATGTCTATGCATCGGTAAGTCTGACACACAAATAGTTAAATACAAATTGAATTAAAAATTGTCAACTGTTGATTTTTTTTATTTATTTAATATTAATATAACAATAAACATAAACAAAAAATAAAAGGTCGGTTCTCCCTTTTAGAGGTCGATTCTCTAGGTGAGATTTTTTATATTTAGTTTTAGCATGAATTAAAATGGTTTTATAAGTTAATTTGTTTAAAATAAAAAGGACTTTTTATTTTTAATCCGTAAGACGTTCGTTACGGTAGGAGAATTTTATGGTTAATTTCATATAAAATTATCAATATTATTACTTGTTGATATTTTTTTAATTTTTTGTGTTTTTTGTATGATTACTTTTGTTTCATTGATTTATTTTATGATTATCTTTATGTTTTTACCTTTATTTCTGATATGAGTTGTTTTGACGTTAAAGATATTCCCCCTTATTCATAAACGTTCAATAAAGTCATTAAGCCGATAAAGTTCGTTTGTCCCTTTCTATCACACCAGTACGTCGGAAAGGGACAAACGAACTTTATCGGCTTTATTTTATATCGACTTTAGTGAACGTTTTTGAATGTCGGGGATTTAATTTAATTAAGTGTTCCTGGTTTTGTCTGTCAGTGCGTGTTGCATTGTCTCCGTTCCCATAAAGATTAAACTTGATGGTATACAAATAAAAGACATGCTTACAATATGATGGTATAATAAAATGAAGAAAAAACGACGATTTCTTTGTCCGCGACAACATTTTTCACAAGACACTTGGTATACAAATAACCACAAAATTAAAATTTTGCAAAAACCCCTGACCGCGACATAGTAGACCGATTTTCATGAAACATGGCTCACACTCCCGAGTAACTCAACTTTCAGACAAAAAAAAACTAAATCTGAATCGGACAGACAGACAGACAGAGAGACAGAAGACAGACAGACAGACACGTCAAACTTATAACACCTCGTCGTTTTTGCGTCGGGGGTTAAAAACGGATTTTTTAAACGTCGACTTGCAGAAAGTCATTCGTTTTCTCTGTCCGTGTGTATCGCTTGTCAACATCCTTCCCATAAAGATTAAACTTGATGGTGTCTCCGTCTCCTTAAGGGCTTGTCGGGAAACGGCCGACAATTTCAAACCGCCGGGCGGGCAGTGTGTTTGTGGAAATAAATTATTATTGGATATGTTGGGCGGTGGAGGGTTAGAAGAGTGTAGTGGAGCGACATTGTATAGATCTGAAAAACAATATCGGTGACCGTAGTTTCAAAGGGCTTAAGGGACAAAACACGATTTTTCAGGAGAGCCAAAAAACTATTTATTTTTGAGAAAAAAGATTCATAACTCTTTTATTTCTTTATGAATTTTGGTGCTTGATTTGATTTTTTCATATACCTCATAGTGGATCGATTTCCCGACTAACTCCGGTTTCCAACCAAAAAATCAAAATCGGTTCATCCGTTCGGGACCTACGATGCCACAGACAAACACTCAGAGATAGACATAAAGACAGACAGAAAGACACGTCAAACTTATAACACCCCGTCGTTTTTGCGTCGGGTGTTAAAAAGACGGAAACCACGAAATAGATTGAGATCGCAAGACGGTTGGTCTAGAAACAATCTTATGAAATGGTGAATCAATCCGGAAAGTGTACTACTCATATGTTATCTCACAGCACAATCAAAGAAGTCACACGCGTTAGGCTTTAAGGAATAGCGATCCTTAAGAAAGGCAAGTTTTGTTATACTGTGCGACGTGGGCTAATGACATAACAGTAATATGACCTATGACGTCTTAGCGACAGACAAGATGGCGCTCGCCGCTGCGTTTAGTAATAAACATTGCGCTGCGTTCACTATGTCACGGGTCCGCGTCGTACAGCTGCGTTCGTGACCAACAAAATGGTCCCGACGGAAGACCAGCGCTGACCCTTGGGTTAGCATTTTATGCTGAGTCGGGACCATTTCGTGGTAACTTATATGTTTAATTTCTTTTATTTGCTGTTTCTGTTTTCTTACTTGTGTATTTTGTAGTTATCACGAATAAATAATTGATTGATTGATTGATTGATTGATTGTTAGGAGGTAGGGCATAGCGAATGATATTCCGCTTTGTGTGGTAGGGCACAGCACAGCGGATATCGTCTCGGTCGAATCTAGAGCAGAGCCCAACTGGGGTAGTACCTCCGCCTTACAGAAGACCGCAGCCAAATAGCACTAGACCCTACTCATAGTGTTGTGTTCCTGCCGGTGAGTAAGGCTGCCAGAGCTCAACGAGGGTGCGGTGTGCTGATGACGGGAGGACTTACGGAACTAACTTGTTCCGTCTATTGTCCTTTGAGTCGTCGGCAACCCGAACCCTCCTTAGAACTTGTACACTCCTTTTTGCTGTGTACTTAACACAGCAAAAGGGAATGTACAAGTTTCTAATGGGGTGGCAACGCGCATGTGACACTGTTTGAGTTGCAGGCGTCCATAAGTTACGGTGACCGCTTTACATCAGGCGGGCCGTATGCTTGTTTGCCACCGACGTAATATTAAAAAAAAACAGGCAAGGATTTGCCTGAATGAACGGTACTAACGTACAGTGAGGTTATTACACTTTCGACGAAGAAGAAGAAGTTGCATTATTACCTTCAAATCAAGAGTGAACAGGCATCTTCTGGGCGAGCTCACTCCATCGTAGGCCACGTCTTTGCCTTTGGGTCGTCTGTGGCCAAGAGTAAGCCCAGTTATAATAAAAAAAAATGTGAATGTGGCGACTTGCAAACAACGCAATATACATTATTACTATGATGCAGTGTCCCCTGTGTAAATATATCCCCTGGAGGTGGCCAGGTATTCAAATATTATCTTGTTTAGGTAATCATACTTACCTACCCTTCATAGGACGAGAAAAGAAGGACAAACGCTATTAGTCATCATTCGAATTTTAACGGTCATTAAACTATGATAGTACAGCCATGTTTTCAAGTTTTTTCTACTCATCAACTTTAATCTGTCAATCAGGACACCGCAAACTAAACTATACGTGCTGACTTTTCAGTGTTCGATAGTCTTTAACACTTAGTCAACTATAATTCATTACACTTCACTTTACTTAATTGAAAACAATTCAAAAATAGAACTTCATACAAGTTCTATGCTAATTTGCGATATGTACCTGGCAATTCTTTCCGCATCTGAAACACATTTTTTTTATCTGTCGCGTTATCGACCAATCAGAGACGGTTATTAAAAACAATTGGTTGTCAGATAATTCGATGTTGATACAACGATGAACGACGCTATTAACATTAATTTTAACTTGAATGATGACATTTTTGTCCATTTATGATGATGATGACTCGTAGAAAAAGTATTGTATACAATAGTGATGTAATCAAGCTTTTCACTCTCGAACCGTACTACTAGGCCACTCAGCAAGCTTCGTGGCCTAAACATGGTACTCGACTGAAAAGCTTTGTATTATATCACGATTGTATAAAATACTATTGAATATGTCTTACAATAGGGTGTGGCGTCCATTTTCCGTGACTTCTTCGCTGTCGAGTAAGATATTATTTACTATAAACAAAATTTACATACATTTCTTACTTTTGATCGAATAATATTATTCGTTTTTTTTAAACATGAAAACCTCTTGGTAGTGTCTCCGGGCAAATTTGCCGAGATTCGACAGGCCCTCGGAAAGGCGCCGTTGGGGTAATCTTTATGGGACCACTTGGGCGAGAGCGACGTACAGACGCACAAAATGTATAGATAAAGATCTTATACAAGTTAGCGGTTTCTACATTATGGTGGTAAAAATACAGGGTGATTCTGGAGACCTGACCAAGAAGCTTGTAAGTTTCGTACCAGTATTTGTAAACTTAAAATGAAATAAAATAAAAAGCCATTTATTTCTCACCAAAATAATTAACCCCTTTTTATAGGATATAGGCCTTCTCCATTTGTAAACTTAATATCCTTCAAATATCGATACTATTATGTTATGATTCATCCGTAGAATATCATCAAAGTCTGGTTTAGTCTGGCTACTCACTGAAGTGTAGCAAACTTTGAGCAATGGCACTTGTAAATCTTCTTGGTCATTGATAAAAAAAAATAACATTTATTTCAAGACAATTATTGCTCATACAGGTTGATTCCATAACTATATTATATTATAAATAAATTAAAACTTATAATTAAATTACATTAAATTAAATTTACTAATTAACATTAAATTAAATAGTTTAGTTTAGTTTAGTTTATTGATCTCTCAATACAATTTTCATATTTAAAGTAAAAGAGTACAATAGCAATTACTTATTGTATAGCGATCGTCGTAATGTACATAATGTAAACAATTCAATTCATAAAACATTTTAAGAACCATTGGTTACGTTATAAATCAGTTTTATCATTAATTATTTAAATAAAATGGTTTCACAATGAATAAAAAATAATTGTACTATTAAATAATGTCAAATTAAATAAATAAAGACAGAAATTAAATAAAAAAGAAAACAATTTACATTTATATTTACATCAAAATAAAATATTAACCGACCCCAGTCCGCACATGCCTGTTACAACAGTGGACTATGTACGGGCAGTCAAGACGGTCAGCAATCATCGCCAAGACAGTGTTAGAGCTGGCCCTCATGCGCTGCACCACATTAAAACCATTTTTTTTTAATCAACAATACATACATACATACATACAATCACGCCTGTATCCCATAAAGGGGTAGGCAGAACACATGAAACTACTAAAGCTTCAGTGCCACTCTTGGCAAATTAGGGGATGAAAGAAAACAAAACTGTGACATTGCAGTGACAGGTTGCCAGCCTCTCGCCTACGCCACAATTTAACCCATATCCCACAACTAAATCAACAATATAGCTGTGAATACAGACAAAGTGACAAAAATATGTTTACACACTTTTGTTCATATTTTTGGCACTTTCTGTTTTCACAGCTGTGTTGTTGACTGTACATAAAACGGAAGAGGCTCTTTACCAAAATCCGTATAACCTGAGTACCGTACCAATTGGAATGCTAGGCCACTGTGCACTGTAGAACTATGTCACAATGACATTAGAAATCAGATTGTAAGAAATCTCTTACTGCTTGTCATTATGACATGGTTGTAGAGTGGCCTAGGGTTCCAATTGGTTGACTGTACCTATCTAAACAACTAACCCACTAATGCTAGAATGCTACCATTACACGCGCAATGAACCGTCGCGAATCCGAATTGCGTTCCAAATTTAAAATCTAACGGACATTGTTCCACGGCCGTTCTGATTTCAAATTTACGATGCAGCTATGTAACGGTCACATTAACGAGGTTAGGGATGGTAAACAATAGGTTCACATTTTCCGAATATTTCCATCACATTATACAAATATTCGAATTCTATTCATTATGTTAGTTTAGATAACCGTGAGGCGAACAAAATAATCTATTTCACTCTTGACACTGACAATAGGCTAGTTTCCTACTAGCAAAGTCATATGTAACACTGTATAGACGGATAAAGTCTAAGAAAAAAACGTACCTCAAAAGTCTCAAAACCCTAGAGAAAAAGGTACGGTAGCCTAGATGGCGTTACACCTTTGGGGAACGAACGCTCGTCGGCAAGATGGCGCTAATATTAATATTTGACATTTTAACACATATCTATCTAACAATATGGGCCAAATTGTTTAAACTGAGCTTGTGTCGAGAGATGGCAGTCTAACTATGCACTGTGATTACACATTTTATTTTACTTTGACAGTAACTCTCTATAATTACTCGATCCTTTTTGCTACTAGTCAAATCAGCTTCTTTTTAAGAACACTTACTCAGGAGTGAGTGGAGTGACGTCACCGTCAATTAATTTACTTTATATCTTTCTTTTTGACTTATTAAATAGAAATTATGTTTTAACGTAACTACTGTCCATATTTTTCTTCTAATTATGTGGTGCTTTATTTAGTGCACAGTGCCTATTTCTGGGACGGTAAGTAATATTGTTACTCAGCGTCAATATGCCCTTGTTGAACAGGCAATGAACAGCGAAGTGAACTGTCGGGTGAATTTGTCTTTATTGTGAAATGGGCCACTGGTAACTTCCAGCGCTGATCTTCCGTATAGGATTGTGAATACAACTAAAATTTGTGACCGCTTTGCACTGGCTTATATTGAAACATGAGGAACAAAGCGTCGTGCAGCATAAATATTCATCTAGTATTCGCTGACATACTTGTATTGTAGGTGAGCATTTCTTTTTTTTTGCCACTTTTATGAAATGTGATATTTTTGAAAAAAAAATGCAATTTCTACTCATAATCACTAGCTTTTTCAATCGTAGTAGTTAAAAAAATTGTCCTATACGATTTTTTCTTATTTTGTTACCATTTTCCATACATGTTGTATGGGGTAACAAAAGAGGAAAGTAACAAGATGTATGGAAATTCTGGGACACTTTTTGTCTCCCAGTGAGATTGAAAGTACTCGTGATTCTGAGTACAATTGACCTAAAATTCCCAAAAAAAAAATGCTATAAATCGCTCGCTCTCTCTTTTATTTTTTTTTACAAAGGAGCGACTATCTTACTAACCCCCAACGCAAAAGCGACCGGGTGTTAGAATTTTGACGTGTCTGTCTGTCGGTTTGTCTATCTGTCTAATCTGTCTGTGTGACTTTGTGTGTGTCTGTCTGTTTCATTGCAGCTCCGATTTAGTTTTAGTTTTTTTTTTGTTTGAAAGCTAAATTCGTATTCGTATTTATAATTAATTACCTGACATTTTTAAGACATATAATTTACAGTTATTTAAATCAAAAGTCCGTGCTTGGCTAGTACAAAATTGTTTTTATAATATAAATGAATTTGTTAAATTATGAGCACTAACTATGACTTAATGGGATTATATTATGTTTGACTTCCAATTTATAATTTAAATTTATATTTTGCATGTTCTTATATTAAGAATGAATAAATAATATGATGTGTATTAACTATTAATGCATGATATAATTCCTAGTTAGACTAAGACGTGTAAGGAATGCTTTGTTTGTACACGTGTAAAGGTAGAGTTTTGGTGATTCCACGAAAATTGTTACAATTAGTATTACTGGCAATCAAATGTAACCCATTTCTCACAAACAATAAAGATTATGATTATTATGATTTGTCTGTCTTTTCCATATCTCGGGACCATGGGGTCCCGGACCTTTGGGAGGCATGCGTGGGGCCGAAGCCAACAGCACAGAGGCCCTTTTAGACATTTTAATCTAAAGGCAAGGGATACACGTGGCGGATACCATCCCCGAGCGCACAATATGATACAACCGGAGATGGTTCCCGCCAGGTGCAAAGACTATTGCAGTGCAGCACTTTTGTGCTGCGATGGGAGCTAAGGTCATGGGTTATTGTTTTGAAAGTTGGATGAACTGGTTAAAGGGCTATGGGAGGAGACTATCGGACACCTGCCGTGACAATTAGTCTTACAATTGTAAAAGGCAGGCGGTGACTCGCCAACTCACTGAGTGGGCCCTGCAAAACGGCCGCACGCACGGTGCGACAACAGAGCAACACTAAACTTGAGAGTGGCAAAAAGGTTGTCGAGAGGTGAGTCTGCGGTAGCTTGGTTCCTGGTGTTCCATTCAGCAGGCCGCCGGCGTTATGACATTTTACACTTCCAACCTGGAGCATAGGTCCCGCTCTTGCGAATCCACTCTGGCCGGCCGGTTAAGGCAAGCGCAGAGGCGAGGGCTAGATGGAAGTGCCCTCTGGAATAGGGGTCCGCGGTGTCGCCACTCACCGTCAGCTCGCCACAAGCTGCCCCCGCGGGCTGATTATTATGGGACCGATTTCCATCAAACGTGGCTAGGAACACTCCCGCTTAATTTCATAATATTGGGTTGGTAAGAAAGTAATGAGCGAATCATAACCAATATTGTAATTTTTATTTAATTTATTATTTTAATCATTTATCAAAAATATAACGGCCTTCGTTATCTACTACTTGTCTCCATCGTTCTGGTAAAGAATGAATAGCATCGGCGAAGAAGTTCTTAGGTTTAGATTAAAAAAACTCAGCTATAATACTGTCGTAGATGGGCTTGATCATCGAACTTTTTTTCATTCAAGGCATTGCTTAGCGATCTGAACAATGCGTAATCCGTAGGTGCCAAGTCTGGAGAGTACGGTGGATGAGGTATCACTTTCCAACCTAGCTCCAATAGCTTTAGCCGAGTCACTTTTGCAATGCGTGGGCGAGCATTGTCGTGTAAGAAAAAAACTTTAGCATGCTGTGGACGATTCTGACAGATTTTTTGGTTTAAATTTTCAAGCTGATTACAGTATACTGATGCGGTAACAGTCATTCTACTTGGTAGGAGTTCCCAGTGAATAATACCATGAATATCCCACCAAACGGACAGCATAACTTTTTTCGGATGAGGCTCTGTTTTTGGTGCCTCTATTCCTTTTTCGTTTGGAGCTAGCCACTGACGTTTGCGTGTGTGATTTATATATAAGACCCATTTTTCATCTCCAGTGATAAGATGGTCCAACCAGTTGAATGTGCGGCGAAAAGACAGAAGTTGTATGCAGATATCGGCACGGCGGTTTAGTTGATCTCTATCAAGTTCGTGCGGTATCCAAACACTGTATTTGTAGTTTTTTCCCAACTCGTGTAAATGTGTTTCTATGGTGACATGAGAGCAGCCTAACTCGGTAGCAAGAGTACGACTCGTTAGCCTCGGTTCTCCTTCAATTAAGGTTTTTAATTTGGCTACATCAATCTTCACCGGTCGACCAGAATTAGGTTGATCTGATAATGAAAAGTCGCCACTACGAAACCGCTGGAACCATCGTTTCGCCGTGGCCTCAGACACAACTTCAGGAGCAACACGCTGACATATATTACGCACTGCTTCGGCGGCTGAATGGCCAGACTGAAATTCATATAGTAAGCAATGCCTTACATGCACTTTTAATTCGTCCATTTTCTTCCTTATATTAGCTCGGCGACAGCTAGTGAATGGCTGACGAGAAACTGTGCGACTCGCCCTTTATATACTTTCGACCATAGAAGATTCTAGAACTCTCTCAAAAATTTTATGTGGAATTCAATCGATCGCTCATTACTTTCTTACCAACCCAATAATTTATGAAATTAAGCGGGAGTGTTCCTAGCCACGTTTGATGGAAATCGGTCCCTTTAGTCGGGACTTCTTACAAAACTTAAATTTTGTGGTTAGGCTATGTAGCCGACAGTCTCATTCGCTTTTGGTGGTAACAGTGCCTCATGTTGAACCTAACCTATGTTGCAATTAACGTATGTTGAACACACGCCTTGTGTTGTAGGATACTGACACGCCGCTCTTGCTTGTTAAACTTCCTCGCCTGAACGCTACGCTTTCCTGCTAGGTTGACGGCAGATGTGGATCGTGTTTGGTAATTAGAAATATGTATTACCTGGTGCCGTAGACGAATGGCATTTGGCAATGGCAAACGAAAACGAAACGCCGCGACAGGTAGTCTGGCTCTGTCGCGCCAATACGCAAGAGCGATAGAGATAGATATCTACGAGCGTTTCGTTTCGTGAGCGTCTGTGCCATTCAGCCGAATACGTATCCACGTACCCTTAGAATGTTGCTTATGTAAGAGGTAATATAATGTTTAGAAAATATCTGAAATACAAGAAACAAAGGAAACTTTCATTTAGATAGTGGAAACTTAAATAAATTCTACTTATCCGTGAAATTATTCACAATTTTGGAAACGTTTTGACGGCAAATATAAGACGGCATAATATCTTTGTATATACATAAAGTAGGTTTTGGAACTAGAGTATTTTGACGCGCGTGAAATAGTATTTTATACAATCGTGATATAATACAAAGCTTTTCAGTCGAGTACCATGTTTAGGCCACGAAGCTTTCTGAGTGGCCTAATAGTACGGTACGAGAGTGAAAAGCTTTTATATCACTATTGTATACAATACTTTTTCTACGAGTCATCATCTTCATCATCAATGGACGGAAATATCATCATTCATGCAAGTTAAAATTAATGTTAATAAAGTCGTTCACCGTTGTATCAACATCGAATTATCTAGCAACCAATTGTTTGTAATAACCGTCTCTGATTAGCCGATAACGCGACAGATAAAAAAAATATGTTTCAGATGCAGGAAAATTTGCCAGGTATCGCAAATTAGTATAGAAATTGTATGAAGTTATATTTTTGATATTATTACAGTTAACTAAAGTCACCTATAATGAGCTTATTATAATTGAGTCGGAACTGCCATAGAGTATCCAACACTGAAAAGTTAGCACTTATGGTTTAGTTTGTGGTGTCCTAATTGACAGATTACAGTCGACAAGTAGAAAAAATAATATGTGTAACATTAATAAATCATTTTACGACTAAAGTCATGACGACTAATGTCTGAGTCGTGGATGTTTTCTATGTATATAATATAAGTATATATTTATCTATATGAGTAAGTATATCGTCGCCTAGCACCCATAGTACAAGCTTTGCTTAGTTTGGGGCTAGGTTGATCTGTCTAAAGTGTCCCCCGATATGTATTTTAAGTGTGAGAAAAGTGTCTTCATCATTTATAATAATTATTAACTTGATTTACCACGCGCGTCTTTGGACATCGTTGGCGGTCAAAGGGTTAAGTATCTACATTCGCCTTACCCGGCACTTGAGACTCTCGAGAGAGACCGCATATCTTCAGTTAACATGCCTTCAGCATGGATTAGCTCTCCGAGATTCAACAGGATAGTATTCGAACATAAAATTTTCACCTTGATTTGACATTAGGGCATTTTCAGAATTTGGAACCCAAAATTAGCGTAAGCCATTAACAAAAATTAACTTGCTGTCAGTTTTGTTACGATTATTAAGAGTGAAATTTCAATAAAAATATTGTTTTTAACATAAACATTTAGCGGTAGGTACTCTACATTCAGAATGTGAAAAAAGTTAATTATTAGACAGATTTTACTCAATTGTCGTCACAAAACTGACAGCAAGTTCATTTTTGCTATCAACTTACGCTAATCCCAAATTCTAAAAAAAATGTCAGTCGAATTGAGAACTCCTTTTTTTAAAGTTGGTTAAAAATGCACAATGACGTAAAAATTGATAGTGAAAGTTATTCAGACGAATCACTGCTTGCTTAAGTAGAACACAAGCTTTTGTATGAAAGAGGCAGAAAGATCCAAATCCAATCATTTATTCGTGATAAACAACATACAATACATATAAAACAATACAAGCACATTCAAAAGTTAAAAGAAAAAATAATAATTAAAAAACAAAGAAAAAAAAACACATTGATATAATTCCCCCTTTAGAAAGAGTCCCCCTTTTTTCTGCTTTCTGCAGCTGACTGTGTGTAATACGTACGGTCAACCAATTTGAATCCTAGGCCACTCTAGAACCTTGTGTTGTTGACGACGTACTTTATTCGCTATAGAAATTACTCTGGCGTTTACTGTAAAAAGGTTTTACAAAATGGCCTAGGCTTTACCTTGACTGCAAATTCACATGCACATGCAAATTTTTAATGTTGTGACGTAAGACAGTATCTTGATATCATCTTTGAGTTTTCGACTTTTTTATATGAGATAGGAGGCAAACGAGCAGACAGGTAGCCTGATGGTAAGCGATCACTGCCGCCCATGCAAAAAAAATGCATTCGTACTCTTTGCGGAGTGGACAGACTAGAACCGTGTAAACCTTTATTTATTAAGCATAAACTACTATCCCTCCCCTGCCTCTATATTTACGAGATATGTCTCTTTGTGAAACTTAACTCTGAACTATTTACGTTTGTAGCAGACAAAGAAACAACGCGGTCCCATAGGCGCCATAGGTTAGCACTGCCAACTACCAGTAAGTTAGCACTTAGGAACAAAAGCGCGTATTGCATGTGCATTAATATATTTAATAAAATACCAGCTGAAATAAAAACATTGCCTATTAACAAGTACAAAAAGACATTGTATCAAATATTAATTGATAACTGCTTCTACAGTATAAATGACTATTTGTTGCATAATTTTTAAATGTCATAAGATCTTATCTATATAACTTATTATATTCTTAATTAGCTCTTGTTGCCTGTATTCTTTCTTCATTCAATACCTAATGTTAATTTCAATTATACTAGTGACATTTCATTAAATCTTTACACCTATTCGTTGCCAAATATACATTTTGTAAATCTAATTAGACGTAATAAAATAGTTGCAATTAATTTTAAATGACTGAGTGATCATAATATCACTGACATCCTGTTTTCACACGTCTACCTAGACTGAATATATTAAGGGACACACTATTGTATACCAAGATCTTTTGTAACCATATGTTCATTGTGAATAAACGATTTCATTCATTCATTCATTCATTCATTCATTCATTCATTCATTCATGGACACCCGAAACACCAGAAGTGTTGGACGTACGTTGCCGGCCTTTAAGATAGGTGTACGCTCTTTTCTTGAAGGTTTGAAGGTCGTATCGGTCTGAAAATACCACAGGCGATCATTCATTCCACAGTTTAGCTGTACGATTTTTTTTAATCATAATGATAAATTCAAAAGTTAGTATTCACAATTGCGTCTCATATCAAATCATTGAATCAAGTTATATATATTACTGTCGAAATACAACTCCAGGTATTAGAATAGGTAAACTACGTGTAATTATATGTATGTATATGTACACGGATTACATGCGCGATGATTGCATTATTGCAGGATTTAGGCCAAAGTTGTTACATACAATGGATTACAACATGTGTTGACGGCTGTAATCCAATGCAATTTAGGCGTTGATCATTTACATGCAATGTGATATATTAATTATAATTATAAGTACTGAGAAAAAAAATAAACATTAACCTGAATATAGATCCTCTAAAAATCGGTTAACACGACGACCGGTCTGACCTAGCGCGTAGTGACCATGCCTGCTAAGGGGTCGTGGGTTTTAATCCCGGTAAACGCATTTATTTGCGTAATGAGCATGTTCCTGAGTCATGGAAGTTTTCTATGTGTATATTTTTTGTATATTATGTATATCGTTGTCTGAGTACCCACAACACACCTTCTTGAGCTTACCGTGGAACTCAGTTAAATGATCTGTATTTCTGTAGTTTCAATGATCTGTAATTGATAAAATATCAACTGACGTCCCCATCCCTAGTTCTAAATTCAAATGAAATCGCTCGCTTTCACAATTGGCTGCAAACAGGCCTAATTATCGTAGCGCCGCGCTGATTGGTCCAAATTAAATTCATGCGAAATAATGAGATGCCCACCGCTGGTGGCATTCGCGGGGGATTTGACACTTGCAATGGTCATGTTAGTTTGTAATTGGTGATATAATTATAAATAAATAGGTAATATAGCATTGTGTAATGATTCTACTAGATGACGGGTGCATAATGAGAGGGATTATAACACTAGTGTTATTTTATGAGATCAGCCAAATGGCGAGTCTCCTAATATATACCACGATTGTTTAATGCCTGATTATGTACAGTTGCAAACATAATTTAAATTTGACAGAGGGTTAAAACATGATATTTTATTTATTTACAACTAGATTTTGCCCGCATCTTCGCACGCGTTAGAAAGAGACAAAAAGTAGCCTATGTCACTTCCATCCCTTCAACTATCTCCACTTAAAAAATCATGTTGATTCGTCTCTCCGTTTTGCCGCGAAAGACGGACAAACAAACACACTCATAATTAATAACATAAGTTTGATGAGAAAACAACAGTAGAAAATAACCCCATGAAACTTAGTTGTTTTAATTTGCTTCTCATAAAATTCAACTCTGATTAGGTAATCAAACAAAACGAACTGAAAAACATACTCGTTAATTTTAATACTTCTATAACCGGCTTAAATCATTTCGACAAACTTTTCAAAGGTCTTCGTCTACGTCTGTTTTCATAAAAATATTTTTAATCCCAAGAAATTCCAGAAACTGAAATCTCCAAACCCTTTAATACAATCCATTTCATTATAAGCCTAAAACCCGGGGTATAAAGAACCTGTAATGCTTACAAAAAGTCCAAAAACTCTAGGAAACGTAAAGGAGTTAATACCTTTTTGTGTTAAAAAAGTTAGTGAATAAACAAAGAATGTAATGAGAAAAGTTGTCAATTTAAAATTGAGCGTTAAAATTGGGTAAAGAGAAGGCTATTTAATGAAATGCGGCGAGCTCAGTTTGGGATTAAAGAACGAGTTGTTTTGAGGTTTCGTGTGGCGAGTTCAGTTCAATAAATGAGTGGAATTGTACATTGTTTAGGCGAAATATAAGGCCTGAGTGGACGCTGGGAGCGGAGCGGGCGAGCGGGCATCCACTCTGTGCAGCGTCGACTCTGCGTGCGTTGCCGAATGCACAAACGCTCATGAAACGAAACGAATAATTTTACGGTAGTGGCCGAGTGGCTATGACGCAGCAGTGGATACTGGGTCGTACAATGAGTTTTCGCATACGAAAAAATATTCGATATTATCGTATAATTTATTTCTTATGTATTATAATTACCTTGTATTTTTTCATTTTCATCAATTTTCTCCGTTGTTTGCGTTGGTGGCACACAGTTTATACCTGTCTTAAAAGGGCTTTGAAAAATAATTGGTTAAGGCCTGAGCTAAGATTAATTTTGGTGGATATACATTCTCGTGAATTTTAAAAGTTTATGAGTGTTATGGATTAAGTGTTAAGAAGCAATTTTACCTTATTAATAAATATAAAATACACCGATCACTATTTTCCGAGAAGTGAATAAATAGATCCTAAAATTTTATCACAATAATGAAAATATTCACAAACTTTGTCTTTAATACCACACTGTCACATAAAAACTTACTGTAAATTATTAAAATTGATTAAATTAAAATTGAAATCCACTATCCAACCATCTTAAAGGCCGGCAACGCTCCTCCAACACTTCTGGTGTTTCGGGTGTCCATGGGCAGCAGTGATCGCTTGCCATCAGGTGACCTGTCTGCTCGTTTGCCTCCTATCCGATAACAAAAAAAAACAATACTTAAGGAGCCAACTCAAAAATTACATTAATGTACTTGGCCTTCCTGAGGGTATAATGCAATTTCATCATCATCAGTTTTTGTTTGTATTACAATTACAATTATAGACTTTTTTTATTATAAATGGGCTTACTCTTGGCGACAGCCTAGTCAAAGGCAAAGACGTGGCCTACGATGGAGTGAGCTTGCCCAGAAGACGTAGACCACAGAACTTAATTTAGATAGAAGAAAAAAATTCATATATTTGTATAGGGGCCGAGCGTGTCAAATTTTGTACTGAAGTTGATTCTTGCCTGTAATTTTAAATATGTCTCAGGCTCTTGATTGTTCATAATTTTTGTGTTGTTGCAATTGAATATCACGTAACGAGGCATTTTTTATGTTTTGGTTGACTTCAACTTACAAAAATTGACACCCGAAAGCTGTAAGCTGCGAGTAAAGACGGACAACTCAGTGGATTTCACTGAGTTCATTTGACACGCTAAGTAGATACGTTTGCTTGATCTATGGTATATATGACATCTGTGACGTAGACACTTTCGTGAGACATATTCAAATATTTAATTTACGGTTGAACTCACGCTATATCGCGACCTGTTGCGTCAGAATTGGCTTAAACTGCCTTAAATGGATGCGAAACCTACCACTGTGAGAGTCTGACATTAAATTTGTTTAATTTATTCTTACCATATAATTATTTACATTTTGTAGTATTTAATTATTATGTCCCATTTAAGTTTTATGGCGCATTGGATTGTCTGTCAAGTCATGTAAACATGTTTTTCCAAATACGTAGGGTGTTCAATAAATCTTGTCGTGTAATCATATATATTTATATTTTTTCAAAATGTTGTGGGGCTTACAACAATTAATACATTTATTCATACGCACAAACCACTCATTTATCCAACCCTCCCACTTTCCTTTATTCATTAATTCTAATTCTTCCTCAAACGCACCAACCAACTGTTCGTCCGTAGAAAACTTGC
Organism: Leguminivora glycinivorella; assembly: GCF_023078275.1. Lineage (NCBI taxonomy): Eukaryota > Metazoa > Arthropoda > Insecta > Lepidoptera > Tortricidae > Leguminivora > Leguminivora glycinivorella. Next base: position 1,537,665 of record NC_062993.1, on the reverse strand, counting down.
GCCCTTTCATGCGGTTCTTCACGTATGGAAATAACCCAAAGTCACAGGGTGCAAGATCAGGACTGTAGGCAGGGTGCTCCAGTACTTTAATGCCAGATGCCCTCAGAAATTGCGAAGTAGCGCCAGCTCTATGAGCTGGTGCATTGTCGTGGTGTAGAAACCACGAGGCGAGTCCCGACTTCGGTCGTCGATTTCTCAGTTCTTCGAATAATTGAGGCAGACAAATCTCAGTATACCATTGACTTGTAACTGTCTTCTGTCCACTAAGCATCACTGATTTTACTAATCCTTGCTTGTTAAAAAAAACAGTCATCATTATTTTTTTCACCGACTTCGATTTCCGCACTTGTGTTGGTTGCTCTTCGTCTTCGAAGACCCATATTTTGCTTTGCGATTTAGTTGGCACGTCGTAATAATAAATCCAGGTTTCGTCACCCGTGATAATTGAACTGACACTCTTGGATTGGCCATTGTCAAATTGTTTCACCATAGTTTGCGCCCATTGTACGCGATGTAGTTTTTGGTGCTCACTTAAGGTGTGGGGTACCCACAGGGTACAAAGTTTTTTTACACTTAAATGATTCGTCACAATGTTGTGCAAAGAGGATACAGGAATAGTTAAGAGTTCTTCTAACTGACGATATGTGATTCGGCGATCTTCTCTAATAGCTTTTTCCACACGAGCTATGTTTTCTGGCACTTGAATTTCTGCGGGTCTTCCCGGTCGCGGGTCGTCGTCTAGCTCAAAATCCCCACGTTTGAACTGTAAGTACCATCGTTCCACAGTCCTCACAGATGGGGCTTCTGGACCAAAAACAAAACACATCTCGTCAAAACATTCTTGCTTAGATAAACCGCGCTTGAAGTTATAGTAAATAATAACACGATAGTCTCGTTTGCTCAACGACATGTTCTCTATTTTTCCTAATTTTACTTTGGACTATAATATTAATTATAGGGAGCTGAAATAAATGTGTTTATTCCTGTAATTGACGACACTTAATGACGAACACATGAACTGTCGCTGTACGCTTAGCGTTTGCAGACACGTCAAGACTTGTTGAACACCCTACGTAAATAAATAGTATGCCCGAGGACTGGTCTCCTAAATGACCCGAAACATGTCGCAACACTTCAGGATATATAACATAAGTACAACCGTGAATTGATTAAATATTTGAATCACAATTTTCTAAAAATCAGAAGTAACTGTTTTATACATTCAATTCACAAAAGTCAATTTAAAATACCCAACATAAACGCATTTAAAACGCAGCGATCCAGAATTATCTCCCCGCCACGGAATTTAACTCGAAAAATCTCGGCTTTAGTTCGAAAAATCTCGGCACTCGAAAAACCCTCACCGTTGCTGTTCGTTAAATAAATATTCACAGTTATTTACTGACGGAACTGCGTTTAAAATTTAACGGGTGACTCGAGATTTTTCATTCAACGCTAGACTAAAGTTAACGACGTAGATAACATGAATTTCATTTCCTAGGAAAAAACTTTTTATATTTAACATACTTGATTTTTAACCCCCGACGTAAAAACGACGAGGTGTTATAAGTTTGACGTGTCTGTCTGTCTGTCTATCTGTATGTCTGTCTGTCTGTCTGTCTGTGTGTGTGTCTGTCTGTGGCATCGTAGCTCCCGAACGGATGAACCGATTTAGATTTAGTTTTTTTTGGTTTGAAAGCTGGTTAGTCGGGAGTGTTCTTAGCCATGTTTCGTGAAAATCGGTCCACTATGTCGCAGTCGGGGGTTTTTTCAAAATTTTAATTTTGTGGTTAGGTTATTAATGTTTTATTCGATCAATGATACCTTGATGGACTCATGTCCCCTATTATAGCTGTCATATAATTTATATTATATACACGTATTTGTATGTTTATGTATTGTATTTTATTTTAAAGTATATTGTTTTGCGTAGTATAGTTTGTGCTGGATTTCCTCTAGGGTAGGTTGTCTGGAAGAGATCGCTATTTAGCGATAAGACCGCCTGTTTTTTTACCTAGTTGTTGTTTACACTTACTATGTTTCTTCCTGTATTGAGTTATATATAAATCGGGTCATATAACTCACGTGTAAATAAATAGTCAAAAATCGCTCGACATATTTCGCTCCGTAATGAGGAGCATTTTCAATGATTGTGCGATGGTATCCCGTTTTTTCCGTGCCGGTTATGAGGTTGGCGGTCTCTTTTGTGCGATTTATCGATGTAGGTTCGACATCCTAACCCTCGAAGATTGTTTTATTATAGTAACATTAATATATTGTATTATTAATATATTACAAAACGCAAACTTCTAAAGAAGATAATGTACTTTGAAAATCAGAGACTAGGTAGTCAACAAAATTAAACTGAACAACGTAAGTTGACAATATTTTGCGCTAAATAAATATTGCAATTCACGATGGTCTAAATTCAGTTGCAGCGGCTACTCAAATTATAAATGCACGCGTATTTAGGGCTGTCAGACTAATATTGTATATTTATTGCATGCCTACAAATCTAATGTTTAATTTGTATAATATTTTGTATTATTTATCGTTTGTGTCTTGTTTTGTATTTTGTAGTTTCACAGTGCCTTAGTGTAAACTGTAATGTTGTGTTACTATTTGATTTTTTTTGTCAGCCTATTTGAGTGTCCCACTGCTGGGCAAAGGCCTCTCCCCTGGCTCTCCATGACTCCCGATTCTCCGTTTCCTCCGGCCAGTTTTTTACAAAGGTGTCAAGATCGTTTTGCCATCTTTGCCTGGGCCTGCCCGGCCCACGCTTCTTCGTCGGCATCCACTTGGTGGCTATGTTAGCCCACCTATCCGGATGCATGCGATAGACAGGGCCGGCCCAGTCCCATTTAAGCAAGGCGGTTTTTTTGCCAACATCAGCAATGCGAGTTTAAATTATTAACATTATTAACTTTTTGATTAAATAAATAAATTATAGATGGCCAAATCCTGGCACTAAAAAGCTGGTAAAAAGCGAACGTAGGGACGAAGGTTTCATTCTCATAGAAATTTGAATTTCGCGCCATTTTTTAGTGCCAAGATTTGGTTGACAGGTATTATTAGCCAGGCGTTTGGTTTATTATTATCTTATAATCCAATCGCATCTTTAGAACGAAACCGATCCAACTCAATAGTTATTTTTTCCACAGTTGGATCGTTTCTGTTTTAAAGGTGCGTACTTTTTAGTCCAACGCTTTCACAGAATAGCATTCTTTTTAGATTTGATCAACTGTTATTAGCTCTTAGGGCGCTCACGACTACTTTAGACGAAACACAACACAAACTAAACACTTCTTAAACGAAACACTATCTAAGAAGGCGAAAAATAATGGCTTATTCTTTTTTTTCCAAAACATAAATAGAAAATACTGTTAAATAAAGAGAAACAGACGAGCTTGTATTTTGATGGAGGTCGATATAAATATTCAATGATGTAAAAAAGTGACGATGTTAAAGTTAGCGACGGTGAAATTTAGGTCACCCTAAAACCCTTTTTAAATGAATTAATTTTATGTTTTGATAATCTCTTGTACATTTGAGTTTTTTCATTCAAATTTATCTAAACGGTTGATAGATTACTTAACTTACTAACCCGTTTTATTTTGTCTAACATTTAACTACGTCGATTTTATCGTATATAATCGCAATATTTAATACAAAACGAACAGGGGGCCAATTTTTGAATCTCAACCATTCGATTTCGTGAATTTTTTTCAATACTACTAGCGATATAAATTCTACTAACAGAATCAAAAACGAGTGGTCATTACTACTAGTTTTAACATTACTAGCCGTCCTTATTCAAAAATAGCATTACGTCGTTTTCCACAGACTTTCGAACGGCGAATTCGTGCGTTCAAAATTCAAAAATCGATCCCTAGCTCTATAAGAAGCCGGAAGCATACCCAAATGTTACATCATAATACGAGTAAAATCAAATTTCAAAAAGGAGAATAATTCTCAAAGGCCACATTTCCATGTAAACAATATAACAATTCCTGCACACGTGTCGTTAAATTATTAATGCAAGCGCCGCTTTTCAATTTTGGCGTGAAGTTACACGCCGGCACGGAAGTGAGTGACAACCCTGGTTTGGTAAATAGGGAAACGTTTTTGCACTTTGTTCCCCGACTGTACTTTTCACTTATACAAACTTTGTCGGTACAGGTGGCTGGTAAAGTGGAATTTTTAACGTCATTTGCCTAGGTAGATTTTATAGCAGTTTTTAAGTGAATGGGAGTAGTCGGGTGTGAACGGTGGCCGCGTTTATTATGTTGACACGTGCCACTGTTTTTATATGTGGTACTTACTAGCTGATTTATTTTGATGGAATTTGAACGTAAAAAAATAATTAAAGATAAATCAATTTGGCATTACATTTAATACCGAAGACGAGTTTAAATCATGCTTGTAAAATTTATCGGTTGACAGTGATTATTTTGTCTTATGATTAGCGCAGACGTCTGAAATCGATGCCACTAGGATTAGAATAATTTTAAAAGTGGAAAATATCTGCCATGGGTGAGACTTCAACTCACGGCTTTTGGATCGATACTCCAACACTCTGCCGAGTCACTAAGACTTCAACCAAGCCTGCGAAATTCCATAGATCCAGAGGCCGTGAGTTTAAGTCTCACCCAGGGCAGACATTTTCTGCTTTTAAATTTATTTTAAGCCTAGTGACACTGATTAAACCATAATTTAAACTAGTTATAAATAAAGCTACCCCCTTGACCTAACTCAATCATAAACGTGTAGGTAGTCACTAACAATGGCTTTTGACTCCATCAAAAGCAACCGACACTGTAGGGCGATCCCATTATTATCCTACACAGTCCAAATTATCTCAAAGATTCCCAACTATTGTGGACTCATCTTCATTACGGCATAAACAGTCAGACCTTCGTCACAGCTACGCCGAGTCATTGCCAATAGCTGATAACGCTCGGCGCTCCGCAGGGTACTGTGTTGGGGCCTAATTACTTCCATAACAATTTGTTACACGTTGCTAATGTCTTTGTTTACGATGAAGATAACGAAGGATACCTGATTTATTTGAGACGGGACAGGGATTTCAAAGAAGCCTCTAACACACAGGCGCTTTTGATTAATTAATAGGGGATATTACGCAAAACTCTACGCAGGGGGTGCAATAATCTGCGCGTGATATTCTGGCACATTTGACAAGGGCCTAACGAGAATTATGTTCGACGTTTTGTCCCTAGCCAATAGCCAAAATCCATACTAATATTATAAATGAGAAAGTGTGTTTGTGTCTGTTTGTCCGTCTTTCACGGCAAAACGGAGCGACGAATTGACGTGATTTTTTAAGTGGAGATAGTTGAAGCGATGGATAGTGACCTATGTTACTTTTTGTCTCTTTCTAACGCGAGCTAAGCCACGGGCAAAAGCTAGCTTTTTGATGACTTAACAAAATTAACTTTTTAAAGAGAAGTTGAATGAAATTGGCAAGATTGGGTACCTTGAATCAAAGCCGTCTTAAGGGCTACCACTTATTACAAGGGCTCTTTGAAGGGCGTTAGGTCCTCGAATCACAAACTGATTTGACTAATCGCGATGCAGAAAACAATTGGAAGGAAGAGACTTATTCGCACGCATTTACAAGCCAATTTTTATATGAGCCCCTAGAGGATTTTACGTTTCGGAATAAAAAAAAAATTCGAATGAATTTGTTTAGTGGCTTAAATACCTCAGTAGTGTTTCCAATGTCCCACTCAGCGCGATCTTTAAAATCCCATAAACAATTTTAATGAGTGAATTTTGACCTGTAAAGTCACCAGTCAGCTAACTAATACAAACATAACTAAGTATACATGGGACAGTTTCCACTGGCGGGTAATTGTAACTATTTAAATCCAAATTAATATTATAAATGGGAAAGTGTGTGTGTCTGTTTGTTTGTCCGTCTTTCACGGCAAAACGGAGCGAAGAATTAACGTGATTTTTTAAGTAAAGATAGTTAAAAGGACGGAGAGTGATATAGGCTTCTTTTTGTCTCTTTCTAAGCCCCCACTTCCCTAAAATGGGGGGTGGAAGTTTGTATGCAGCATTACGCAATTTTTGAATTTAACTCGAGCGATGTCGCGGGCAAAAGCTAGTATTTACATATTTTCCATATGTCCACTAAACAGGCGTGCTATTTGTGACCAGTGAGTAGTGAATACTACATATAATAGGTAAAAGCGTGGAAAAAAGATCGATCATTTTTTTTTTTTTTTTTTTTTTTTCTAATAACACTATACAGATGCTTACTGCTACAATTTCGCCAAACCAAAGTTTAACGGCGAGGTTATGCACTCTTATATTAAATACTTATAACTATTCATCAACATGCACCATCAGTTAATACAAAACTAACCACTAACAGTTGAATTTGAATTTGGAGGACACGTCACATGTCAACAGATCCAGTCATATCCTATGCTACAATCTACATTAGGTATGTATGCACGTAGGTTGTTTACATCTTACGCCGCCTCCCAAGAAGCATAGTATACTAAAGCTACTTATTGATAAATGTATCTATGTTTTTTAAACTAACACTGAAATGATCTAAATGAGAGTATCTAATAGGAACTTTTTCACTCTGTTTTTAAAGACTACTTTACTACTACTATTGTTACATGATTCTTCAAGGAAAACATTGTTAAAGATTCGGGGTGTCAGGTAACTGCGCGTTCTCTTCCCGTAATAGTTACTAGCCAAAGGTTCAACATACTTTTGAATAGTCGTATCTCTTAAACTACGGGTATATAATTTAGGCTTTTTAAAATCAGTTTTTTTAAATTGGTCCGTTGCTATTAGGTACTTTATTTTTTCATGCACCGGCAAGATTTCCATTTTTTGGTATAGGACTTTATAGTTTCGGTTGCACTGTTCTAATATTTTCTTATCTGATATGGTTTTTAATATCCTAGTTTGTAACTGTAGTATTCTGTCAAGATAAGTATTAAAAGTACGCCCGTAAGCTATAGCTCCATAACCTATAACTGCGTCTGCCAGTGCATGATATATCATACATAGGATTTTCTTACTAGCTACGTTTTTCAAATTAATAAATTTACATAATATTGAACGCAATTTGTTACAAAGTGTGTCTACATGATTTTTCCAGCTGAAATGTTTATCTATAGTTAGGCCAAGATATTTAAATGATTCTACGACTTCTAAACTTTTACAATTGCACTCTTTTTCTCTTCTATGCAGGCAATCATAGGTGTGTCCAACTACACTAATAGACTGAACATTCGCTTTCAAATAGGGAGAACTTATGATCATACACTTAGTTTTTGCTACGTTTAATATAATCCCATTATCATGCGACCATTTAATAATATTTGTAAAATCCTCCTGTATACATTGTTCAATCTTATCCATGTCTTTATCCGCATACAAAAGGCATGTATCGTCGGCATACATATATATTGAACAGTTGCGGACCACATTAGTTATGCTATTTACATGCATTATGTACCCGACCGGGCCATATACCGATCCAGTCGGAACACCAGTTAGTACCTCTGCGTCTTCGCCTTCGACACCGTCGATAGCGGCGCGCAGTGTCCTTCTTGAGAGGTATGTTCGGAACCATTTCAACATTGGACCACGAACACCACATTCATCCATCACCTGCAGCAGCTGTTCGTGATCCAATGTATCAAATGCTTTTTTAAAATCAATGAAAAGTATACCTACATACCTCTTCTTATCTAAGTTACTATTTACTTCATCTGTAAAATCTGCCAAGGCTGTAGAGGTATTACGACCGGTTCTAAAACCATACTGCTTGTCATTGATAATTTTGTTTTTCTCTATAAAAGCACTTATCTGTTTTATTACAATTTTTTCCGTTATTTTATTAATTATAGACAAAATCGCTATAGGCCTGTAATTACCATAATCTAAGTGGTCTCCTTGTTTAAATATAGGCCGTATAAGGGCTTGTTTTAGTTCATCCGGGTATTTTCCCGTAGATATACACATATTAACAAAGTTTGCTAAAATGGGACTAATTTCCTTTGAAACATATTTTAAATCTTGCAATCTGATCCTATCCCGCCCAGGCGATTTTGTACTCATAGTATTAAAAACTTTCTCGACTTCGATGTGATTTATTTTTTGGAATCTAAAACTAATATTACATTGGTTAACATAACTTTGGCGGTCTAGGAACTTGATGTATGGGGTGGGGTGTAGCTGTAACAGTCAAAAGGTGACCTACCTACCCTAGCCTATACTCTACCATAAGCACCCTATATATTTAACAACCCAAGAACCCATTAAGCTTAAGAACTACCCCTAAATTTAATCCCAATTTATTTTGTTTGTTTTGTTCTGCATTTTAAACGATTGGCCATAAGAAAAATAATAAAATGTGATCGTTTAGTAGAGGAAGGACGCCTAAATTGTACGAAGTAACCACAAATCCTTTTCTCAAGTGTAGGAAGTTTCAACACACTAGATATTCCCCTAACATTTACAAATTCTACCTCCTAGGTAATAATAGTTTCCGCTATTCTGATATTCCCTATAGATGAGTACCGATACATAATTTATTTTATAGAGCAATTACAACCAACATATTCTTTCAATTCTCATAGTCAAATATACACTTTGTGAAGTAGAAAGAAATAAAATACAATAATTAAGGTGAAAAATTCAATTTATTTGTCAAATTTTTAGGAATTTTATTTTTAAAGGTGTTTTATCCCCAACGCGTCCTAGTACGAATTACAATACATAGTCGGTAATACATACTAAGCTGTGACCATCAACGTAGAGCTATTTACCAATTCAATTCTTTCTTCGAATTGAATATGAAATTGGAATTCTATTTCAATTATTTCTATTTTATATTGAATCAGTGAACATACATCTTCAATATTGATACTATTCAAGATAATTTAAAGGAAAACACTGCAATTCAAGAATTCCAAGAACCCCTTGTTTTATTTTGTATTTAGGGCTTTATTTAGGCAAATACCCCCTGGTTTGCGCATGAGGTAAGGTCGCCTATCTATATAATATAAAGCTACAACCCGACTGACATTTTTCCAAAAATAGGCAGAAGGGGGATTTGAAGGTGGCAGTGTTTGGTGTGGTCGTATAGAGTTTGGTCCTGCGACCCCGGATAGATCAGACGGTCGGTCTACCGGTTCCGGGTAAAAAAATGTTGGACGGCCTGGCCAAACGGCTGGAGTTAGCCGGGGAGTGTTCGACCAAATGTCATAGAGGACCCTGGGCAGTTTTTGACGCCGCCATTTTTTTTTCAAAATGGCCGACTTTTTTTTTTGACGATTTTTCAAGTTTGTCGTGGAGAGCTCAAATTTTGGTCATAGAATCTCCAAGCGGCCTTGATTCGAATGAAATAAAAAAAAATTGAAAAGTGCTACAAATGTGGGAAAACTGGCCACTTTTATTTTGTATGGCAACTTTTAAACCGTAAGAGATAGCCGGGGGGTGCTCGACCAAATGTCATACAGGTATCCGAGTAGAAAAAAGTTGCATTAAAAAAAATTCAAAATGGCCGACTTTTTTTTTTGAAAAATTTCAAAATGGTCCTAGCGCGCTGAGATTTGGCACACGGATGGAAGGTGGCCCCAAGATTTATATTCAAAAAGAAAATTTTGAAAAATTCAAAATGGCGGCCTTTGAGGGCCAATTGAAATTTGAATGGAGGTTTTTCTTTTAATTACCATAGCTCCGTAACGGTACAAACAAGTGAAAAGTGCTCAAACAAATGTTATACAGTCACCCGAGGTCCATCGAATGGCATTAAAAAAAAATCAAAATGGCCGACTTTTTTTTTTGAAAAATTTCAAAATGGTCCGAGCGCGCTGAAATTTTGTACACGGGTAGACAGTCGCCCCAAGATTAGTATACAAAAAGAAAATTTTGAAAAATTCAAAATGGCGCCCTTTGAAGGCCAATTGAAATTTGTATGGAGGTCCTTTTTTTAAATCCCCATAGCTCCGTAACGGTAGGGAAAAGGTTAATAGTGCTTGAACTAATGTTGTACAGTTGTCTGAGGTCCATCGAATGGCATTTACAAAATTTCAAAATGGCCGACTTTGAAAATTTTTTTTTTTATTTTCGGTCCGAGCGCGTTCAAATTTGGCACGTGGTAAGAACGGGGGCCAAAAATAGAAATAAGAAAAAAAAATTTGGAAAAGTCAAAAACGGTGGCGAGAGGGGACAAAGTCAAATTTCCCTACCAGTTTGTATGGAGGTTTTTTTTTAAATCCCCATAGCTCCGTAACGGTAGGAAAAAGGTTAATAGTGCTTAAACTAATGTTGTACAGTTATCTGAGGTCCATCGAATGGCATTTACAAAATTTCAAAATGGCCGACTTTGAAATTTTTTTTTTTATTTTCGGTCCGAGCGCGTTCAAATTAGGCACGTGGTAAGAGCGGGGGCCAAAAATAGAAATGAGAAAAAAAAATTTTGGAAAAGTCAAAAACGGCGGCGAGAGGGGACAAAGTCAAATTTCCCTACCAGCCTGAGGGAGCGTTCTACAGCCCGACGGTCATTGCTCCGGTCCAAGTTCCGAGCTGCGTACAGACAGTGCTCCCAAGCAAGAAAATATAAGTAAAAGTGTCTAAAAAGCGACGCGGCGGGCCGGAGGCCGCAGGCCGGAGGTCCAACTTCCCTACAAATCCTGCAATCCCCACAGTAACTACGCGGAGGGCCGAAGGCCCGGAGCGTGTCTGACAGGCTCCCAAGTACGCGAAGGCCGCAGGCCGAGCTGCGGGCAGAGTGCTCCCAAGCACGCGAAGGCCGCAGGCCGAGCTGCGTGCAGACTGTGCTCCCAAGAAAACAATAACAAAAAGTATCTAAATAAGCGAAGCTGAAATCTTCTCGAGGCTGAGGCGTAGGGTTAGAGCCGGCGTAGCTTTATTTGACGTTCATATGCGCATTGTAATATGCCTACTTGAAAAATAAATATTTCATTTTCATTTTTTCATTTCATTTTCATTTTCAGAAGCGGCGGGCCAAAGGCCCGACGCGGAGCTTCGAAACCCAGCGAAGGCCGAAGGCCGAGCTCCGCGTAGGGCCGAAGGCCCGGAGCGTCCCTGATCGGCTCGCCGGCGGTCCGGGAAGTTGGAGCTTAAACACGACCCAATAGTAAATGTGTCTTAGAGAAGCGAAACGACGGGCCGGAGGCCGCAGGCCGTAGGCCCGTCGTGAGCTTCTCAAGACACTTTTACTATTGGGTCGTGTTTAAGCTCCAACTTCCCCACAACCCCCACAGTAACTACGCGGAGGGCCGAAGGCCCGGAGCGTGTCTGAGAGGCTCCCAAGCACGCGAAGGCCGCAGGCCGAGCTGCGGGCAGAGTGCTCCCAAGCACGCGAAGGCCGCAGGCCGAGCTGCGTACAGACTGTGCTCCAAAGCAAAACAATAACAAAAAGTACCTAAATAAGCGAAGCGGCGGGCCGAAGGCCCGACGCGGAGCTTCGAACTCAAGCGAAGGCTGAAGGCCGAGCTCCGCGTAGGGCCGAAGGCCCGGAGCGTCCCTGATCGGTTCGCCGGCAGTCCGGGAATTTGGAGCTTAAACACGACTCAATAGTAAAAGTGTCTTAGAGAAGCTCACGACGGGCCTGCGGCCTGCGGCCTCCGGCCCGTCGTTTCGCTTCTCTAAGACACTTTTACTATTGGGTCGTGTTTAAGCTCCAACTTCCCTACAACCCCCACAGTAATTACGCGGAGGGCCGAAGGCCCGGAGCGTGTCTGACAGGCTCCCAAGCACGCGAAGGCCGCAGGCCGAGCTGTGGGCAGAGTGCTCCCAAGCACGCGAAGGCCGCAGGCCGAGCTGCGTACAGACTGTGCTCCCAAGCAAAACAATAACAAAAAGTATCTTAACAAGCGAAGCGGCGGGCCGAAGGCCCGACGCGTAGCTTCGGAGCCGAGCGAAGGCCGAAGGCCGAGCTCCGCGTAGGGCCGAAGGCCCGGAGCGTCCCTGATCGGCGCGCCGGCGGACCGGGAAGTTGGAGCTTAAACACGACCCAATAGTAAAAGTGTCTAGAGAAGCGAAACGACTCAAACGACAGGCCGGAGGCCGCCGTCGTGAGCTTCTCAAGACACTTTTACTATTGGGTCGTGTTTAAGCTCCAACTTCCCTACAACCCCCACAGTAACTACGCGGAGGGCCGAAGGCCCGGAGCGTGTCTGACAGGCTCCCAAGCACGCGAGGCCGCAGGCCGAGCTGCGGGCAGAGAGTGCTCCCAAGCACGCAAAGGCTAAAGCAAAAAAGCAAACAAGCAAAGCAATAAATCAAACAAGCAAAGCACAAAAACAAAAAAGCAAAGCACAAAAACAAAAAGCAAAAGCATAAGCAAAGCACAAAAAGCAAAGCACAAAAGAACACCGCGGGGCCCTCGGGCCCCGCGCACCTTTAAAAAACTAGTTCTGTCATCTAAAATGCCAGGCCTTGGATCCTTTCTTAGAATCATCTTTTCTGGAATGTGAACCTATCAACCGGTTCTCTTAAAAATTTTGATCTTTATAAACCATAGAACCCCAGACTCTCCTCCAACATACTGACTAATGAAGATTACAATTACTATATTTGAACAAGACAATTCCATTTAATGGCCATCATTGTATGTGGTAAGCTTGTACGCATTGCTATACAAAACTTGCCTCAACTGTCACGTTACGCTTAGCTGATATACTCAAGCCTGGACCTCCTGCCCAAACAAGCATCATAACTTCAATGCCAAGTAGCAAGAGAAAAGACCTGAGTCTCTTTAATTTATCAAAAACAAATCCGAAATAAAAATATTTAATTCAAACTGGCATTCCCGACAGAACCTAGTCCCTAAGCTTCTCAAAACCCGGCTATCCCATATACTTCAGCAATTAAACCTCCAAAGATATAGTCCCCATTAGCAGCTCATTCTACAGATATAATAAATAATAAAAATATAATATCACAATATTATCAAGTATAAAGAAATAAAATAATCTTTTATTTCTGAAGAATAAATAAAATATAAATTGCTTCAGTATTTTCTGAAGTTGGTTGGAACCTTAGTTCACTTAAAAGCAAAAGCTTGTACAGATAACCATATAATTAACACATAAATATCAATTAGTTTGCTTCAGGACCCCTTGGAATTAATGTAAGACCCTTGGATCTCAAACACAAAAGCATGCATTTAAGCATTGTTTTTCTGAAGTTGTTTAGAACCTTAGTCAAATTAAAGCAAAAGCTTGTATAAATAACCATATAATTAACATTGTAATAAGTTCTCATATAAAATAATTTAGTTTGCTTCAGCATTCATTAGAAATTAATGGAAGACCCTTGGATCTCATACACAGAAAATATGCAGATAAGCATTGTAATAAAATTATAATATAATATGCTCCAGAATTTCAGAGAATTATTTAAAATCCATAGATTATTCTAAGTGTATAATAAAAACCCTTAATAAATGAGTTATGTTTCAAAGTACCACAAAATAGTCATATAACAAAGCACAATAGAACATCATATTGAAATCACAAAGAAAAACAGTGATAAATAATAAAGAACTCACATGACTCCTTCTTATCTTTGGAGAGATCTCCCCGTGGCTGCCTCGACCCGCGACTCGTTCCTGAATGTTCCCCCTGCGCCCCGTGTACTGGCTTATATAGCCCGCTCGGGTGCCGGCCCCGCCCGAACCTGCCACGCTAGCGTCCCCCCGGCGCCCCGACGGCATTGCTCGCTTGTATTACCATATATGGGCATCCGAAGCGCACCCTCCAGCGCCGACGCGCTCATCTCGATCGTGATTGGCTGCGCACCATCGCCTGACGCCAAGTCGAGTTTCGACCTGTTTCCTAGAACTTTTGCTACCGATGTTTTGAATGATGTTTCTATTTGGAATGAAAATAATATTATATTTATGCATGCATAGATTTGTACGAAACGAGATTATCGGATCGTCACAATTGCCCCCAACATTTGTCACAGAGGAAAGGTTTGGTAACCCTTGACTCGGAGCACAAATGTTCCCACTCTAAATCAGATATTGTTATTTAACCCTTTGATGCAAATGTGATGCGTAAAGTGACCAATACTAGAAAGGAAGCAAATTATCCGGCATGAAATTATAAACCCACAGAATTATGACCCATGAGTCCAATTGCTTTCAGACAGAATTTCCACCCTCCATGCGACACTTGGTTGTGAGGCAAGTGAGCCCTATGTAGCAAAGTCCTCGCGTTTCATCCGGAATCTACGACCGTAGCCATTGAGATTCCACCACCTACATTGCCCAGATGTCCAGAAACAACGAAAACCTCCCCATAAAGAATGGAAAAACCTTTGCGGTAACCTCCAACACTTTTTCCCAGTGGCAATAACTCCAGTCAATAACCCACACAGGACAACCGGTTCCTTTCTTTCTTGGCGTGATGTAGTACTCTATTTCCAAGCAAGAAAGCTAGAAGTATTTTGAATTCATATATATTACGTTATGGCTCAAATGATTTCCACTCGATTTTTTTTTTTTTATTCGTGTGGAACCCAAACGAACTCTAAAGTCCTTATCTGAGGTTAGCGTCAGGATAGATGGACACGAAGTAATTCAAACATGTGTTTTAATTCACATGCTTGACCACCCCACATCACGTAAGCTCAGGAGTCAGCCAAATGGTCAGTTAAGAATGTAGAAGACATCCTTAAAAGTATTTGAAAGTCTCGACCGAGTTACTGGTAATACAAATGGACAGGAAGGAACTCCTGGACAGCCTCAGCCTTGCTATTACATTATTAATAACTTTATTTTATTTTGTGGAAGTTATTATTATCATAATCCTACTTATGATGAAAAATTACTATAAAAATTATACATATCTGGATGTATATCGGCTGCAAAATGCCATACTAATCTACAAAGCAATTGATTTCAAAAAAATCATTTCTATAGAAAGCTTTTCAGTTAAATAGCAATAACCAAAACTGTCTATCAGAGGCACACATTTCTCTCCAAAGGTAGGACCGCCACGTCACTGCAGTTCAAACACATGGTTCTTTTTTTTTTTCCACGTGCTTGCTGTGCAGCCCGGTACCCCGGATCCCCTAAGATAGGTTAAGCAAACTAAATCAAAACACTCCTTCTGCAAACCCACTCGTTCATAGAGAGTGTGACGGACGAATAGTGATAGCTTCTTGTAGAGTATTGTGTTATCAAAAAGAATTTACCTATAAAAGGTATGACATTAACCTAACACCAATATTCTCTTGATAACACATCTTTGTTCCCCTTTTCCCCGTTTGCAAATAACAATAACTGTTGTTAATATTTGATGATAAACAACTCTTAATAAACTCTCTCATACAAAATCATACATCAATTCTTTCATCCATCCTCTCTTACATCTACACATAACATACATCACCTGAGTCGTACACAAACAACATACATGTTTCATTCAATCATCTTTTATTCTTCCTCACTCGCTCTTTCATACAGTTTAATACAAAGTTGCAAACCTCAAAATATTGACAATGAAAAAGTTTATCCCATTTTTTTTTGAACAAAATATATATTGCATTGTTCTTTACATTGAAATAGGCAATTTACAAATTACACTATACTACAACCTTATAATTAAAGTTTACGCTTACGCTTAATATTGACAAAATTTAACGCAATTGGTTGAGACAAATTACGCTAAAAATAAACATAGTCAGAGCAACGTTAGAATTAATTCCTGATAGTCATGAATAAACCCTTACACATACGAAACCATGACTTGCTGTTCAACAAAAAGCCATAGCCCCGCACATGCACTGGCCACCCACAACCACCAAAAACCAATCCCACATTACTCCAACCATAAAAGTTACGCCTTATACGCTCTAAAAATTACACTTGGTTACGCCTTATATGCTCTAAAATTTACGCTCAGTTACGCCTTATATGCTCTAAAAATTACGCTTAATCATTTACGCCAAATTGCAATTAAATATACGCCAAATGTATTTTACTTTACGCCAAATTAGTTACGCCAATTGCTTTAATCAAAATTACTACGCGCTATGCCACTTAACTTAGGTATTCTAACTACAAAATGGTAACATGTTCATCTTACACTTGACCAGCCACAAATATCCTGAACCAAACGATTACCCACGTCTCATTCTTCACTATCCAGATCCTCTTCAGATGTTTTTGAACTTGTTTATTCTGCCGAAGTAGTAGATCCTGCTGACTGCACAAATATGTTCTTGGAGGGGCTTCAGACGAAGACAGCCACCCCAATTCGTAGATTGCTGCTGCTGGCCCGTACTACTGCTGCTGTCCCGTACAACTGCTGCTGGCTCTGTAACTCAAAAGCTCGAAGCACGAAACGCGTCGAGTTAACGTAATTACAAATAAAATATGAACTTTGGATTAACCTTCATTTTTAATTTCCCCAACACAAAATTGCAAAATTAATACTGTTACAGTTACACGATATTTTTAGCTAGGTGGAGGATAAAATGACGGCTTATAGACGGATGACCCTTATTTACAATCAGTTTTACTTGGCAATAGAAAAACATGACTAAATCTATGCTTGATAAACATAGTTCATTGTTGCTAGGTCCTTGAATAAAATATTTCTATTCATTTCCCATCCACATGATAAGAAACATACTTTAAAGAACAATATTGTCATGTAACGATGCGTGAATAGATACTACTACGTTACCATAACTAGATATCTTAACACTAAACTTGCCCCCATGTCATTGCAAGTTTTATGCTATTGACTAACTCTGTAAATGTAAAACTATTAGATACTGGCTTCTAACCTTTGCCGAATTATGATGATGATGAGCACACCCCCCCCCCCCCCCCCCCCAGTTACTAATTAAGTCAAACGGAAACAAAAGTAACAAACACATACACTTACAATTTAATTCATCTGGTGCTTACACAAACTAATTACAATTTTACATGCTGGCACACGTGCCCCCCTGCGAACTAAACTTTTACATACTCAGTTGTGATAACCAAACACGGAATAACTCACAACAAAAGTCATCTTTATCACCCACAAAATAATTACAACTCTCTTTACTCGCTGGCATACATGCCCCCGTGACAACTAAACTTTAGGGTATTCTAAAGGGTTCAAATTGTGAGAAGCTAAATAAAGGAACCAATTGACCAAAGTTTAGTCACAAATGGATAAACTTGAACAATAAGATTAAAAACAAAACTAAAATAAATATAGAGGAAGAACCTTAAAACTAAACTAAAACAAATTAAAAGGAAAAAACTCAAACAATAAAATACACAAAAATATTTCATTGCCGGGGTTCGAACCGGTAATCTACCGCTTCGTAGCCCAATCCACTGAACTAAGTGTGCTACGGCGACTGTGGTGAAATAGGCAATGTATATCGACGAAGACAGATTGCCTTGATGTTTAATTTTCTTTCATTTATCTTTTCTGATTATTTTACCACCGTAGGAACAATTGCGTTTCGGACAAAATGTCGCACGAAAAATATGAATGAACACTAAGCACATTTAGAACTAGTCCTGTAAATACACGAACAGTCGTATAACACTTACCCCGCGACAATAACACACTCGCACGTACCGCTTGTACATATGATTACGGTATACACCGTCCTTTTCACGTACGTAAAACAATTAAACTTTCCAGTTTACATTTCTAAAATGACGACATTGACGGAATTTCTCATTGATCTCTCATCTTTCTTGACGGTCCCCTTCATTCTTCTCGCGACACCCTACATTTTAAAATAAAAAATGTATACCTACCAATCTACCCGTTGCCCTCTAAAGACAACAAATTGAAACTAGATGGCGTTATTAGGATCATGTAATGTGATATTATGCTAAAACATCATGTTTCAACCACAAGCATTACAGTATCACTTGAAACAAACGAATACTAAAATAACATACATACACATACCTACAATTACATTTAAATTACAAAAGTGTTCCGTTACATAATTGTTGGCCTACTTCAGGTCCTCTTTGCGAAATTAACTTTTCTTCATCTGTCACAAATTACACACAAAAATTCTAAGATTTAGATTATGGTGAACTATACAAAATGAATAATGATTAATAAGCTGAGTTTACTATTCTGACATTTCTAACTTTAAGCTTTATTTAATTGCGTCAACGATTTCAAAAGGAATTAATTAGATGAATAGCCCTTAACAGAAAATAAATGACTTCTAAATAGTCTCGTAACATACATACATTACATACCTACATTCAAACACAACTATACATACATTCAGAAAACACACAACTATGAAAATTGAAATTTGTCTTTAAGTGTGTTCTCACACTATCCGATCCGACCTCGGATATCGCATCGGACAATGCGAAAACTCCCTGAGTAGAGTGCACCTTTAACCTCTTAATGTAAGTTTATCTATGTATAATGATGGTAATGACAAACTACTTACGTCTTATTTCGTTAATCTGCTTATAATTAGAATACCTATTGATAATAGTTAGCTTATACATCACGCAAAATACGCGCAAGAAATCGGTTGCGGAAAATCGCCCGTACTATAATACAGTACAATACAATACAATAGTAAGTACATACTCTTACCCTCTGCTGACCATTACATTGAGTTGAAATTCGACGTACCTAACTTTTACTATTTCTAAAAATCACGTCTATGTTTTCAAAATCAAAATCAAACAACTAGGAGGTATAAATAGGTATATCTATGTTTATGAAAAACGTGATGAACTATCCCTTATTTACTGAATCGATACTATAGAATTGGAATGTAAAATTGGATTTAAACAATTGAATATAATAGACGCAGATTTTACTGAGTAGGTATGAAAAACAATTTTCCTTCCATGTAATATTATGAATACCTACTTACATACCTACTTCCACAGAATATATGATAGAACAAATACTTACTACTTACTTGGTACTTACTTATACCTATTACTTACTACTTACTTCGCTGGCACGATAACCCAAAATGAGTTTCGTCCTTCAACACAAGAACACACCGTTTCGTTCGGTCTTGAGCGGTGTCATTACCTCACATTCACCTTGAGAGAATGGGAGAACGCCGCTATACGATAGAGTAGAGGTAGACTTCCGTGAGCTAGACGTCGACGAAAGCAATACTATGAACACCCGACGATAATGGTAATCTACTAATATATCTAGTAAAACAAGTACTTACCAGTTACCTTGGTTTAAGAAACTAATTAAAGTTAAGAGTGAAACATTTCATAATACTACTTGACTCTATTTGACCTTACTTGACTCTAATGTTAATCTGAAAGTTTACTGATATGAGTGCTTATCAAAAATTTAAAAGACTGGTTAATTTAAGGACTAAAACGTTTAATATACTACGTCTCTAGTTTTGTTCAAGGAAATATAAAAGAATAACATGAAAATCCTTTCTAATTTTAAATAAACGGAGTAATGTTAAAACTGACAATTACGGAGCAACAAAATCTACAATAAAACTCAATGAAACTACGGTTGCACTCACGTTGTAATATCGCTAATGTTGCAACATGTCTCCGGCCAATAAAAGTAATCACAAGACGATTCCAATAAAGTACCTACCTACCTAATCACAAGAAGATTCGAATTTAACCGAATGCATTATATTGTAGATCTATCTCGCCGAATCTATAAAGTTACATAAGTAAAACACGAAGATTATAATAATTCAGACATGCTCACTTACCTCGACATAATATGAAACTGCTTACTGACTCTAACTAGTCATAGACATAGACATAGACATAGACATTTTATTAATAATATTATAAATATTACACGTTCATCAATAAAATTATTTAACAGCAATTATTAAAGCAGCAGTAATTATTTTTAGTCTGACTTCATTTACCATTTTACCAATTTCTTCTACCACATCGGTGACAAACAGGTAATTATACTATACCGCCCGCCTGATGGAAAGCGGTCCCCGCAACAATTTTTGAAACCTTTTAATATCTTCTGGCTGATATTTACTCCACTGTGCCTTGAGTCAATCCACATAATTTTCTAAGTTTCCTAAACTATAAATGGGGAAACAAAACAATGGAAAACATAACAGTACATAACAAAAGTAAATAGGGTTAGTATAAAACAACAAAAAGGTGAATAAACATGTCAAATATGTCCCGTTAACTTGTAAATCTTGGTTAAAATTTTGAACTTCCTGCATCTTCACGTGCCCCCCTTATAGTAAAGTCTTGACCCACCATTATACAAGAACAAGACAAGTAGTGTAGACCTAAAAATATAAAAACACAATGTTATAAGAGAAATAAAAATTATGCAACTCTCATCTACTATTTATTCTGATTTCGAACTTTACTGAAAGGCGTAAAGGAAAACTTTACAAAAACCCGCCTTCAACAGAAGTTTCACCCTAAACGTAATACTTACATAATATCTACACATTATGTGACTATGTTTGGTAAAACATATAACTTTTTATGGGGTAGGAGGCAAACAAGCAGACAGGTCGCCTACTGGTAAGCGATCACTGCCACCCATGGACACTGGAAACACCAGAAGTGTTGGAGGTGCGTTGCCGGCCTTTAAGATAGGTGTACACTTTTTTTTTTTTAAGATTTCAAAGTAGTATCGGTCCGGTCTGGAAATAACGCCGATGATGATTCATTCTACAGTTTAGCTGTATGGGCAGACATAACAATCGAAGACATTTAAAACCAAGTTCGGATTTGCGAGCCATACTTATATATATTTATAAAAGAAAGTTGTAAAAGTCGCTGACATAGACTATATTTTATTCGCTTTTTAGTGATAAGACTGCCTATTGCTACCTATTTATACTCTCACTCAACATTATGTATACATAAATGTAATGTGTAAAATGGTGCAATAAAGTATGTTTACATACTTACTTACTTAATATTAAGTGATGATGTTTAATGATATGTACTTAAAGTGTTAGTTCCTTATAACAATCCCTACAAAAACGTTCCTTCAATGTTGTTCTTGAAACCCTTTCATATTTCTACTCATACATACATATAATCACGGCTATATCCCATAAAGAGGTAGGCAGAGCACATGAACTAGCAAGTTTCAGCGCCACTATTCATACGAAGAAAGCTGAAGTAATCTTTGCTTTAGTTGCTAACACTAAAACCCTGTCGACACATGAACGTCTTATAAACTATATGGCAGCTCATTACAAAAACTGAAGGATTAAAACAAGCTTTGAGACTAAATAAGAACTAATATTTGTTAAATATTAAAATAAAAACTACATGAAACTTTACACTAGCCGTGTATAGACAAAAATATCCTAAATGTTAAAGACGACAATCGTACGCTACGTAGAATTGCTAATACAAAATGACAGGCGTTATTTTTGTGCAATACTAATAACAAAATCCACCTACTAGACTATATTGTTTGCCTTTGGCAAATGCAAATCTATTCTATATTGACCATCAATCAAATTATAAAACTTCATACTCTAAAATGCTGATAACCATACAATAGACCTATGCCTATCAACACTAAGATTAAGTAAAGATAAAAGTAAGTTAAATAAAGGTAAGTAAAGACAATTTTAAGTTTTAAGTGAGAACCCTTATTCTATGGGATAAAGTCCTGCTCCAAGGTTTTCCAGAGCTCTCTATCTGAAGCTGTCATCAACCAGTTGGGACTAGTCGGCGACGGCGGGCGGCGGCGGCGAGGCGGCGGCGGCGAGGCGGCGGCGACGGTAGGCAAGGCGGTGACGGCAGGCAAGGCGGCGACGGCAGGCAAGGTGGCGTCGGCAGGCAAGGCGGCGACGGTAAGCGGTCTGACTAGCCCATGGAGCATGACTAGGCGAGGCGGTGCATGAGGCGGCGGCGGCGAAGGCTGACAAACGCGTGGCGCGTGACGACACGGTGAGGTGAGGCGGCGGCGGTAGGCGACGAGGCGACGGCGCGGGTGCGAGCCCGGCCGTCCCTCTTCTCACTTCCCCCGTGGTCCCGAATTTGAATCTCAAGATCTGGCGTAGGCACTAGTTTTACGAAAGCGACTATCGACTGATCTTACTACACGTAAAATACTAAATAAATGCTAAACAAGTAGGTATGTTGAAGTCATTGAAACTAACCTATTGCGGCTATGTACTTACAAAGTAAAACTTACAGAAATAAACTAAAACTACCTAGAAATAATATTTAACCTAGAAATAAAACTTATGTGAATATAAATTATGATGTATTATTTTTGGAATTTCCCTTTTTATTCTACTTAAGTAGATTTTTCTTTCTCGCTGATCCAACAACAAAATCTATAATGGTCGTTAGAACTTTAAACTGAATCACTCATTACGTATCGAAACGTAGGTGTAACAATAAATCGGTGACAACTTTACAAACAATAGCATAACAGTACATTCATAAATTCTATAGATAATCAAAATCAAAAATATATCTGTATATAAATATAAATTACCCAAATATCCTAGAAAAACACGAAAAGTAAAAAAACAGAAAAATTTGATTATCCCATCGGAGGTTCGTACTCCGGAACATCGAATCGCATGTCCGACGTACTACCGCTGAGCCACTTACACTGTTAGCATAAGTACAAATTTGTTGACCACTATCCTCCCATGTGACATAGTTTGAAAACCCCACAATCCCTAAATCTTTGATCAATTTTACCTGTAAAAGATTTTAGCTTAAATTTTAGCTCGCTAACATTACTAAACACTAAAACTAACTTTCCAACGCATTCTTATGAAACATGACTAAGAACACTCCCGACTAATTCAGTTTTCAAACAAAAAATAAATATAAGTTGGTTCCTGCGTTCGGGAGCTACGATAGCACAGACAAACACATAGACAGACAGACAGACAGTCGAACAGACAGACAGACATACTTACATACAGACAGACAGACAGACACACGGACAGTCGAACAGACAGACAGTCAGACATACATACATACATACAGACAGACAGACAGACACACGGACAGTCGAACAGACAGACAGACGTACAGACAGACAGTCAGACATACATAAATACATACAGACAGCAATTTTACTCGCTATGCTCGCGGTTCAATACCCTACTATCAACTTTGGCATGACCGGTCAAACAACAAACCACTCGCTACGCTCGCGGTTCAATACAAGAATCCCTCGCTTAAGTACTCAAGTATCAACTTTGGCACGGCCGGTCAAACAACAAACCACTCGCTACGCTCGCGGTTCAATGCTGAAATTCCCCGCTTAGATATTAAAATATCATCATTGGCACGACTGGTCAAACAACAAACCACTCGCTACGCTCGCGGTTCAATACTAGAATCTCTCGCTTACGCGAATATCAACATTGGCAAGTACGGTTAAACAACAACTTTGCCCCCCTTATAAAATAAATAACTAGGTATCTATTATTATTTATCTAATCCTACAATACAATACTAAATTAACCTTCCAAACCCCTGTTTACAGTATTTTGAACAATTTTGTCGAAAAAAGACATAAAACCCTCTAAAAATCAAAATCCGTTTTGTGATGAAATTTTGAATCCCTCGTATATTTTCAACCTGAGCGCACCGTCTAGTAACCACGTAGTCCACCAGACTATACTCGCTCTGTCAGTTTTGCCCGCTAAAGTTTACTGACAGATGGCACTTTTCCTCACTAGTAACAATAGTTCCATAGTTTGTCAAAAAAAACAAACAACTTTCTCCGTGTTTTCACTTGTTTATCAAGTTTTTAACGTAATTTTTATTCTATTATCAAGTGGAAATATATTCGCATACATAACAATCAATGAGGTAAACCTCCCGTACAAAAATAAGTGATAATTTAACCGCAATTCCACGACTATTGAAGCCGGCAAAACAACGTAACCTATCAGTGGAATTCATCATTTACTGTGAAACGAAATATAACAAATCTAGTTAAAATGTGTAATGTGTTAGATATTCAGTAACTACCACATATTGTGTAAGTGATTTGTGGAATAGTGTTAAGTGATATGTGGAAAGAAAATGGTCAATCACCATTTATTGTCTTCAAACCCGTTAAATGCTGTAAGGTTAGTAATCAATTTATAGTTACACTGTATATAAATAAGATGCGTATAATCAAAACTACTCAAACTTAATACAATGAGTTGAAACTACAACTTGAGTCCTTTTTCACTGCAACAAATTGTGACATTAAAACATGTCACTTGCAAAACAAAACAAATACACTCTTAAGTAAAAGAAAGACATGAACAAATGTAAACAAATGAAGCTAACAACATTCTAATGTGGCAAACAACCGCAATATGGCATACGTGCTGGTCACGGCACCAGATTGTAACAGTCAAAAGGTGACCTACCTACCCTAGCCTATACTCTACCATAAGCACCCTATATATTTAACAACCCAAGAACCCATTAAGCTTAAGAACTACCCCTAAATTTAATCCCAATTTATTTTGTTTGTTTTGTTCTGCATTTTAAACAATTGGCCATAAGAAAAATAATAAAATGTGATCGTTTAGTAGAGGAAGGACGCCTAAATTGTACGAAGTAACCACAAATCCTTTTCTCAAGTGTAGGAAGTTTCAACACACTAGATATTCCCCTAACATTTACAAATTCTACCTCCTAGGTAATAATAGTTTCCGCTATTCTGATATTCCCTATAGATGAGTACCGATACATAATTTATTTTATAGAGCAATTACAACCAACATATTCTTTCAATTCTCATAGTCAAATATACACTTTGTGAAGTAGAAAGAAATAAAATACAATAATTAAGGTGAAAAATTCAATTTATTTGTCAAATTTTTAGGAATTTTATTTTTAAAGGTGTTTTATCCCCAACGCGTCCTAGTACGAATTACAATACATAGTCGGTAATACATACTAAGCTGTGACCATCAACGTAGAGCTATTTACCAATTCAATTCTTTCTTCGAATTGAATATGAAATTGGAATTCTATTTCAATTATTTCTATTTTATATTGAATCAGTGAACATACATCTTCAATATTGATACTATTCAAGATAATTTAAAGGAAAACACTGCAATTCAAGAATTCCAAGAACCCCTTGTTTTATTTTGTATTTAGGGCTTTATTTAGGCAAATACCCCCTGGTTTGCGCATGAGGTAAGGTCGCCTATTCTGTCATCTAAAATGCCAGGCCTTGGATCCTTTCTTAGAATCATCTTTTCTGGAATGTGAACCTATCAACCGGTTCTCTTAAAAATTTTGATCTTTATAAACCATAGAACCCCAGACTCTCCTCCAACATACTGACTAATGAAGATTACAATTACTATATTTGAACAAGACAATTCCATTTAATGGCCATCATTGTATGTGGTAAGCTTGTACGCATTGCTATACAAAACTTGCCTCAACTGTCACGTTACGCTTAGCTGATATACTCAAGCCTGGACCTCCTGCCCAAACAAGCATCATAACTTCAATGCCAAGTAGCAAGAGAAAAGACCTGAGTCTCTTTAATTTATCAAAAACAAATCCGAAATAAAAATATTTAATTCAAACTGGCATTCCCGACAGAACCTAGTCCCTAAGCTTCTCAAAACCCGGCTATCCCATATACTTCAGCAATTAAACCTCCAAAGATATAGTCCCCATTAGCAGCTCATTCTACAGATATAATAAATAATAAAAATATAATATCACAATATTATCAAGTATAAAGAAATAAAATAATCTTTTATTTCTGAAGAATAAATAAAATATAAATTGCTTCAGTATTTTCTGAAGTTGGTTGGAACCTTAGTTCACTTAAAAGCAAAAGCTTGTACAGATAACCATATAATTAACACATAAATATCAATTAGTTTGCTTCAGGACCCCTTGGAATTAATGTAAGACCCTTGGATCTCAAACACAAAAGCATGCATTTAAGCATTGTTTTTCTGAAGTTGTTTAGAACCTTAGTCAAATTAAAGCAAAAGCTTGTATAAATAACCATATAATTAACATTGTAATAAGTTCTCATATAAAATAATTTAGTTTGCTTCAGCATTCATTAGAAATTAATGGAAGACCCTTGGATCTCATACACAGAAAATATGCAGATAAGCATTGTAATAAAATTATAATATAATATGCTCCAGAATTTCAGAGAATTATTTAAAATCCATAGATTATTCTAAGTGTATAATAAAAACCCCTAATAAATGAGTTATGTTTCAAAGTACCACAAAATAGTCATATAACAAAGCACAATAGAACATCATATTGAAATCACAAAGAAAAACAGTGATAAATAATAAAGAACTCACATGACTCCTTCTTATCTTTGGAGAGATCTCCCCGTGGCTGCCTCGACCCGCGACTCGTTCCTGAATGTTCCCCCTGCGCCCCGTGTACTGGCTTATATAGCCCGCTCGGGTGCCGGCCCCGCCCGAACCTGCCACGCTAGCGTCCCCCCGGCGCCCCGACGGCATTGCTCGCTTGTATTACCATATATGGGCATCCGAAGCGCACCCTCCAGCGCCGACGCGCTCATCTCGATCGTGATTGGCTGCGCACCATCGCCTGACGCCAAGTCGAGTTTCGACCTGTTTCCTAGAACTTTTGCTACCGATGTTTTGAATGATGTTTCTATTTGGAATGAAAATAATATTATATTTATGCATGCATAGATTTGTACGAAACGAGATTATCGGATCGTCACATAGCGGAGTGTTCGAGAGTATAACCTCTGCAATCTCTTTCCTAGTGGCTCCAAGAAGCTGTAGTCACAGCGGCCACATCCCGGGCAACCACGTTAGTGGGCTAAACCTAGGAAAGGGGACTACTTTCGCGAGCAGCTGCGGAGTAGTTAACGGATGATTCCCGTAAAAAGAAAGTCTACATCCATATATCTTTTCTTAAATGTTGATGTAGCAAGGTAGTGTGGAAAACCTCAAGGGCGTTTGTCAGAATCCTTTTAGTGGCTTGCGGCCTTTCCACTGCATCCCGACCTTTGCCGATCGTATCGGTTTTCCGGTCCATTGGGTCACAGAGGTAGGGACGAGTGAAGTGGACTTGCACCAGCGCAACCGCTTGTTCACTATAAATAAATTCACGCGCAGATGACCTTAGCAATTCAATCTGGACTCGAGCTAAAAAAAAAGCCCTGCGGCGATGGGGTGCTGGCGGTGGGGTTTAGGTATCGATGTACCGAGGCCTTAGTTGACACCCTACACGTAGGCGGCCAGGTGAGAGTGGTCGCTCTTGGAGTCGACCGAGGCGGGACTCTGAGTTCGGCAGCACACCTGGTGACAAAGCAGCCCTTTTTAGGATCGCTCTGCTTTCCTCTGCACAGAGGAGGGGCCTAGAAAAGGTGGCCCAAAAATAGTCTGCCTCCCCATCACCTAGGCGCCTAACCGCGGGCGTCTGGGCATCGATAAAATGCGGTCGAAGAATACATAGACAAAGAACAATAATGACAAAACGACAACTTTACATAGCTACCTGGAATGTGCGCACCTTACTGGACAATGACTGTGTTCACTCACTATACTGCACTGCACTTCCTACCTTTTGTAAATAAACACTTTCTTGACAACTTAAAACTCGTTTATTCCATAATCAAACTAGCTACTTATAGTATTGCAGAAAAATCTTAATAGCGTGAGGCAGCTTTTATATGACAGTTTATCAGCGACATCTAGTGGGACATTTGAAAGTATAATAAGTATAATATTACATTTAACATTATCGGCCCCCAAGGACGACTTGTCCTTCATAAAGATCCATGTAAACAAAAACAAAGCAAACTAGTGAAGTAATAACATGAATCAATAGTATTAAGATTAAATTGCGTAGTAATACTCAAGTAGTGTTATTCTTCACAAAACTAAGACACATTAACTTCTTAAACGATAGTTAAGAATCCAGAGGTAGAGGACAAATTTTAGCAATGGGTCTGCGAACAGTACCATTTTTTAATTTCAACGTGACTACTCGTGTCAAACCATCTCTACCAGGATGCTTATCTACAATACGACCTAACAACCACTTTCCGGGAGGGAGTCTTTCATCTTTGACCAAAACTACTGTTCCAATATCAGGATCAGGATTAGTCACGGTCCATTTATAACGGTTTTGTAGTGTTGTTAAATACTCAGAACTCCAACGAGTCCAAAGCGATTGCAACATCCTTTGGAGCAATTGCCAACGATCTAGACGAGATACGGGCACAATTGTGAGACTTGCTTCCGGAACAGTGATAGGAGCTTCGCCTATAAGAAAATGTCCCGGTGTAATTGGAGAAGCATCATCAATCGAATTGCTGATGGGAGTTAAAGGCCGCGAATTAACACAGGACTCCACTTGAGTCAACAGTGTGGCATACTCCTCAAAGGTCAAAAGAGTCTGCCCGATGACACGCTTCAGATGTGACTTTATCGACTTCACGCCGGCTTCCCAGAGTCCACCAAAATGTGGTGAGCCAGGAGGAATAAAGTGCCATGTGGTTTGATCATTTGCCAAAACCTCAGATATTTCTCCAACTACTTCTGAGTTCCGATTCCTAAACATAGTGTCGAGCTCTTTAGAGGCTCCAACGAAATTGGTACCACAGTCGCTCCACAGATCACTACAATGACCGCGTCTAGAAGTGAAACGACGAAAAGCAGCAATAAAAGCAGCCGAGGACAAGTCACTCACAAGTTCTAAGTGAATGGCCTTAGTCACGGTGCACACAAACAAGGCAATGTAGGCTTTACATGTACGTTGACATCTACCAGGGTACAATTTTAACTTTACTGGACCAGCAAAATCCACTCCACTTTTGCGGAAGGGCTTATCTGGCGTTACACGACACGCAGGTAACTGACCCATCAATTGGTTGATCGGTGTTGCAGACTGTTTGAAACAAGGAATACATTTATGAATAACCTTCCTAACTAAATTCTTAGCACCGATTATCCAATATTTGCTACGAATTCCGTTCAGAGTCAGTGTAGGACCTCCGTGCAAACAATGAATATGAGCATCATTTACAACTAAAGAAGCGAAATGACATTTCGAAGTTAGAACGACAGGTGATTTTGTATCAAAGTGTACATTAGCATTACGTATACGTCCGGTAACTCGAATAATGCCATTTGTATCAATAAATGGGACAAGTGAGGTCAAAACATCAGATTTCGGAAGCATTTGGCCTTTTCTCAGCATATATAACTCTTCCTGAAACCAAAATTCCTGAGAGAGTCGAACGCAAACTTTGGTGGCATATCTCAATTCAGTAACTGTAAGATGCTGAGGAAAAGTCTCCGACACTGTCTGATTATGTTTTGCATCAACATGTGCTTTACACAGTTTTACAAACCGTAACAGGTACGCTGTAACGCGAATCAATTTAGTGAGAGTAGAAAATCTAGCCAAATATGTAAGTCGGTCATCACTCTCATTCGATACACCAGCTTTAAGTGCTACTATCTTACTATCATTTCCTTTCGAATTTTCTTTGGCTTCGAGTTGTGTTGTTGGGATGTCGAGAGAGAGCGAACGACAATCATCAAAATCATTCATTTGGTGAAGTATAGTAGGTCCGCGCCACCACAATTCACAGTCTTTAAAAAGATCGGGACGAATGCCACGCGACGCAACGTCTGCTGGGTTATCAGCCGATTTGATGTGGTGCCACCGGCCACTACTTACATTATTAATAGTCTCAGTGACTCGATTGGCTACGTACGTTTTCCAAGTGCTAGGGTTTCTTCGAAGCCACGCTAAGACAATCATCGAATCTGTCCACGCAAAGACAGAGTCCTCTGGCAATTTAAGACTGTGCTGAACGTCTTTGAGTAACTTCGAGAGCAGTACCGCGCCACACAGCTCCAATCGGGCGACTGATACTTGTTTCACAGGTGCCACCTTTGTTTTAGCAATGATAAGTGACACGTGGATTCCGTGGGGCGTGATTACTCGCAAGTAAACAACAGCGGCGTAAGCTAAACAAGAGGCATCACTGAACCCGTGAATTTCCACTCTTTCCTTGCCGTCAAATTGTGTGTGAACCCAACGATCTAAATACAAGGTCGGCATGTGACAGAGCTGGTCTCTGTAGTTTGACCACTCTGTGGCAAGTTCGAAAGGAAGTTCATCAGTCCAACCTATACCACTTAACCAAAGTTTTTGCAAAAACATTTTTGCAGTGATAATCACAGGCCCTAAGAAACCTAAAGGGTCATATGATTTAGCAATGTCCGACAGTACTGACGTTTTGGTAAAGCGTTCTGTGGGTTCTGGAATATCTATCTTAAGTTCGAAAACATCTCGATGTGAGTTCCATTTGATACCCAAAGCTTTGATGGTATCATCAAGCTTGATCTCGATACTTGGTTGACTCGTTTTTTCTGAGTTTGGTATATTCTTCAAGACGTCAGGACTGTTGGATGCCCATTTGTGCATTTCAAATTTACCTTTAGCCATAGCTTGTGTGATACGACTCTGTAACTTAGTCGCTTGTTCCACGTCATTCGCACCAGTGAGTAAGTCATCCATATAAAAGTCGTTGCTTATGACTTCAACTAAGTCTGGGAATTCCTCTTTTTCATCTTGTGCAAGCTGTTTCAGTGTGCGAATAGCGAGGAACGGAGCACATGATGTACCGTACGTCACAGTCAACAAACGCTTCTCGACAATTTCATCTTGTGGGGATGCACGCCACAGTATGCGCTGATAGTCTACATCTTCTTTAGCGACGAGTATTTGGCGGTACATTTGCTTTACATCAGCAAGCAAACAAATCTTGTGAGTACGCCAACGAACAATGAGATCTCGCAAGTCTTGCAGTAGTGGTGGTCCGATTAGCAACTCGTCGTTTAGAGATGAGCCATCTGAGGGCTGTGCTGTTCCATCAAAGACCACGCGAAGCTTGGTTGTGGTGCTGGACTCTCTTATCACAGCATGATGTGGGAGATGGTAGACTTTGTGAGCTGGCTTATGTTGTGGGTCTACATCTTCTAAGTGATTCAGCTTCTGATACTGATCAATGAAGTCGGCATAATCTTTTTGGAATTTAGGCTTGTTTGCAAATCTCTTCTCCATGTGCATCAGTCTCTGTAGTGCGATTTGTCGAGAGTTGCCTAAGTTCTTCTCATGATCATCTTTAAACGGTAAACGTACGACGTAACGACCATCTTCTTGTCTAGAGTGAGTTTCTTTATAGTGTTCTTCACATTGTGTCTCAAGATGTGTCATCGGTTTTTCATGTGGCTTGTACTCTTCAGTCTCCCAGAATTTGCGGAGGAGTTGATCTACCTCGACGAGTGCGTGGTGAGCTACTATATTGTGAGGTGGTAGATTACTTCGTGATTCTGATGCTCCAGAGACAAACCATCCGAGTTTCGAGTTTTGTGCTATAAGTTTGTCATCGTTGTATTTGTGTAGTCCGTCTAGCAAAATAAATGCATAGACCTCGGCGCCCAGTAGAACATCAATAGGTCCCGGTGATTGCATGTGAGGATCCGCTAGTTGCAATTGGGAGAGGGCAGGCCATTGTGAGATGTCAAACTCCTTTGAGGGTAGCCATCCATTAATCTTCGAGAGTACGTGAGCGTTAACTTGCATTATATAGTGAGTGTCTATTGGTGAGTAAATCTCTAAGTTAACGACGTGTCGTGGCTGCGAAGATTGGTGCTCTAAACCGGTGATATTAGCTGGCTGTAAAGTCTTCTTCAGGCGCAGCAGTTGCACAGCAGACTCGGTAATGAAAGTCCCTTCTGAGCCTTGGTCAATAAGGGCTCTGAGTTGTACGAGAGAACCACTGCTATCCTTCAGATATATCTGTGTTGTGGCTAGTATCACTTGTTTGCCTTTTTGTGAAACCTTCAGACTTGTGAGTTGCTTAGTTTGTGCGTCATCAGGTTCTGAGGGTGTCTCCATTGTGACTGTATTCGCAGCTAAACTCTGGTGGTGCAATAGCGTATGGTGTTTGCGATTACAGGTTCTACACGTTGTGGCTTGTCTACAGTTCCGTATGGAATGTCCTTTGACAAGGCAATTGAAGCATAAGTTGTTGTTCTTTACAAAATCTTTGCGTTGGTCTGTGTCTAGTTGTGCAAATTCAGTGCAGTGACAGATGTAGTGACTTTTCTTACAATAAGTGCATTCCGTATCAACTTCAGTGGTGAAAGATCTCACACTCTTTACTTTAGGTGCAGTAGCTGATTGTTGAAATGTGATCTCTTTTTTCTCTTTCTTTTGTGTCGCTTGTACCATTTCCATTGCTCTGAATCGTCCCTCTAAGTATGATGTGAGCTTGTTAAAAGTGGGTAACTCTGTTGATGACCCAAGTGATTGCTCCCAAGCTTTGTGAGTTTCACTATCTAACTTGGATACTACAATATGCACGATGATCGAATCCCAAGTAGTTGTGTCAATCTTCAAATTCGCTAGACTACTGAGACACTGGTTTGTAGTATCAAGAAGATCCTTGAGACCTTTCGAGCATTCGTTAGTGAGTTTCTTCTGACTGAGCAGGCGATTCAGTACGGTATTAGCTATCACTCTATCGTTGTTGTAGCGGCAAACTAAGGCGTTCCAAGCCTTCCCATAGTTGGCAGCTGTGAGTTCGAAATGACGGACGACTTGTTCTGCTTCACCCTTCAAGCTTGACCTCAAGTAATGATGCTTGTGTACGTCACTCAGATCCGGCTCATTGTGTACCATCGACATAAACAAATCCTTGAAGTGCATCCAATCTTGGTAATCACCAGAAAACGAAGGAAGGTTTATTGGCGGGAGTTTACTCTTCGTGACAACTTGGGGTTGAGCTGCCTGAGGCACTTGAGGTGAGGCACTATCTTGGGTTGTGACAGGTTCCGTCAGTTCCAACAAACTAGTCTTGAACTCCATATAGAAATCTTCCACATTGTTATAGAGCGCTTTCAATTCCTTTTTCTCTTCGGCGTCTTCTGAAGACTTGAGGAAATCTCGGTGTTCAGTAAGGAATTGGTTCCAATACTCTTCAAGCGACTCTATGCGTATTTTCAAGTAACTCTGTGAATAACGCGTTGACGAAGTTTTCTTGTGGTTAGTGTAAAGCCTTTTAACCTGACTAAACAGTTCTTCTTGTGATGCTATGTTAGCCATTGTTGTTTAAAATTTGCTAAGTGTTTGACAGAATTCAAAGTCTATAGTTATTCTAAGTTAATTTTGAACACAATTTTTCAAAGTCATTTTTCACCCGAAATTACGCTAAGTCCAAGAATTCACAAAATCGACTAAGTCCAAATTTCAGCAAATTTTTCTAAGTGTTTAATTTTCACGGTTTTTTGACTAAGTGTTTTTTCGACGGATTTTTTCTAAGTCCTAAATTCACTCGAAATTGCACTAAGTCTTTTTTCACGCGAAATATTCTGAGTCTATGTTACCGCGAAAATTAACTAAGTTTTTGACACTTCACTTTTATTTCCACTGTCACTGTACTCACGATTATCCAGATTCCGAAGGACCAATGTTCACTCACTATACTGCACTGCACTTCCTACCTTTTGTAAATAAACACTTTCTTGACAACTTAAAACTCGTTTATTCCATAATCAAACTAGCTACTTATAGTATTGCAGAAAAATCTTAATAGCGTGAGGCAGCTTTTATATGACAGTTTATCAGCGACATCTAGTGGGACATTTGAAAGTATAATAAGTATAATATTACATTTAACAGACTGCAACTTGTGTCCAGAAAGAAAAACTGCTTTGATAGCGAGAGAGCTGGCCAGATATAAAATAGATATTGCTGCCATTAGCGAAACTCACCTGAGCGATTGCGGAGAGCTGTGTGAGCAACTTGGCGGGTACACATATTACTTAACTGGAGTGGACGTCCTGCCGGTGAGAGGGCGGGTAATGGCGTGGGCTTTGCTATACGCAATAGTTTGGTCAGAGACCTGAGTGACTTGCCTAAGGGTGTCAATGACCGCCTCATGACTCTGCGCCTACAAATCTCAAATAATAAATACGCCCATCTGATAAGTGCCTACGCCCCAACGCTACCTTCACCTGAGGAGGATAAGGAGGCATTTTACCAACTACTTCACAGAACTCTTGAAGGCATTCCGAAGCACGATAAAATCATTTTGTTGGGAGATTTCAATGCTCGTGTAGGCACCGATTACGAGCACTGGAACGGCGTTCTTGGCAAACATGGAAGATGTAACGACAACGGGTCACAGCTTCTCTCGTTATGTGCTGAATTAGATCTTGCTATCACCAACACCTTCTTTCGTCTTGCCGATAAATATAAAACTTCATGGATGCACCCAAGATCTAAGCGTTGGCATCTTCTAGACTACGTCATCGTCCGCCGTAAAGACCTGCGTGACGTTCTCGTAACGAGAGCGATGCGTGGGGCGATGGGTTGGACTGACCATCGTCTCATCAGAACGAAGATCCAATTAAAGCTTAAAGCTCCACGTCGTGCCCCTCACAAAACCCCGTCCAAGGTGGCTTTTTCCAGACTTATTACATCACCGCAGTTGGGTAGTGCATTGGACTCAGCGTTTGTTGCGAGTGTTCCGCTGACTGAGTTTTTGACAACAGATGAAGAGTGGCGATCACTTGCAAAAAACCTTCATGCGTGTGCTCTGGATACTATTGGGAAACCAGGAAAGAAGGATCAAGACTGGTTTGATGCATCGGACAATAGTATTCGAGTCCTAGTTGAACGACACAGGCATGAACTAAATTCAAAATCTGCGGGCACCCCTGATGGAAGAGAGGTCCATTGCAATTTCAGATCTAAAGTTCGTGAACTTAAAGACAAGTGGTGGAAGGAAAAAGCTGCTGAACTGCAATACTATGCCGACACACATCAGACTGGTAAGTTCTTTGAGGGAATACAGGCCACCTTTGGCCCACGTGCCCGAAAGATCGCTCCAATGTACT
Organism: Leguminivora glycinivorella; assembly: GCF_023078275.1. NCBI lineage: Eukaryota > Metazoa > Arthropoda > Insecta > Lepidoptera > Tortricidae > Leguminivora > Leguminivora glycinivorella. The sequence goes on along the minus strand of NC_062993.1, from coordinate 1,502,742 downwards.
CTAAGGACAGGCAGTACCGAGTTACCGATAGAGATGCTGTATTAAAGCGATGGGCAGAGCATTTTAACTATGTTCTTAATCCCGACGCGCTCAGTGCTAACCTGCCTTATATCGACGCCCTTGATGAGCTACCAGTCTGCGAAGAGCTCGATGAGCCGCCAACTTTCGAAGAGTTCATAACAGCTGTGAAACGTCTCAAAAACTTAAAGACACCTGGTTTGGACCAGCTTCCTGCAGAAGTCTATAAATATAGTGGGAAAGGCATAATCGAGAAAATATACCAACTTATCCTAAGAGTGTGGCATACTGAGGAGGTTCCTCAGGACTGGAGAGATGCGGTAATTTGTAAGCTGTATAAAGGGAAAGGAGATGTCTCCGATTGCAGCTCTTATCGTGGAATATCGCTTCTCTCTTGTGCAGGGAAAATCCTCGCCCACATTATAAACACCCGCTTAAGTGAGTTAGCTGAACAACACCTTCCAGAAAGTCAATGCGGATTCCGTCCTAGCCGCGGCACCATTGACGCCATCGCTGTTGTCAGGCAACTGCAAGAGAAAAGCCTCGAGCACCAACGGCCTCTCTACATGTGCTTTGTAGACTTGGAAAAGGCTTTTGATAGAGTTCCACGCGAAGCCTTATGGCTTGTACTTCAAAAATCTGGATACCCAAAGAAGTTTGTAAACCTCATTCGCCAATTCCACATAGGTATGAAAGCTAAGGTTCGACATGAAAACGAACTCTCTGAGGAGATCCAGATAACAAGTGGCGTGAAACAAGGATGTGTCATGGCACCCACACTCTTTGCCATATATTTCTCAGTGGTGATGAGAGACGCTCTTAACAGTTGTGGTAACCACATACAATTAAATGTGCGAACAGATAAAGGTATCTTTGACATATCAAGATTCAGGGCAAAGTCTAAAGTTAAAAGAATTTCCGTATTGGAAATACTTTACGCTGATGACGTATGTCTTATGTCTGACAATATGGCGCAACTTCAAGCCTATATCGCCGCATTAGACCGCTCTTGTCAACAATTCGGTCTAGTAATAAGTGCTTCCAAGACACAACTCCTCAAGCAACCTCCCCGAGGAGTTCAATCTGACTCAACACCGCTGAAACTAGGAGGTAAACCGCTAGATGAAGTTTGTCATTTTAAATATCTTGGAAGCACTTTAAGACGTGACAACACCTTGGCCTCAGAAATAACATCACGCATTGCTAGCGCCGCTGCTAACTTCGGTCGTCTCAGTGATCGTGTCTGGAGGTCCCACGACATCAAGCTTGAGACAAAAATAAATGTGTATAAGGCCCTCATAATCCCAGTACTTCTGTATGGCGCAGAAACATGGTGCCTGTACAAGTCTGATATTAAAAAACTAGACACGTACCACCTAAGATGTCTAAGATCCATACTGAGGATTAAGTGGCAGGACCGGATTCCGAATACTGAGGTTCTACGTCGTTCCGGGATGTTTGGAATGGAAGCGCTACTGATGCAGCGTCAACTCAGGTGGTGTGGGCATGTCCTCCGAATGAATGATCGCCGCTTACCTAAAGCTATATTCTACTCAGAATTAGCAGAAGGTAAGCGGAAGCACGGCGGTCAGCATCTTCGTTATAAGGACGTGCTGAAGCGTCACCTGAATGCGTGTGCTATTGATCCTACACGTTGGGAGGAACTCGCTGCTAACCGGTCATCTTGGCGATCTACCATCTTTGAATCCGTTAAGTCGTTTGAGGAAAACCGCCTCGCGACGTTAGACTTACAACGCCAATTACGCAAGGAAAGACCTAAGCCCTCCTATGTGTATACATACAACACGACCGGTCAATTATACTGCCTAAATTGTGACCGAGTCTTTAAAAGTAAATTTGGCCTGGCCAGCCATATAAGAGCTCATATGAGAAAACAACTTTGATTGCTCAGGTCGCCGTCATCGAAATCGATGTGGAGGACTATATATATATATATATATATAAAGTAAATAGGTAAATCATCTTTTTTTACGTTAATTTCACTTAATATTATAACGTCAATTGTTTGTTCTGTTTTTTTAAGAAAACATGTTAGCTCATTAAAATTTTTGCGTAGCGATCTGATGTTCAAATGAATTATTTGTAAGTCTTGCCCATGTTTCTTTATATAATTTCTCCATTTGTCTATACTCTCAAACCTAGTAAACTCAAAATGATCGCTGATTTCTTCAAGTATGTCTCCTATGATGCGCTATTTAAGTAAATCACGTAGTGTGTATACACCCTAGCGTAACCGCTATTGAGTTGCAGGTACCGCTACCGGTTCGTTGTCTGTACCCAGGTGTTTCGCGATATCGGCGTCGGATTTTATGTTATATATCCTGGAAGAATCGGTTTTTTTAACTAGGATTTTCAGGTCTTGTACCCATACATATTTGTAATTTCCTTTAAGAGAGGTTTTTGTATTCCAAAATAGTTTTCTTAATTGTTTTGTGAGGTTCTCATTGATATATATACGGTTACCGTTATTATTGTCAAATATGTCCTTATTACACAGACTTGTTTTCTTCTGTTTGAGCCAGGCGGCACGGTGGGCTTTAGAGCGCAGCTTGATAACAATCGGCCTTGGGCGCGTCTCGCCTTGCTTCTGTCGCCCTACCCTACTTACTGATTCGATACCGTTACAATCCAGGTTCATTTTCTCAGCAATTTTTAAGACTATGGTACTTGTCTGCTCGTTAGTAACCTCCTCTACTCCTGCCAACTCAATCTCTTCTTCAACTTCCTTCATCTCTGTGTTATACGCTCCTCAAGTGACTCGTTCATGTTTTGCAAGTGTACATTTTTCCTCTCTAGCGCTGTTATCCTGTTTTCGGCATTTTTCTTGAACTCTGTCATTAACTGATATTGCTCAGAGTAAAACTCCACGCTCTTAGTCAAGCTGTCTATTTTTTCTTCTAAATTAAAAATTACTTCAAGTTTTTCATTGATTTGCGCTAGTATGGCCCGAGATTCGGGGGTCGCTTTGGTAATATCAAATGATATTTTTGTAGATTGATGCACACCCGGGCTCAGTTGAAATTACCCGCCAGTCGAAATTGCTCAAAGAATTGTTTACGCCACTTTATTTGAATGAAATTGTAAGGAAAGAATGTAATTAAAGGTATCAATATTCTTCTTCTTCTTCAACCTAGCGTTTTCCCGGCCTAGCGCAAGGGTCCGCTTTCCTGCTCAGTCTTCTCCACTTTGCCCGGTCTTCGGCACCCTGAGCTGAGAGATTGTTCTCTTCCATGTCCGCTGTCACAACGTCCAGCCAGCGCTTCTTAGCCTTACCGCGGCCGTCAAAAGTGACAATATTATAAATGAATTCTATAGCTACTTAAAGGTAAATATAAGAGACAAGGAACAGTTAATTATTTTGTTAACCGAACTGCTATAATAGCTGGTTAACCAGAACCAAGTTAACACGGCGCTGCATTGTGGGGTGTTTGCACAAGTAACAGTCTGGCTGCAATTATCCAATTATCCACGGTTTGCGCTGAAATTATTTACTGAACAATTAGTACTCAAAAGTCTTCCTTGCGAATGTTGGTTGAATCACAGTGGGCGCAGTTTTAGCAGTAGATAATTTAGGACTTTTTTACCTTATTGTAAATTGTAATAATAGAATATCCATAATAACTATCAATGAGTTTTCCGGAACACATGTGCGAAATGTCATTTGATATTTGCCAGTCGCTTTTCGGTGAAGGAAAACATCGTGAGGAAACCGGACTAATTCCAATAAGGCCTAGTTACCCTTATATCCAAATCCAAAAATTGTTATTTATATAAAACCTTGTATGAAAATGAATGAGAAAGTAATCTCCAGAACTATTTTGAAAAAGGCGATTTTGGTCAAGCGTGAATTTTCGTTAGAAATATTATTTAAGCTACCTCTCTTCAACACGAGTACTGTGCCACAGTAGCCGCCGGCCAGTAGGTCAACACGCTAATTAACAAACTGTCAGAGCCCCGGAACGCCCAAGTTTTTCCCCATTTATCTGTATCAAATTGACGGTTGAATCTTTAGAAGAATATCGGGGAAGTTGAATTTCTCGGATGAAATTACAAAGGGCCAATTCGGATCAAATGATTTGATTAAGTTTTGATCGTGTTCTGTTACAAGTTCGATAAAGGAGTGAAATATCTTGCTAGCGTCTAGAGCAACCTCATATAACCTTGCAACTTTCACATCAAGGGTGAACAGGCGTCGAACGAATAAACACAGATTTGTTTACCGAGCATCTGTCTGAGGTAAAATCCGTGTTTATTTCTCGAGTCTCGCCACATATGTATGGACGGATGTATCCACCAGACACATCTTACAGGCATGTACAGTCAACCAATTGGAACCCTAGGCCACTCTACAACCATGTCAAAATGAGAGGCAGTAAGAGACTTCTTACAATCTGATTTATAACGTCACTATGACATAGTTCTACAGTGGCCTAGGGTTCCAATAGGTTGACTTTTGAAGCACTATTCCGAAACGCGATTTTTGGTTGTTTCACCGAATTAGGCGTGTTACCGAATGAGGCGAGTTCACCTACTCAAATCAGTTGTTTTTTGTGTCTTGTCTCCACTACCCAAAGGTTGTCTGGAAGAGATCGCTCTTTAGCGATAAGACCGCCTGTTGTCTACCATAGTTAATTACAGTTATGTGCTTTTTTTTATGTAATCTTGTTATATTGGTGAACAATAAAGAATATTTGTATTGTATTGTACCCTAGTGATTAAAGCAATCACTATACTACCCGTTTAATATTTATTCGTATCAAAACTACAATCCACACAAAGTTTTCATAGATACTGAAGTCAGAATCGGCCTCCTAGTTGTGTGAGAGTTTGCGGTGTTTTCTCTAGCATTTGCGGTTTCACGTAGAATTTAATTTAAAAATGTGTGAATAAAATAAATGCTGGATTCTTGCTTTGTGTAATTACAGTTGAATTATATAATAGCCTCCACTTTGTAGTTTCGCTATGAAAGAAAATTAAGAATTATGATTTTTTTATTGTATATCTAATTAAATAATTCAATTAAACGTCCAATTTCCTGAAAAATAAAAGTTCTATATCTCAGACATACAAACAAACTCACCTTCTATAACGGGTAGGCAGAGCACATTAAATTGCTTAAGCTTCAGTGCCACTCTTGGCAATAAAGGGGTTTACATCTCCCATTTTTAAGGTACTCAATTTTACAAAAAAAATATGCCTACTGCTTTACAAAAGAGTTTAAAATCCAGGTTACAATTTTTGCAAAAGATGCGTTTGAGTATTATTTCATCAAAAATACAACATAAAATTTGTAATCTTTTTTATTCTCTCAAAAAATTCACTGTTCACTACACAAAAGGTTTTCAATCAATCAACATTGTCAAAAATACCGAAAACATTATCCGAACAAACTGAATTCTGTCATTTCTATTCAACAAACTAGAACCAATTTCCTAGTGGAATATAAATCATAATAATATTATATTGGACTGTATTTGATCGCAAATGCCCCTATTTTTGTGCGTAAGGGCGTGCATCCATCACCGAGATGTATGGTGTGAATGTAGCCGTGTGTGACAGTTGGGGCAGAGTGAAGAAAGTAGTTTCCCTCTAGTAGGAACTTGCGACTGATTTCAGGATGAAGGGTGTTGTGTTGTGTTCCCCGCTTTAGTGATAAATTGCGATATTAAGGCGCCTGTTACTTTTTAAAGGTATTAATCAGCAATTCCCGTCAACTTTGTACAAAAATTAAGGGAAAAGTTAAATTTGTTTTTATTAATTCCTATTTTGTTACCAAGATTTTGTTGATGAATTGAGATTTTATTAAGTTTTATTTCGTCATTAAGGTTCTCTAGTATCTATATTTTCTTAATTATAACAATTATCCTGTATATATCTTACGAAAGTCGAATTATATTACTAAATGTTGGTAACAAAATAGAATCAATTAAAATTTGCTGACGTGGCATTGTACAAAGTGGACGGGAATTGCTGTAATGATTTTTTTTTAATGAAATAGGCAGCAAACGGCGGCGCCCTAGGTTAGGTTTTCTATATTATATTTATATGTTTTTTTATTGTTCTGTAAGTGGTTTTGAGAATATATGTAGATTAATACAAATCTTTGCTAATCTTGGCAAGAGATATTTTATTTACAGTATCGTAAAACGCGGTGGCTTTTAAATGTAGCCGGTAACAGCAGTAGTTCTACAGTAAATCAAAGTCGCCCTATGAGTTACTGTAGAACCACTGTAAGTTAATTCAAGATTTTCTATAGTAGATTGACAGGAATATTTATTGATCCAACTAGTTGCACGAACAGTTTCAGTAAATAATGAAAAATTTAAAAAAGTAACCCCAAATTTTCCTAAATCCACCCTGGTTGACCGTACGGTATCTTCCTTACACTCTGTTACTTTCGCAGTAATGTTTGTGGACGCGAGTGACACTTGCGTTCTTACGTTACGTCAGTAATTTTTATATTAGTTTTGGGGAAAACCATTGTATTGTGGTCTCGAGATCGGATATATTGATAGCTTGCTACGTTTTCGTACTTTTTGAGAGTACGAGTAAAATCATATTTATGTCACAATTTCGTTTTCTTTAAACCCCTTATTTTCCAAGTCTGCCACCAAAAATTGGGTAATTTCACGTGCTCTGCCTACCTTTTTATGGGATACTGGAGTGATAATATGTATGTCTGTATGTCAGGTGACTGAGAGAGATAATAATTATTACCTAAGTGATGAGAGAAGTTGCATGTTTACAGTTAAACCATGAGTATAGCACTGAAACTTGAGTAGTTCACGTGCTCTGCCTACCCCTTTATGGGATACAGGCGTGCTTATATTATGTATGTATGTATGTTGGAATCCTCACTAAGAATCATATTTTTGAATTACAAAATCTGTTTCACTATCAATTTAACTTACGCCCAAATGCTCCCTTGTAACATAATAAACGATCACGTAACTCTTTCTGAGTAAATTTTTACTTAGCCCACAGCTCGCTAGCTCTTCTTACCCGTTCTGAATCTTCCCCAAAGATATAAATGAATTTCGCTCAACGTGGCTCTTTCGTTGATAGATTTGTTAGATCACCTCCTTTATGTACAGGTCAAAGTTTACTACTTCGAACGACCTCCGTCTTTAATACTGAACGGTATTTTCTAAGGTGAAATGTATTGAATTGAGAGCTATCTAAATTGACTTCTTATCTTTGCGAAATCAATTTATTATTTCTGCGAAGAAATTGGGACCTGGTTTCTTCGTGACCGGAATGTTGATTCGGATATTAAAATTTGTGATGTTTTTAAGGTTTTCAACGCCAAAAAGGGAACCTTTTGAACAACGGGATTTTTTTTAACAAAAGTGGTGTACTGGTGTAGTGGAGGGTTCTACGGAACTAATTTGTTCCGTCTATTGTCCTTTGAGTCGGCGGCAACCCGAACACTCCTTGGAACTTGTACAAGCTTCTAATGGGTTGGCAACGCGCATGTGACACACCCTTGAGTTGCAGCCGTTTATAGGTTACGGTGACCGCTTTCTATCAGGCGGACCGTATGCTTGTTTGCCGCCGACGTAGTATTAAAAAAAAGTAGATTAATAACTGTATTTGCGGCTTTCTTAGAGGTGTATAAATATAAGAGATCTACTAAAAATACTGAAATATTGGATAATTTTGGGTTAAGTAAAAAAAAAGTTATCCGCCAAAATCAGTGCGTATTTTAGGATAGATTTGCTTGCTCACTAAAAGGCAGTCTTTAGGCAAGTGACCACATCAAATAATCATTAGGACATTTTGATACCTAGGCAATTTATCCCTCTAAAATGCCATTTTCAGAATTTGGGGCCCAATTAGCGAAAGTTGTTAACAAAAATGAACTCACTGTCAGTTTTGTGACGACCATTAAGCATGAAATTTTGCTAAAAATATTGTTTTTGTGTTCATTACATAAACTTTAAGCGATATACTACATTCAGAATGTGAAAAAAGTAAATTTTTATAGAGATTTTATGCTTCATTGTCGTCACAAAACTGACAGCGAGTTAATTTTTATTAAAATTTTTTGCTAATTGCGGGGACCCAAATCCTGAAAATGCCCAAAAATATAAATAAAAATTAATAAAATAACTCTATAAAATCGTGGTCTCTAGACGCAATTTACTATAACAGAATTTACGGCTAGACTAGGTAGAGATTGTGGAGTCTAGTTACAGCACAATAACAATAATGTTAACCGGGCGTGTAACAAGCGTAGAAGGCGGAATGGATCAGTTTCTATGAGAGGCCATCAGCGTAACAAGTTTCGAGCTGTTTGCTCGTCGCTACAAGTTTCTGTGTCGCTTTTATGCTTCAAAGACAGCTTGAACAAACGTACTTAAAAGTCACGCGTTAGCTGAAGTAGCTAGTGTATATGTCGCCACATTAAAAATATATCGACATCTAATAACATTTCAACTGCATGGGCATTTTCGCTAAAGCTTTTTTTTTCTAAAATAGGTAATTTATTTTTTATTTATTAATAGCCTACATGGTGTTCCACTGCTGCTGGTAGCCTAGCGGTAAGTACGTGCGACTTTCGTTCCGGAGATCCAGGGTTCGAACCCCGGCGCGCACCAATGAGTTTTTCGGAATTTATGTGCGAAATGTCATTTGATATTTGCCAGTCGCTTTTCGGTGAAGGAAAACATCGTGAGGAACCCGGACTAATTCCAATAAGGTCTAGTTTACCCGTCGGGTTGTAAGGTCAGATGGCAGTCGCTTTCGTAAAAACTAGTGTCCTACGCCAGATCTTAGGATTACACTGATTCAAACTTTCACGATTTTTACACATATTTAAAATTGCAAACGGGACTTAATCGCGTATTTACTATGTTTTAAACACTATGTTTTAAACACTAACCTCCGACGTTTCAAGGACGGCATTGTCCCCGTGGTCTCCGTGGTCCGTGGTGGTGGTGGTGGTGGTGGTGGTGGTGGTAGTAAATACGCGATTAAGTCCCGTTTGCAATTTTAAATATCTTAGGATTAGTTGTCAAAGCGGACCCCAGGCTCCCATGAGCCGTGGCAAATGCCGGGATAACGCAAGGAGGAATATGATGATGATGGTGTTTCACTGCTGGGCAAAGGCCTCTCCCCCATGGATCTCCATCCGTCACGGTCTTGAGCAATCTCTGGCCAGTCGCTAAGATATGCGTCCAGGTCATCCCGTCATCGCCGCCTGGGTCTGCCAGATCCTCGCCCGTCTTGCGGCACCCAGACCGTGGCAATTTTTGCCCACCTCTGCGGGTGCATGCGGCAGACATAGATAGCCCAAAATAGGTAAATTTAATATTTTTCCTACTCACGAGCCCTTTCGATCCTACTAGGTGAAAAAAGCGTCTCAAATTGAATTTTTCCACTTTGTTAATTTCAAACACTTTGTACAGCGGTTGCAATACAATAGAAAATTTTGCATTTTATGCAGCGTTGTTTGCAAAACAATAGAAAATTTCGATTACATTTTTTTGCCCTAGATCGAAAGGGCTCGTGATTCTGAGTAAGAAAAACATAAAATTTACCTACCCTAGAAAAAACAGCTTCTGGGATTCTTCTCGCAAAAATGCCCAACTACACACACCTACGTAATATATATACTTACATATTATATCTTCTCGCGACAGAAAGTCTAAATAAAAACCAGTATGGTATGGCCGACTGACGGAACTTAATAACTTTCCATCCATCCTATCTCACCCTCACCCTCTGTTACAAATTGTACTCTTTTATGTACAATGTAGGGTATATTTTCAAATGACAACGTAACTGTGTCATGCATTAGGTAAGCGTGTGATCGCAAAGGGGTCCGATCGAGTAATTTTCGAGACATGTTATCGATGCCTCGCATTCGGGTCCGCTTCTCCAATTTTGCCGACACAAAAACGGATGGGGGAGGGAATTTTGTTCTTACTGACTGTTATATTACTTTTTTGTTGGGTTTGAAATATGTTAAGTTATTATAAAGGGAGCAAGTGTCGGGAATTGGTCAGTTTACGAGTATTATTTGATATTTGTGTCATGAATGTTCATGTTATTTATCTTCTTATAATTTCGTGTGAAGGGATCATATAAGACTAAATTATATTTTGCCAATATCTTGCCACGTCCAACTACTAATTCCAATAAGGTCTAGTTTACCCTTCGGGTTGGAAGGTCAGATGGCAGTCGCTTTCGTAAAAACTAGTGCCTATGTCAAATCTTGGGATTAGTTGTCAAAGCGGACCCCAGGCTCCCATGAGCCGTGGCAAAATGCCGAGATAACGCAAGGAGGATGATGATGATCTTGCCACGTCCAACCTTCGAGGGGTAGGTATATTTTCATACATGTCATGTCATAATACCTATATTATTTTATTATATATCACTTGTTGCGTTTCAATAACGATTCTGTTAAAAAATGTTCATGACACTGATTAAACTACATATACAATAAAATACATATAATATTATATTTGAGAGACACTTATACTACTTATAATGCATAAGGCGTTAACGAAAATACATACCTAAGTATCCATTATTTTCAGGCAACGTGCATACATACATTCACGCCTGTATTCCTAAACAGGATACTCAGAGCACATGAAATCACCACCTACCTATCTTGGCAATAAGGGATTGAAAAAAAAACGAAACATATTTTTCTATAATAAAAAAAAACAATAAGTCGACACAAGTTTTCAATGGAAAACGACCAATCGTGGTATATACTGTATGTTGTCTTTGATATGTTCAGCTTTTGTTCTAATTCTTGCCAATCTTACAAATTATACAGGGTGGATGTTGAGCGTGAATCCAAATACATAACTTAAGTTGCACTCTTTTTTGTATCATAATTTTACATTTTTTTTTATAATTTATTGAAAACAAAGATTACAGTTATACAGTTTCTAGTTGAATTATAATATTAAATGTTTTCCTAACCCTTCGCTAGAATTGGCTTACGATCATTTTTGTATGAAAATGATGGCCTACTACTACTTTAAAACTAAAACGAAATTGGGTTTCTTTACTGATATAAATCGTAGGTATATTGATGGAAGATTTTTTTTTATATTCTGTCTCGTCATCCGAAATAAGTATCAGAAAAATTAAATAAGGACAATACTGATGCCTGTGTCATACAAAAACAGGTCACAGGTACACAGTGGTGTTTTATCGAGTTCGCACTTTTGCATTTCTTGAATACAGTTATGTAGGTATTTTTGTCAATTTAGGCTTATTAATCTTAGAGGTTTATCAATTTATCATACATTCTACAGAAACAAAAATAAAATTTGCCGTAAAATATATCTTTTTTAAATCATCATCATCATCATCATGTCAGCCCTTTATCGCCCACTGTTGAGCATAGGCCTCTCTTCTAGTACGCCATGTATCCCGGTCCTGAGCTAGTCTCATCCAGTTGTGACCCGCAACCTTGCGGATGTCTTCCACCCAACGAGCTAACGGATGCCAAGCGCTTCTTACTTCTGTAAGCGGCCACCATTCCGTTAACATTTTAGTCCACCTACCATCACTCTGCCTTAAATAAAAGTAGGGAAGTATAAGCAACCCAATCAACCGTAAAATTAAGCACCGCATGACAAAATGAAAGATTAATTCGGCCTCTAAAAGTTCATCGGTTGGATAATTAAATTCGATTATATTTTGACACACGACAGATTCCACCCTATATGAAATATCTGTGCCTTTGTTTCAGTCGATATTGTTTCTTAGGCCTTCGTTATTGTCATTATATAATATTGGTTTTCTTCGTCGGATTCTTTTATGTTTATCCCGGATTCTTATACGAAAATATTTCTTTTCGAGGGTGAAATGTGGTCCTTTGTTCGATTATTGCGAGTTTCATAAACAAACGAGAAATATTGATCTGATTAAATATTACTTTACCTCTGTATATATAATAATATATATCCATACAAATATACTAACACTAAAGAGACAAAAAGTAGCCTATGTCACTCTCCATCCCTTCAACTGTTTCCACTTAAAAAAACATGTCAATTCGTCGATCCGTTTTGCCTTGAAAGACGGACAAACAGACAGACATACACACTGTACAATCAACAACACACAAAGTGGCAAAAATATGCATACGCATTTTAATGCACAGGCAATAAAGTTCTGTATACAGATTTATGGCACTTTGTCTAGCCACCTGTTTCCTCTAACTAATCACCTATGCATATAATCAGCATATCGAATTAACCAAACTGTGGTCCAAGTGGTAACAGCGTTACTGGAAGTTGCCAGTTTGGACCTAGTTTATGTAAACTGTGTTATGGGGGTGAATAATAAGTTTTGTGTAACCCCTGTGGCGTGTCCCACAATAGTGACAATTGGGATGACGACTACATAAAATAATGGCATTCTATTTAGTCCGTCAGTTAGATCGTCTGAAAATAGTGAACACATATTTTTCGCTTTTTCTAATTAAGGAAAAAAATACAAAGAAATAGAGCATCAAAGTTCCGGAGTGGGGGCTTGTGACGTCACTTCTAAGTAAAAATTGTACCTAGGCGTGACGTCACGCGAAACTTCAACTCGCCGTCGTCATTTTTAGTTTACGACAAAACAGAAAAAAATACATGTCTAAAATTCTTTGATAATCTAACTGACGGACTAATTAGTTTTTTTAAGTCGTCTCGGCCATTGTCGCCAGACACAGACACTTCGACGATCATTGCTTGTTCAGCAAAGAAATATTGGCGATGATATTTTGGTAGATGTACACAAGACTGGTATTTATGTATCTATAAAATAGTCCACGATAGCATACAACCACAGAATATATAATAGTACAAGTAATACAACTAGGGAACTGTAGTATATTGAGTTTCCTAATTTAAATGTTCATGAATATTCTCTAGCTGACATGCTCTCTTCTGTCAAGTAGGTAGAACTAGTGAAATGTAATAGTTTATATTAATTTTTTTTTTATTTTTTTTTATATTATTTAATTTATTTAATGTATTTCTTGCTAATATAGAAAATATTTATAGATACACAATGAAATACCAATACAATACTTTAAACTTACTATAAACTTACATCTACACAGCCCTTAACATAAAACTTAACTATTTAACACATTAAAAAAAAAAACACACACACCTAACAAATTACCTAAATTAGTCAAATAACCCACCCCGCATCGTTCCCGACGCAAAAGTGCCCATCACACTAGCCGCGTTTCCACGCTGAACCGCGACGGACAACCTCTGCGCCAAGAACGACCCGGAGCTGGGGTTGAGACCCCTCTCCTGCAGACGACGCCCCAGCTCCCAGAGGAAGGTTTTTGCCTCCGCACACCAACACCCACTAGTCTCCACGGCTACCGGAACAAATACATAATTTGATAAGGCAGAGTACTTGGCCTTTTTTTGATCCGCCGCCTGCTCCGCAGCTCCTCCTGCCATCTGCACGGTGCGCGCGAGGTGCGAGGCGGCAAACGTACTAACGCACGTGACATCCCATACAAGGCATTTACCCCTCTCCCATGGCACCAGAGTCAACCCATCCGGCCTCTTACCGTCCGACCGGCTAAGTCCAGGTGGCTCCAGCATACACGGAACGTTGGCCGAATATAGTTATATTAATTAATATAAAATATATTGGTGTGTTTCTCAGAAGTGATTTGTGTATTAATTAATTGCCATCCTCCTGAGGCACCTGGATATACAACAATTTGGCGACGAGAAAACCGAATTTATAAAACCCGAACCGAGAATTTATAAAACGCGTTATCAAAATTGCATAGCTTTGTGAAAAAAATTGACAGCCATCATAAATATGATTATTTGAATATCCCGGGAAGAGCACGGTGAACCACAGATTGGATAACAAAATCAATCAGAATTTACTTGGAATTGACAGTTTCTCATTCATTCATCATAAAATTCATTCATTCTGTTCGTTCATTGTTGACATCTTTGACACATTTGTTTGAAAATAATGTCATTGCGAAAACTTTCAAATGGTGGTTCAGCAATTCATTGAGCTAATTAATCAAAATAAAACTAGCTGGATACAACAATTAAAAAAGGAAGAGCTAGTCATTTTATTTCAGGATATTGTAATATCGGATATTGATCAAGAAACTGTGGAATCACTTAGACAATCGCTTCGTGAGTTGACCAAAAGTGGAAAATTACGGACAATTTTGGACTCTAAAGAAGATGATACTGAAAAGTTTGAATCGCTTAGGAGAAATCCAATTAAAGTACCGGTCAAAAATGTCAAAATGAATAATTTTATAGGGAGAATAGAATTATTCAATGGAGATAATTTTGAATTGTTTGAACAACAATTAGAATGTGTTATTACGTTAAATGATATCGAGGCTTCGAAACAGACACCATTACTGATTACAAATTTAACTACGAAGGTTTTACAAACCCTCAATCATTTATGCGCGCCTGATAAGCCCATAAATAAGTCATACAAGGATTTGATTAACTTATTGGAGAACAGATATGCCAAATCAACATGCAAGATTTTGGACAGAGCGGCATTTCGCTCACGGAATCAAACTAAAGATGAATCTATAGAAGACTATGTTATTGAGTTAAAGAAATTAGCTAAACGCTGTGAGTTCAAAGATATAGATGACCAAGTTAAAGAAAAGTTTATTGATGGGGTCAACAAACCTTTGATCAAATTTGAACTTATGAAGAATGGTGATGTTTCTTTAGAGAAATTAATTGTATTGGCTAGAACGGTAGAAGCCGCCTTAAAACAGTCAAAGGTGGAACATGAACACGTCGAATTATCACATGGAGTGAAAGATATGTTTTATGCTAGTCAGCAGAATGCTACTTCTACATCCAAAGTGCAATCAACGAAACAAAGGCAAGGTTGGAGTAGGCCAACACAAGCAGATGCAGCTATGAAGAATGGTATAAGATGTTTTGTTTGTGGTAAAGATAATCATGTGAGGTCTGAGTGTTCATTAAAAAATAAGTTCTGCTCTGAGTGCGGTAAACAGGGCCATATTTTTAGAGTGTGTATTGTGCGGCAAACAAAAACTGTAGACGTGGTTGGTGAGGACAACATTGGCGAGGACATACAAAAATTGTTTAAAGCTGAGGATGACAGGGAGATGTACTGTATGTATTCTTTTAATAATTTTGATGATAAGAAAGTGCCTCCACAGTATGTTACCTTATTTGTTGAAGGACAGCCTGTTCAATTAGAGTTAGATACTGGTTCTGAGGTTAGCACAATAACAATTGAGACACATAATACATTATTTCCAGGAAAACCTTGTGAGAGAAAGAAAGAAAGAAAGAAGAAAGAAAGAAATTTATTTGCTAGAATACTTATAACTAAGGTACAGATGTTCGTGTAAGTAGACAAGTAAAAGTATTCAGTCATCGTCATGACGACATGCAAATGTTTCTTAAAACTAAGTATTAAATTTATTAATTATACAAAATATATAACTAATATTAAAAAAATTACAAAATTAAAATCTACACATTCAACAATAATAATTAACTTCATTCCATTGTTATATAAATAAAAAAGTATGTCAACGACTAAATATAATTAAAAGAGTTATTGTCACGTAAATCACAAATTCACAATTATTATTATTCAATGTTACAATATGTTTTAAAATTACAATTAAAAAAATTAAAATTAATTTATAAAATTCAATATATCATTACTAGGAATGTAAAAATAAAAATTATAAAATAAAACAATATTCCATTCAGTCACTTCCGTTCATTCGTTTATGCTAGAAGTAATGTTACATTTAAAAACTTTGACCAAAGTTTATCAGCACCAGTGGGTATGGTAAAAAATGTTAATGTTTGTTGGAATGAAATGACAAAACAGGTTGATGTCTATGTCGTGGGCAATGATAAACCCACTATTTTAGGTAGAAGCTGGTTAATGGCTTTTGGGCGGTGGCCTCTAGAGTTAGAAAATAATATATGTGATCAGAAGGTGAATGAAACTTATGATCCAGTGCAAGGAATTAAAAATAAGTTCAGGGAACAAGAAAAAAATGAAATTGATACGCTGTTAGAAAATATTTATAGCATATTTCAGACCCTTGAAAGTAGTGTATACTACTGTGAGCTAGATTTTAAAGAAGCCTACTTACTAGCACCGTTGGATCCAGTTTCACAAAACCTGACTGACAACATAAACACGCAATTGATTGCTTTTATGGAAAACATATCGACGCTGGAAAGGCTAATTGACTAACAGACCATTTTTGGGCATATTGAGTTATATATATCATTGGAATCAGCGATTTTTTCTGCGTCTAACGAGCCAGGTTTCAAAACGATCTGAAGACTTTTTTGGCTTGTTAGCAATTTGGAAAAAGGCAATTTACTAAAAACATTTTCTCTAACAAGCCACTTTTTTTGACAAATTATTGAGATACTGGCTATATGTTAACGCCAAAAACACTTGTTTGGATGTTAGTCAATTTCGTTTAATGTAATTTTATGTGTTTTAGTTTATAAGTCATTTTACCAGAATGAAAAAATGTTATGATTGCACGTTAACCATTTATCTAGAACCGCGGTAGTAAAGAACTGCACATTAGCCGTTTATCCAGAACCGCGGCAGTCAAAAACTGCACGTTAGCCGTTTATCCCAACCGGCGAAATAGTGGCTTAGGTGGTTTAAGCAAATATCCTAGAAATTAATAACACAACATTCTCCTTTAATCCATTTTACTTGTCTGGTAAATAAAAATTACATTTAATAGTCAAATATCCTGACCGAATAATTACATTTTAATTTACGTTAGTGAATTTAAATGAACTCTTCAGTCATAGCGTTATGCGTATTAGGTATTTTAAAACCAAAAACTGACCTTGAGCGTAAACATTTTACAAGGGGGAAAGGGACGGGCGACTCTTTAGTCAACGCTTAGTGCTACTCAAGTTAAGACGTGACAGCTATCGTGCGTAATTGTGGCGATCATTCATTTCGGAGTGTTTAGAGGTAAGTAGAGGTAACATTGGATAAAAATCTACAATGGACTCTTCATATAAGAAAACTAGCAAACAAATTAAGTTCAGCCGCATACGCCGTTAGGAGAATCAGGCAACTGACTAATGTTGAGACAGCTCGCCTAGTGTATCATAGTTATTTTCACAGTTTAATGTCATATGGTATTCTGGTTTAGGGCAAAGTAGCTGACATACAGACTATTTTTGTATTACAAAAGAGAGCCATTCGTTCTATTTACAACTTAGGAACACGTGAAGAGAACTTTTCAAAGAAATTAATATCTTAACTGTAGCTTTCCAAAACATCTATGATAGTATAATTTAGGTTGTTAAGAATTTAGACTGTTTCACTAAGAATTCTGATATCCATAATTATAACACTAGAAACAAAAATAAGCTTGCCATAAATAAGTTTCGTGTCCGCAAAGTACAGAAATCATTTGTTGGGCAATGAATGCATTATTTTTTATAATAAGTTACCTGACACTGTTTTGAGATTACCCCTCCCAGCTCTTAAGAACTACTTAAAAAAATCATTGATATTAAAGGCTTATTACAGAGTCGAGGACTATTTGATAGATAAACAATATAAACATGCATGGCCCGAACCAGAAACTGCAAAAAACAAATAGCAATTAAAATAATTGTATTATGTAGAGGACACAGTTCAGATAAGAAAGCACATAAAATATTTTATGTTTTGTAAGATCATAATATATTAGATTAAGATCATAATATATATATGTAATGAACTATTCAGAAGAGCTTGTAACTAGGCCTACATGAATAAATATATTTTGAATTTGAATTTGAATTTGAATTTGTATATATTTAATGATATTGAGATTGACGAAGATTGATTGATTTGACGAAGCCTGCGCTGTGGATTTGGATGATGGTTTGTATGTTTTGGTAATAAAGAATTTTTGTTTATAGTATTGAGATTTATATTATCTTTTTCTTCTGTGACAATTTGATATGTTTTCTCTGAAGAAGAACGACGTATTATTAAACTACAATATAATTTATTGAAATTAATTTCCATAGAGTACCTACCTAGTCTGTTAATTTTTTTTTTTGATGAATACTTTTGCATGTTAAATTTTATCTTGTTATTTAATGCATGTTAATTATAAGATGTAATGTATTGAAAAGAAGTGGCCCGCCGAGTTTCTTGCCGGTCCCATAGTGGATACCCCCCTCCCAACTGAGGGGGGACTGAAATCTTCTCGAGGCTGAGGCGTAGGGTTAGAGCCGGCGTAGATTTATTTGACGTTCATATGCGCATTGTAATATGCCTACTTGAAAAATAAATAATTCATTTTCATTTTCAAGTCTTTGTTTTGTGTATTCCTTAATTATTATTATACGTAATTTTAATTGTATAAAGTAATAATGATACTTGAACCTATATTTAAGTAATAAGTCGTTTTATTTATGTTCCTTTCTCTTTTTAACACAAACGCTAAGCTTACTAATAATATTTAAGAGTACCTTTCTATTGTTTATTTTGAAAGTACCTATAAGTTTGTTTTTATACTGTCCCGTGTATAACTCACTGGTCAAAGGAAACGGGTCAGATAGTATGGAGATCTTGAGATTCAATGTTGTAGTACTTGTAGTGAATACGGTTACCTTGTTGACCTAGTTGACCTTGACTAGTGACTTTGCCTACTAAGTTGGAGGTCTTGGAATCGAATCCTGGTGAGGGCGTTTATTTGTATGTATATAAGTAGGTACCGTATTTACCTACATTTATCTACATTAGTAAGTACCTATATATATCGTCGCCCATCACACCATAATACAAGCCTTGCTTAGTTTGGGGCTTTGTTGATTTGTATCAGATTGCCCCCAGAATATTTAAAATATATACAATTACATACTCACATACACACATTTTTACGCCTTTTTCACTACATGGTGGCGGCAGAGCGTCGAAGGTGCAACAGTAGAAACCTATGTCTATTTTCGTACAATCAACAGCAAAAGTAAGTGTTGACCATCTTCCTTTTCATAATATAATAAGGTCTACAATCGAATAATGATCACTTACTTTTGCTGTTGCCTGCACAAATAAGTTTAACTTAATTAAAGATTCTTTCATGAGAAATACAATAGTTTTCAGTATGACATCTCATCTAAAAACAGGTGTTAGTTTTTGGTGAAGTGCCTTTTAAGCTGTTATACCAGTGTTTCATAATGTTAGCTAGTGGCTGTTATGCATTTTCTTCGATTCTAGTTGTGTTTGAAACGTCTTATTACATGTTCTTCTGGGTTGGGTTTTAAAGCTAATAGTCGCATAAGTTAAGTATCCGTTCCCTAAGAAACTATGAATATGGTGGTTAGACCTTTATCCTCACTTTGAAAAAATGACAATTGTCTAACGTGGTCTTTATTTCGTAAATACGTACATATATCGGAATACAATCATATTGATCAAATAAACAACACAAATACATCCAACTTCGTAGTACGTCATTTTATTGTATAATAAATAAACAAAAAGTTAGGATTTTTTTTTCCAAAAAAAAATTTATATTGGCTCTCCTGTAAAGTTTGCAAAATGCACGTTAGTCAATTAGCCTTTCCAGCGTCGATATATATGTGTAATAAAAAATTAACTGATATGTACAATACCTTAGAGGCTGTACTTTCAATATTAAAGGATTCAGAGATAAGACTGAAACCTCAAAAATGGAAATTTTTACAAAAAAATATTGGAGTTTTTGGATATAAAATTCATTAAGATGGAATCTCTATTGTTTTTGAAATATATAACAGCTATTTTGCTTATAGTAAATATTGTGGTTTTGATAAAGAAGAATTAGCAGTTATTTTCGGAATTTAGAACTAAATATTATGCCATATTTTTGTCAGCATTTTTAACATCTATGGGTGTGTGTATCACCACCAAAACTTATGTAGGGGAGAAGAGAAATCTGGAATCCTCTATCCCAAGACTTACTTTTAAAACAAGATTTAAGTTGTAAGATAGTTAAGTATTTGTTTGTTTGAAAGTTAAACATTGTTTGTTCATTAATTACTAAATTTGTAACTTTTATTTGTTATGCGGGGAAGAGTGTAGTATATTGAGTTTCCTAATTTAAATGTTCACGCTTGCGCGGTATGAATATTCTCTAGCTGACATGCTCTCTTCTGTCAAGTAGGTAGAACTAGTGAAATGTAATAGTTTATATTAATTAATATAAAATATATTGGTGTGTTTCTCAGAAGTGATTTGTGTATTAATTAATTGCCATCCTCCTGAGGCACCTGGATATACAACAGGAACAAATCAAATAATTTTATGAAATAATTTTATTTGTTGTTTTTCAAGTGGTCACACTGCTATATATAAATTATAAATTGAAATACGAAAGAAAAAACGACAAGGCCCACTGGTGGCCGAGCCGGGAATCGAACCCGGGTCTTCAGCTTACGCGGCTAACGTCCTTACCCCTAGACCACCCGCCCGCCGTGATACTCGACGAAATTTCTGTAGTATATGTTATTTCTGATAAGGCTAGGCGCCTTTGACCAACTCTAAGGACCAGCAATGTGTGCTTGCACCTTCTATACGAATCAATTACAGGTTTGTGGATTGCTCTCTAGCTAGGTCTATGTTATGTCTATCTGTTATAGATAACTTACTATGATATTCCCGTGCGTATCGTAGCTGGGATGGGTAGCTAGTAGATGATATACCTATCAAATATAATAATAAATAATCAGAGTCTCGACCAACATCTTAAGAGACTCTCGCTAGGTGGCTGGATCAAGGGCCAGATGCAGAAGGCGGTGATCTTGGACACGGCGCGTAATAGTCCGACGGTTCCTCTCTCTGCAGCCCTAACCACCGGCAGCTTGGGCCCTGCCCCGCTGCTGGCGGCACCCTAGGTTAGGTTTTTTATAATATGTTTATATTTTTTTATTGTTTTGTAAGTGGTTTTGTATTTTACTTTTATATCCATATTATAAAAAGCTTAACCTAAGAAGCAAAATAAATAAAGGATAAAAAATAATAATAAATATTGGGGACACCTTACACAGATCAACTTAGCCCCAAACTAAGCAAAACTTGTACTATAGGTGCTAAGCGACGATATACATACTTAAATAGATAAATAGGTACATACTTATATACATAGAAAACATCCATGACTCAGGAACTATCTGTGCTCATCACACGAATAAATGCCCTTACCGGGATTCGAACTCAGGGCTATTACGCTACGGCTTAGCAGGCAGTGTCACTACCGACTGATAACCGTTATGTAACCTGTTTCCACAAAAGCCCACAGCTTTGCCTCTAATTTGGTGAAAACGCAACTTGTCTGTCTGCTGCAGAATCTAGCTTACTCCGGTGCTGACGTGTTCGTGAATGTACCGCAGGGAATTTGAGATTTTCAGTATTCCTCCTTAAACTAGTGGTTTAACGTGCTTTGATATATTTTCTACTACGTCGGTGGCAAACAAGCGATGGAAAGCGGTCACCGTAACCTATGGACGCCTGAAACGCAAGGAGTGTCACATGCGCGTTGCCAACCCATTAGCAACTTGTACACTCCCTTTTGCTGTGTTCGGTACACAGTAAAGAGGAGTGTACACGTTCTAAGGAGGGTTCGGGTTGCCGACGAGGACAATAGACGGAACAAATTAGTTCCATACGTAGGTCCTTCTGTCACCAGCACATCACACCCTCGTTGAGCTTTGGCAGCAATACTCACCGGCAGGAACACAACACTATGAGATTGTTGAAATATTTTGTAAGATTTATTATGTTTTTGCAAATATAAAAGTTTACTTCAGTCACCAACTGGTAAAGGCTCTTAATACTTCAATAATGACTAAAACCACTCGCTACGCTCGCAGTTCAAAGTCGAAATCTTTTGTTTAACGGGTATAAATATTGGCACGTCCGCTTAAACAACATTGGGGAATGGGCATTGTAAAACAAATGACTATTAAAAAAACCGATCCTTTCCTATATCTGTCCAGTCCATAACAAAAAAAGTAGGTAAAACGTTTATTCGTAAACATTATGTAGGTAGTTTGTTGGCAGACAATGAAAATAATTACAAACGCTGTTAGTTTCTATTACAATGCTATTAATTATTTTCGCTGTAAAAATATTCGTCTTTTGCATTGTAAGAACGACAAAATAATCACTCACAAAGTCAGATTTCGTCACTACTTTGAAAAAATCTCGTATCTCACGCTGCTCCTCAAAGTTAAAACGCAGTAAGTCTATATGCATTGCATACATACTTATTACATTTTTCTTTTCATTGACAGAAGAAGATACAAGTTTTTTCAAAGTAGTGACGATTTGAATATCATTCAAAATTGTTTAGATTGGGCATCTTCTGGGTGAGCTCACTACATCGTAGGCCACGTCTTTGCCTTTAACTGGTCTGTGGCCATGAGTAAGCCCATTTATAAAAAAAAAATTAAAATGTGGATTAACAATACGCTAATCTAAAATCAATTGGGGAGAGGTATGTGTGATTGTGGGGGAACAAATATGGGCTGATGATATCCGTAATGGTATCTGAATCGGGCTATATGCAACCGAGATGTAAGTATACTGGAAACAGCAAACAGTAATACCTATTTTATGCAACTAACTAAAGTAACTACTTTAGCTAAGTGATCCAAAGTGAATTTTGGCCTCCGAAATGAGAGATCGCCACCTGTCCAGATCCTGCGCAGCCTCTTGCCAGTCACTGACTTGAAGCCGACGCAAATGCGACACCACACTGTCCTCCCAGCGATACCTGGGTCGACCCGCCGGACGGCCACCAGCCGGTCGACCCAAGAAGTCCAAGAACGCTCTCTTAACTATTTTATGTAACGGTGGTTAAAATTATAAGAGGTCAAAAAAAACTAGTGTCGCGGGTAACAATTTGAGGCGAAGTCGAAAATTGTTGATAAAGACGACACGAGTATTTTTTTAATCAGTTAAACACCTTTGCACACAATTACGACCATGCGTTACTTTTTTTATAGTTATCTAGAATTTTATAGTTATCTAGAATAGCAGCGGCTGGTCCACACAAGCCGATTCCCACCGGCTTGCCTAAAATTGATTACTAGTAAAGTACCTAATATTAAGGTAGGTTTTTTTTCGCTTTTAGTCGCTACTGGTACACACTGGTACAATTTTAAATATTTAAAATAAGGTTGTTCCTTTTTTAGTACACATTTATAATTTTCGTAAATGTATGATCTTCGGAAGTTACAAACGCACTCGATTGAACAATAGACTTTTCCAGTAAGCTTTACATCCGTCAGATCGTTACGGGCCCACAAAAAATCTGTCCAACGTTTCTCCATCCCAAATCATATTTCTGCCGGGCCGGCAATATCTCCACAATGGAAGATTGATGGCCGCACCGACGTAATAAGTTACGGGTGGGCCGGGAATCGACAATTTGTTGCACTGTTTTACATTCAACCCTTTTTATTGACCGCTTACAGGCTTAGGATATGACAATGTGTCTTTTGACCATGGATTTGGAGGGGCACATTCAATAAGGGATGTAAAACTGGGCTCATAAGAATCCCTGAAGAAATATAACCTTTTATAGAAAAAAATCACGAGTCATGCTGCCCGGGTGGCCGAGTGATCAAGGCATCTGCCGCGAAAGCGAGCCTGATTCTATTCCAAATTTGCACTCTGGTGGAAGTAGTATAAAAAAGCGTTATTTAGTACTTAAAAGTGAACTTGCTCAAATTGTTAACACAGATTTACTAAAATGTTGAATTTCGTACTTTAAGTTTAACAAATAAATGGCGCGATAAGTCAGTTACTCAAACTACGGTATAGTGTTTAGCTAATAGGATGGACACACTGGCCTTAGGTATTTACGAAGATGAAATCGATCTTAAAATAAGTATTTTCTCACTACAAGAAACGATACGCACTGGAATTGATTTCAGTTTTTTATCCAAATGAACAGTAAATATATTTAGCACTATCTTTTGCCCGCGGCTTCGCTCGCGTTAAATTCGAAAATTGCGGAATGCTCCATGCAAACTTCCACCCCCCATATTAGGAAAGTGGGGGGTTAGAAAGAGACAAAAAGTAGCCTATATCACTCTCCATCCCTTGAACTATATCCACTTAAAAAATCACGTCAATACGTCGCTCCGTTTTGCCGTGAAAGACGGACAAACAAACACACACACAATTTCCCAATTATAATATTACTAACTTTTGCCCGCGGCTTCGCTAGCGTAAGAAAGAGACAAAAAGTAGCATATGTCACTCTCCATCCCTTCAACTATCTCCACTAAAAAAATCACGACAATTCGTTGCTCCGTTTTGCCGTGAAGGACGGACAAAAAAACAGACACACATACTTTCCCATTTATAATATTAGTATGGATAATTATATAAATAATAAGTATGGAAGTATGGATTATCATTTGGCAGTTTTAGTGGTAAAAATAAATAATTTAGACAAAAAAAAAACTATGCCATTACATACAGTACAGTAGGTATTCTGCTTCTATTATACTTAACCTTATCTCATACTCAGGAGTGACTATAAGTAAACTAGAATGGGTGAACAAAACAAATCAAAATGAATTTAGGAATTTGACAAATAAATAAATATTGGGGGACACCTTACACAGATCAACCTAGCCCCAAACTAAGCAAAGCTTGTATTATGGATGCTAGGCGACAATATACATACTTATATAGATAAATACATACTTATATACATAGAAAACATCCATGACTCAGGAACAAATATCTGTGTTCATCACACAAATAAATGCCCTTACCGGTATTCGAACCCGATGCCTAGAAACTTTACAATCTGCCTTACTTTACAGTCTACCTCTGGCACTACATCTCGCGTCTGATTTCAAAATCCATCCATCTCTGCTCCAAAAGCCAAGCCAATACATAATGCATGTACACTTAATCTTCGCAAAGTTCGCGAGTATTGGAGCAACCTGTAGCTCGCAACATTTATATACAACAATATGAATTCTCTTTGTACGCGGAGCTTATACAGGATGTTTGGTTCCGGAGGTTTTGAACCGCATGTGTTAAATATTTAAACGCAGGGTATGTAGCCAAATGCACGTAGATAATATCCTTATATCCATAAAGATAGATGTACTAGGGCCAGTTGCACCAACGAAAATGGAGGGTTAACCCACCTTTTTATATGGAATTAAATGAAATGAAATGAAATATGAAATGAAATATTTATTTTCCAAGTAGGCATATTACAATGCGCTTATGAACGTCAAATAAAGCTACGCCGGCTCTAACCCTACGCCTCAGCCTCGAGAAGATTTCAGTCCCCCCTCAGTTGGAGGGGGGTATCCACTATGGGACCGGCAAGAAACTCGGCGGGCCACTTCTTTTCAAAACATTACATTTTATAATTAACGTGCATTAAAAAACGAGATACAATTTAATCAGCAAAAGTATTCATCAAAAAAAAGAAATACATGTATTAAATTAACAGACTAATAAGGAATTGGACAGATGACAGCCCACTAACCCTGAGTTAAGTGGTTGGTGCAAGTTGGCCTAAATGGTGTCAGGAACCATTGCCCCCGCATCCCCAACCAATCGGATTGTTGATAAAATAATAGTTTTGTTTATAACGAGGAGATCATTAGGCATCATTACGGTGCAATCCGTCCTCCAGCATTAAACCTTTAATGAGATGGCCGATCAATATCTTATTCCATGATCAGGAAGCCGATTTTTGAGTCTCGGTCATTCGATTTGGTGAAATTTGTTCAATAATATCTCCACTACTAGCTATTTAAATTTTATTAACAGAATCGAAAACGAGTGGCCATTACCACTAGTTTTAAAATTACAAAAATAGCATTACGTCGTTTTCCACAGACTTTCGAACAGCGAATTCGTGCGTTTGAAGTTCAAAAATCGATCCCCAGGACAATTTTAGAGGCGACATATGAACTCACGCTAGTAGAGTACGTCTACGTAGGCAAATGTACAAACGTTTACGACTCTGTCGTAATCGCTTAGCTATCTCTATCGCTCTTCCGTATATTGGCGCGACAGAGCCAGACTGCGTTTCGATAGGCGTCTAGCGTCAACGATTGTCATTTTGGCTAGCCCACCTGATGTGCTCAAGGTACATTGTGATATTGCTATTTGCTTCGTACCTGTTTTGATGGAAACTTCAATTGTGTCGCTTAACTTCAAAACTGGGTAAATCCATTCTGCTATAAGGTTGGTTATCTTTCAGAAAATATTATATTTTTTATATATTCAAATGGTTTTTCATTTGGAAACTTCCTTACGTTATAGTCGCGCACTGATCAATTTTTAAAGAATTCGCCCCAAAAATATCATCACTATTTGTTTTGTCTCCACTGTATCTTTTTTCTTTATCTTTTGCTGAGGTGTGCCAATAAAGAGTATTCTATCTATCTATCTATCATCATCATATTAGCCCTTTATCGCCCACTGCTGAGCATAGGCCTGTCTTCTAGTATGTACGCCACTTCTCCCAGTCCTGGCCTAGTCTCATCCAGTTATGACCCGAAAATATTACATCTTGTAAAATGTGCCTCCTGTCAAGGTTTTCTTGAGTCTTTAAAAAATACCCACAGGTTTTTGAAGGTTGTGCTTTTACCATAATTTACCGTAATGTAAGTTCCAGCGTAGCTCCTATACGTCTGCGACGCAATTCTCATATTCTCGCTCACTTGTACGGTATACTTTTCAACCCCTCCACCCCGCTCTACCTGAAGGAGCGCTTCAAATATCTTTCATCTTTAAGGTGCGCCCAGAATCACCTACTTGCCCAAGTTTCCTCTTCTTCTAAATTCTATAACGACTCTTTTACCTTTCAAGCGATTCGGTTGTGGAATGCTCTGCCGTCTGATCTAAGGCGTGCCAAATCTCTCCCAATTTTTAAGGCTCAACTGAAATTACACTATCTGTCACTTCCTTAAACTTCTTAAACATGTTATTCTGTTGCTTTTTTATATGTATATATAATATTATGTTTATGTATGTGTATGTATGTATATCTATATAACTTATATTAGTATGTATATTTCTACGTAGTTACTTGTGCTGGTTTTTTTTTTCTCTCTCACCACTTATTTTTTGCTACCCTTATATTTCTCCGTTACATTGATCTCTACTACCCGAAGGTTGTCTGGTAGAGATCGCTTTTTAGCGATAAGACCGCCTGTTGTTGCTTAATTTCTTGTTTGATCTTATTTGTTGTATGTAATTACTTAATGTGCACAATAAAGAATATTATTATTATTATTATTATTTGTTTGTCTTTTCCAGTTCTCGGGACCATGGGGTCCCGGACTTTTGGGAGGCGTGCGTGGGGCCGAAGCCAACAGCGCAGAGGCCCTTTAAGACAGTTTAATTTAAAGTAATGTGACACTAGCCGGCGATTGTCCCTGTCCGCACTATAGAATGCACCCAAGGACAAGCCCCGGTTAGTGTAAAACTATTGCAATGAAAAGAAACAAATTATACTGGGCTATTGGGTTGAAATGTTTGTGTGCTAGTGACCGGTCTATGGAAAGGTCTATGGCACCTGCCTTGATCATATGTTTTAAAAACACGAAAAAATAGGCAGGCGGTGACTCGCCAACTCACTATATGGGTCCCCGAAAACGGCCGCTCGCACGGAGCGACAAGGGGACAACATAGCGTGAGCGGCTCAGGGTGTGGAGAGGTGTGCGCCGCTTTCTACCCAGTCTGTGCGAAACAGCCACTGTGCCAACTCGCGTCTTATGCATATTTCACTTCCACCCTGCGAGCATATAGCTCTGGCACCCCACTCTGGACGGCCGGTTAAGGCAAGCCAGAGGTGAGAATCCTGCGGCCCCTGCTCAGTGTTCACTCCGGCCGGCCAGTGAAGGCAAGCCGGAGGGAGGGGCCTGACCGACTCTCGGGGGCATGGGACCCAAGGGACGCCACTTCCCATTCAGCTCGCCACAAGCTATTATTATTATTATCATAGTGTAATAAGGGAAAAAATGGATTAGTTACAATTGTCCCCCAGTCGAGATTTGCCTCGCTGAACCTTATGTTATTTGATAGCGAGAACGTTCCGGAAATTTAAAGAAAAAGTAAACTAATACCACCAAGGTCGAGTCGATAGGTGAAAGCCTGATTTTTTTTCACGTCGGTATAAGTTTTAAAGAACTTGATTTGATTGTCATTGCTAGTAATCCCGATAAGCGAAAGCAAGTTCGTAATGACATGACAATGACATGAGTATTATGGAAGAGGAAGATATATGCTTTGCCAAACCCAAGTGGGATATCCCAAGCTGGGATATCACAAGCGAATAAGAAAAAACGAAGAAGTAGGTAAGACCGATATAGTGTTCCACATAAAAAGAGTCTCTCCCTGATTTTTACAGACGACGATTACGGGATGACTACATACACAGGAGGACAGACAGACACACATACTTAATTATGTTGTTTTTGCGTTGGGGGTTAACAAAAGGACGGGCTTTGGCAACTTACTCTTGTGCTAGCCCTGAAGTCAGAAAAAGCACAGATAAGTCTAATTTATTTAAAGTCTTCTATCCTGTACATTTCTTACCATTAAATCTAAAATACGAATCGTCCTGAAGCACAAAATTATGTCACATTCAAGCACTAACCAGGTTAGTCTAACCCAGTAAACATTTGCGGTTTGAATTTTGCCCCAGTTAACGTGATCAAATAAACTAAACCTCACCATAGGGGCGTGTTAACTGCACCAAGTTCAATAGTGTAACTAACTAACTTGATAACTGTTAGTCACTCTGTGGACTAACTAGGAAGTGACTTTAGGATTTGGATTTAAATTATGTTGTGGTAATTTTGGACTGGTATGATTTATAACACTTGAAGTTCTCGCGCTTTGTACACATATTTAAAGTCACATACAGGTCGAACGCGATTAATTAACATCTGCGACCACGGCCAGTGCAACCTGGCCGAAACGTTAGGAAAAAAGGTAAAAATAATGTTAATTAATCGCGTTCGACCTGTATGTGACTTTAAATATGGTATGATTTAGTCTTAACTAGGTGATTATCGCGATGATGATGATGGTGATGAGTAACTATCGCGGTAACTGAAGACAATATTAGATGATACAAAATACAAAATACAAAATCATTTATTCAGCAAATAGGCCACGGGGGCACTTTTACATGTCAACATTACAGAGTATTCATTAAAGTTAAACAAATGAAATTAATAGAAATATTAACTAAAAATATTAATCATAAGCAAAGTAGCTATACACTGATATAGAATTAGAGATGTATAAAGTCTCTAAATGTCATATTATTACTAACTATAATCAATACATAAAGAAAGTGCAAACAGATACAAAGATAAAAGAAATCTATAATACTTCAATAGTTGTACAAGACTGAATATTACAAGTAAAAATATTATACTTAATCAAATAATCCATGGAGATGTATAGCGTCTCCAAGAGTCAAATTTTATAAAATTAAAATATTTAAAAGTAAAAACCTTTGTCAAATAATACAAAAAAAAATAAAAAATACAGAAAATGAACAGCTAAATTACACATTTCAAGAGATGTACAAGTCTCTAGTTGTCAATCATTAAAGAACAAATCAAGTTTACAAATAAGGGCCAATCAAGGTTACATATTAAGTTTAAAAATATAATCAAAATCTCAGAGATGTATAAGGTCTCTAAGTGTCCAAAAAACTAACATTAACTTAATCAAACGACAACAAGGTCATTAAAGTAAGGAGTCTATTTTAAAATAAAATATAATCAAAATCTCAGAGATGTATAAAGTCTCCAAGTGTCCAAAAGCTAAAATTAACTAAATTAAACGACAACGTGATGGTCTCTAGTGTCATCCTTAAGACATTACTTACTTAAGTTTAATTCTTACAAGAACCGAATGTAGTGTCTCGCAATCCGCTCAAAAGTAAAGTTAAATAATCTAACAAAACATGTGGCCCAGGTAAGCTTGAACAGACCAGTCTCCACAAACAGCACCCGTTCACGAGTATGACGCGTATCTCAGCCATCGCCTCCCTCAACCTCCATTCGGGAAGGTGGCGACCCGATCAACACGCCACCGTAAGCAAAGACTTTTAAGCGAGCATGACATGTTCAAGCTAACAGCAAATTGACAAAAGAAAAATCGACACAGTGAAACACGACATTAAGCTTGTAGGTGACATTAAAGAGGGCAACAATGCCTAGTATAGCTATACATAACTAATTACATGCTCAACGTGACTTAGAGATGTAAAGGTCTCTAAGGGTCAGTGTACTATCATACTTTAAATAAATTTTATATAACTACGCTATATAATGAAAACAAAAATCTTAGAGGTGTATAAGGTCTCTAAGCGTCCTACTAACATAACTAATGATACAATACAATCACATGAGAAAAATTACGCTGTGTCATTTTTACTGGATACTAGTACGGTTGTATTACAAACTTCTGCTACCATAATCAAGCTACTGGCTTAAAGGCATTTTTATCATTTATAAAATCATTTACCGTATAGTAAGCTTTACCTAGCAAACAGCGCTTAACATGTGACTTAAATTTGCCGAGTGGCAAGTTCACTACATCAATGGGGATTTTGTTATAAAAACGTGTACAGTTCCCAACGAAAGACGTACTAACCTTACGGAGACGGTGGAAGGGCACGGCAAGTTTATGTTTGTTTCTAGTGTTATAGTTATGGATATCACTGTTAAGCTTGTATTCATGGATGTTTTTCCTAGCATACATAATATTCTCAAGTATGTACTGAGAGGCAACGGTAAGAATGTTCACCTCTTTGAATTTCTCTCTTAGGGAAGCTCGAGCGCCCAGTCCATATATGGAACGTACAGCTCGCTTTTGCAGCACAAATATCGTCTGAATATCTGCGGCTTTACCCCATAACAGAATTCCATACGACATAACACTATGGAAGTAACCAAAGTATACCAGCCTGGCCGTCTCTACGTTTGTTAGCTGTCTGATTCTCCTTACTGCGTAGGCAGCTGAACTAAGTTTGTTAGCTAAAGTAGCAAGATGTGCGTGCCATTGCAGTTTTGAGTCTAAAGTGACTCCCAGGAAAACAGTTTGGTCTTCAAACTCCAGCGTATCACCTTTTATTTGGATTTTGCTGTTATTTATCTGCTTGACGTTAGGTAACGCAAACTTGATGCATTTGGTTTTCTTGGCGTTCAAAAGTAGATTGTTTGCCGTAAACCAGTTAACTATAGTTGATAGGGCATCATTAATACGGTCGAAGCTAATTTCCTTCCTGTCCACTTTGAATATAAGAGAAGTGTCATCCGCAAATAACACTATATCATGTCTGCCTTTAACAAGAGTGGGTAGGTCATTAATATATACTAAAAAGAGGAAGGGACCAAGAATTGAACCTTGAGGCACTCCGAGGGCTACCGGGGACCCCGCCGAATGAGTTCCATTAATAACTACTCTCTGAGTCCTATCCGACAGATATGATGAGACTAAGTCGAGGGCACCGGCTTTTATCCCGTAGTGGCTTAATTTTCGTTTTAAATTTTCGTGATCTACGCAATCAAATGCCTTGGACAGATCACAGAAAATTCCAACAGCATCTTGAGCTTTTTCCCAAGCGTCAAAGATGTGCTTTAGGAGTACCGCACCAGCGTCAGTGGTTGATCGACCTTTGGTAAAACCAAATTGATTGCTATCAAGCAGTTTATTTCTGTTGAAATGCGACAGCAGTTGATTTAAAATAAGTTTCTCAAACACTTTGCTTAATGCAGGTAGTATTGAAATCGGCCTAAAGTTCGTAGGATCTGTCTTCGTTCCTGATTTAAACAACGATTATCACTTAGTGAAGTTAGTCGTAGGTACTATACATTGCCGAAATAAGGACTTTCAGTCAACATCCTCCTTGCGTTATCCCGGCATTTGCCACGGCTCATGGGAGCCTGGGGTCCGCTTTGACAACTAATCCCAAGATTTGGCATAGGAACTAGTTTTACGAAAGCGACTGCCATCAAAGCGGGCGGCTGGCAACAAGAAGGAAAACGATTGATATGCTATTTGCGCTCAGTGCAATGTTGGCGATTTGTTGTTTTGGCTATAATATGTATAATGAATAGTATACCTACATAATTATAATATGATTGTTGTATTGTTTAACATCTACCGCGGAATGGAATAGGTATCGAGACAAACCTCTTATTGATGAAATAAAACTATGTAAACGGATTAAATCGCGTATAATGAATTTAAAATACATCCCGACGTTTCGAACTCTTTACAGCGTTAACTTTAATAGAGAGGATGGCTTTACTTTACCACCGGCTTGGGATTCAGTAGTACATCTGATAATGGAACAAGCACGACGAAGGCTGTGAGGCATTTGTGTTGTATGGTGTTGGACATTTGCAGTTTGTTTCTTTGTCAATTTTGTGTAGATTAATTGTTTTTTTTTTTTTTTTAACAGAGTAATGGTAAATTTTTTTGAATATTGTATAACTAGCTTTATTAATAGTGTGTGAACCTGCCTTAGAAATCTATATTATTTGTGGTCATGGTTCGTTAATATTTCTTGTAAGTGGGTAGCTTTTGCACATTTTAATTTTTCCTCAGTCACCCGTTGACCACGAACGCTGTAAAGAGTTCGAAACGTCGGAATGTATTTTAAATTCATTATACGCGATTTAATCCGTTTACATAGTTTTATTTCATGAGTAACTATCGCGGTAACCGAAGACAATATTAAACCTCTTATTGGTTTAACGATACTGTGTAATTAATTAGAGATTTTTGTTTTTAATTACCTAAAATAAATAAAATAAATAAAAATCTGACCTTCCAACCCGAAGGGTAACTAGGCCTTATTGGAATTATTATTATTATGCTCTTTATTTATTTTCTTTCTTAGGCTAGGCTGTTTATAATATGAATATAAAAGTAAAATACAAAAACACATACAAAACAATATAAAACACATATAAACACATTATAAAAAACCTAACCTAGGGTGCCGCCAGCAGCGGGGCAGGGCCCAAGCTGCCGGTGGTTAGGGCTGCAGAGAGAGGAACCGTCGAACTATCCGTGCTGTGTCCAAGATCACCGCCTTCTGCATCTGGCCCTTGATCCAGCCACCTAGCGAGAGTCTCTTAAGATGTTGGTCGAGACTCTTCGCTATGAGACCGTTCGCTGAAACGACTATCGGAACAATGATCGTTGATTCAACATCCCACATGGCGGTTATCTCGTGAGCCAAGTCTAGGTACTTACTGGACTTGTCCTTCTCGGCTTTCACGAGATTCTCATCATGGGGGATGGTGATGTCAACGAGCACTGCCCGGCGTTGCAGTCGATCTATTATCACAATGTCAGGCTTATTGGCTACAATAGTCCTGTCAGTGATAATAGATCGATCCCAATAGAGCGTGGCACGACCATTTTCGAGAACCGGCGCAGGTAAGTACTTGTAGTACGGTACTTCGCGGTCCACAAGGCCATATTGAAGAGCAAGTTGCTGGTGAATAATCCTGGCTACGAGATTATGTCTGTGCAAGTACTCGCCGTTAGCAAGATGAGAACAACCGGAAATGATATGCCTGAGTGACTCTCCGGGACGGCGGCATGCCCGACAAATGTCGACCGTACCGTCCTTCAGGATATATTTCCGGTAGTTGTTCGTCATTTATTATCTTATTATTCCTCTTTATTCATTTTAATTCTTAGGCTAGGTTTTATAATACGATTATAAAAGTAAAATACAAAACCACATACAAAACAATACAAAATATATAAACACATTATAAAAAACCTAACCTAGGGTGCCGCCAGCAGCGGGGCAGGGCCCAAGCTGCCGGTGGTTAGGGCTGCAGAGAGAGGAACCGTCGGACTATCCGCGCTGTGTCCAAAATCACCGCCTTCTGCATCTGACCCTTGATCCAACCACCGAGCGAGAGTCTCTTAAGATGTTGGTCGAGACTCTTCGCTATGAGACCGTTCGCTGAAACGACTATCGGGACAATGATCGTTGAATCAACATCCCACATGGTGGTTATCTCGTGAGCCAAGTCTAGGTACTTACTGGATTTGTCCTTCTCGGCTTTCACGAGATTCTCATCATGGGGGATGGTGATGTCAACGAGCACGGCCCGGCGTTGCGGTCGATCTATTATCACAATGTCAGGCTTATTGGCTACAATAGTCCTGTCAGTGATAATAGATCGATCCCAATAGAGCGTGGCACGGCCATTTTCAAGAACTGGCGCAGGTAAGTACTTGTAGTACGGTACTTCGCGGTCCACAAGGCCGTATTGAAGAGCAAGCTGCTGGTGAATGATCCGGGCTACGAGATTATGCCTGTGCAAGTACTCACCGTTAGCAAGATGAGAACAACCGGAAATGATATGCCTGAGTGATTCTCCGGGACGGCGGCATGCCCGACAAATGTCGACCGTGCCGTCCTTCAGGATATATTTCCGGTAGTTGTTCGTCATCATAACTTCGTCCGCAATTGCACAGGCAAAACCCTCAGTTTCTCCGAAGAGGTCCCCGAATCGTAACCAGTTCACCGATGCGAGCAGGTCTACATCGGGTCCCGTGAGGGCCTTGTAGAACCGCCCGTGTAGCTGCTTGCTCTCCCATACCGCCTTGCGGTCCGCAGCACTTAGTACCACAGGTTTGCGCCAGTTCTCTTTCGCCAAGGAGAGCGGCGTGAGGTTTCCGTCCACTGCCACCACATCACGATGCATCCCACACTCGTTGTTAAGGAAGTAATTCCTGAGATTGTACACCTCACGGTTGTGGAGATTTTTGGCGTTTAGGAAGCCTCGACCTCCGCACTTCCGTGGGATGTACAATCTCATAACAGACGAGCGCGGGTGTAACATACGGTGTGTGGTAAGCAGTGACCGGACCCTCCGATCCAGGGCGTCCAGCTCGGTCTGTGTCCACCTTAGTATGCCAAAGGAGTATGTGAGTAGAGGCATTACCCAGGCGTTAAAGGCGCGCACTTTGTTGCCTCCTGACAAAAGACTGTTAAGGACTTTTGTCAGCCGACTGAAAAAGCGCTCCTTCACCGACCGTCTAATGCCAACATCCTCAATACCCAACGACTGTGACATACCAAGGTACTTATAGGTTTCTGATTCAGAGATAGATCTGAACGACATCGTCTCAGAAAGTTGTAAATTTTCTGAATTTACAACCTCCCCCGCTGTACATGCATAACCGCACACTTATCGACACCAAACTCCATTCTGATGGCGGTACTGAAAACTTCTGTGGTTTTCAATAGCACCATCAGGTCTTGGGTGTTCGGTGCAAATAGTTTGAGATCGTCCATGTAAAGAAGGTGAGAGATGACTTCACCCTCTCTCCGAAGCCGGCAACCTAGCCCTGAATCCTTCAGCAGGGTGCTGAGGGGATTCAGAGCTAGGCAGAACCATAATGGACTCAGACTGTCACCCTGGAATATTCCTCGCTCAATCCTTATGAAGTCCTGCGGGCCAGTGGGGTCATCTCTGCCTCCTGGTTGACGAAGGACTGTGGTGCACTGCCTCATACATGCAGCCAGGAAGGATATTAAAGCTGCATCAAGTTTATACAGCTCCAATACCCTTCCCAGCCATGAATGAGGCACCGAATCATAGGCCTTCTTATAGTCAATCCAAGCGGCCGAGATGGCCCCCTTGTTCCGCCGAACTTGTTGGCAAATGGTCATGTCTATGAGGAGGAGCTCTTTAGTACCACGGGACCCAACCCTACATCCATTTTGAGCGGGGGCCAGAATGTTGTTAGCGACAATATGCGCGTTAATTTTTGCTCTCAAAATGGATGTAAGGAGCTTGTAGAGTGTAGGCAAGCACGTGATGGGTCTGTAGTTTTTTGCTTCCGTGGTACTACCGGACTTGTAGAGCAGGAAAGTAACACCAGTTGTTAGGGAAGGTGGGAGAGAACCAAGATCGAGGGCTTGTTGAAATTGCGTTGCCAAACGCGAGTGCGAGCATCGAAACCATTTTAGCCAGAAGTTGTGCAATCCGTCCGGTCCAGGACTTTTCCAGTTCTGGGCCGTACGGACAGCACAACCTACGTTGTCGGGGCTGATGGTGATAGCCCCCATAGGTTCGATGTTCTCGCACTCGCGATCTTATCTTATTATTATTATTATTTATTTGATACACTAGCAGCTCTTCGAGCTGATGCGTGTATATCACTGCACTTGTGTTTATTTTGCACTCTTCAAAGTTCTAATATAATTGTCCAGTCTATTTTTGAAATTAGTCCGGTTTCCTCACGATGTTTTCCTTCACCGAAAAGCGACTGGCAAATATCAAATGACATTTCGCACATATGTTCCGGAAAACTCATTGGTACGAGCCAGGGTTCGAACCCGCGACCTCCGGATCGAAAGTAGCACGCTCTTACCACTAGGCTACCAGTGCTTAATAAGGACTTTCAGTATAACTAAAAATAAATGTAGAATGAGTTCACTCTGCAGTTGCCATCCGCGGTATTTTTTAAATACCGAATAAAATAAAGTTTGGTGTTGTTTACATCTCCATTTACAATCTCTGGGACGGCAGTCTTCCGCGACCACGGCTAGTGAAACCTGGCCGAAACGTTGGGTAAAAGGTAATAATGTTATTTTATCGCGTTCGACCCGTATTTTTCTCAAAAACTACTAAACCTATCAAGTTCAAAACAATTTTCCTAGAAAGTCTTTATAAAGTTCTACTTTTGTGATTTTTTTCATATTTTTTAAACATAATTATGGTTCAAAAGTTAGAGGGGGAGGGACGCACTTTTATTTCCTTTAGAAGCGATTATTTCCGAAAATATTAATATTATCAAAAAACGATCTTGGTAAACCCTTATTCATTTTTAAATACCTATCCAACAATATATCACACGTTGGGGTTAGAATGAAAAAAAAAATCCGCCCCCACTTTACATGTAGGGGACCTACCCTAATGAAACATTTTTTTCCATTTTTTATTATTGCACTTTGTCGGCGTGATTGATATACATATTGGTACCAAATTTCAGCTTTATAGTGCTAACGGTTACTGAGATTATCCACGGACGGACGGACGGACGGACAGACAGACATGGCGAAACTATAAGGGTATAGTTGACTACGAAACCCTAAAAATGTGTACAAAACGCGAGAACTTGGAGTGTTATAACCTTCTTCTTCTTTAGTCGTTCCCACAATGCTCAGGTTCGTGACACCATGTCATTCTGTAGAAGACTAGGTCTCTCCATAGGCGTCCGTTCCTCGCCAAGCGCATGGCCTCGTGCAGTTTTAATCGCATGGGTGCAGTAATTTGAGCGCACCATCTAGTACCTATATAAGATGCTAACAAATTAGTCACGGATATTTTTACGGCTGATAGTACTCCGCTCCTGGAATATATTTATGTATGAAACATCATAGGTTTTGTTATGTTTTTTTAGAGAAAACTAGGAAACAAATATGCTATGTTAAAACACCCCGTTAATAGAATTATTAAATGAGACCTCCCTAGAATCGTCCCACGATAAGTTTGCAACGATTTTCACACCCTCGCCAGTGCAGATGTTATTTTAAATGTCAAACTTTGATGAAATTATGACGTTTACTTAACCCTTGCAGAGTCGGGGCTATTAAAATCTATGCAGACTTATCGTGGGACGATTCTAGACACTGTTAACGTGACATGAGAGACACTGTTAAACATCTTGACAGGCAATTACATTACAGAGGATGGTTATTTAGAAAATAAATTAAAATATTTTTTTTTTGTTAAGGGTATGACAACAAAAAAAAACATGATTTTTTCAGTAATTTCTAGTGAAAGTTCATTGATTTGATGTTAATTAACGTCCCTTAAAATATCCGTGACTAATTTGTTAGTACCTTATATAGGGGGAGGTGACTGAGGTCTCGTGCCTTCAACTTTGCCCGTCATAATTATTCTCTCCAGCTATCTGATGGCCCCAATCAACCTAGCCCCAAACTAAGAAAGGGTGCTAGGTGACGAATTACATAGATATTTACAAACATAGAAAACCCAAGACAGGGGGAACAAAGATCTATGTTCAACACATAAATAAATGCCACTAACAGGATTTGAACCCAGGACCGTGGCTTAGTAGGCAGGATCACTACGCACGAACTAGGCCAGACCAGTCTGTCGTCAATTCGTACTAAATCTACGCGATTTCATCCATATTTTTGGCTTAGAATCTATTTTCTCCGCGGTCTTGCCCTTTCATTAACAAATATAGATTATTTCTGCATTCAAATCTGGTTTGTCATTGGTTATTTTGGCTGACCTTAGTGCTAGTCACGGCCGCTAGGC
The DNA here is from genome assembly GCF_023078275.1 of Leguminivora glycinivorella. Lineage (NCBI taxonomy): Eukaryota > Metazoa > Arthropoda > Insecta > Lepidoptera > Tortricidae > Leguminivora > Leguminivora glycinivorella. The sequence goes on along the minus strand of NC_062993.1, from coordinate 1,464,343 downwards.
AATCATTGTCGCTAGAGGCCAATCGAAACGTAGTCTAGCTCTGTTGCGCCATTACGAAAGAGCGACAGATATAGCGAGCTACAAGTGTGTGTGGATTCAAAAACTTACTGTTGTTTTTAGGGTTCCGTAGTCAAATAGGAACCCTTATAGTTTCGCCATGTCTGTCTGTCCGTCCGTCCGTCCGCGGATAATCTCAGTGACCGTTAGCACTAGAAAGCTGAAATTTGGTACCAATATGTACATATCAATCACGCCGACAAAGTGACAGAATGAAAAGTGAAAAAAAAAATGTTTTGTTAGGGACCCCCCCCCCTTCATGTAGTGGGGACTGATTTTTTTTCCTTCCAACCCCAACGTGTGATATATTGTTAAATAGGTATTTAAAAATGAATACGGGTTTCAAAAAAACCGGCCAAGAGCGTATCGGGCCAGGGGTTCCGTAGTTTTCCGTATTTTTATCGAAAACTAATGAACCTATCAAGTTCAAAATAATTTTCTTTGAAAGTGTTTACAAAGTTCTACTTTTGTGATTTTTTCAAATTTTTTAAACATATGGTTCAAAAGTTAGAGGGGGGGGGGACGCACTTTTTTTTCCTTTAGCAGCGATTATTTCCGAAAATATTAATATTATCAAAAAACGATTTTTGTAAACCCTTATTCATTTTTAAATACCTATCCAACAATATATCACACGATGGGGTTGGAATGAAAAAAAAAACCAGTCCCCACTTTACATGTAGGGGGGGTAACCTAACAAAGCATTTTTTTCCACTTTTTATTTTACCACTTTGTCGGCGTGATTGATATACATATTGGTACCAAATTTCAGTTTGGTCACTGAGATTATCCGCGGACGGACGGACGTACAGACAGACATGGCGAAACTATAAGGGTGGGTGACTACGGAACCCTAAAAAGTGTGTGTCCCCCTCTAACTTTTGAACCATATGTTTAAAAAATATGAAAAACATCACAAAATTAGAACTTTATAAAGACTTTCTAGGAAAACTGTTTTCAACTTGATAGGTTTAGTAGTTTTTGAGAAAAATACGGAAAACTACGGAACTCTACACTGAGCGTGGCCCGACACGCTCTTGGCCGGTTTTTTATCTTAAACATGTGAAATCGGGTAACTCACGTAAAATTGTCGCTCGACATGTCTGTGTCATGTGTAGGCTTAGGACTTTTTATGGCATACCGTGGTTCTAAAACCCGTGGAGTCGCCATATGAAAAAATTGCAAAGTCAAAGTCAAAGTCCAACGGTATGATGTCACATTAAATATAAATATTTGTACATACTGTCACATCGTCACTGAGTTCATTTTAATCGAACGTAGTTGATTTTATCGTAATAGTAATTTTTTGGTATTATTATATAGGATTATAATAAAATTTACTAATAAATAACATTATTAGTTAAAATTAACTACGTTCGATTAAAATTAACTAGGTAACGTTGTGACAGTATGTATAAATATTTATATTTAATATGACATCATACTGTTGGACTTTGACTTTGACTTCGAAAATTTTTAATATGTCGACTCCACGGATTTTAGAACCACGGTATGCCATAAAAAGTCCTAAGCCTAGTCATGTGCTTTATCATCAAATATATCGTCATTATCGTAACTGTTTGAGCATTTGGTTACGTGTCCTATCATTGGTTATTTTGGCCGACCTTAGCAAAGGTCGGGGCAGACGTCTGGCTACATTGGGTATTAATAATTTGCTGATGACATGTAACAAAGGTTGGGATGAACCCTTTGAATGTATAAGATTTTGATTAGCATAGGATTTTTGTTACTCAAGTGAATATGCGTTATTTGGAATCTTTTTCATCGTTTTATAGACATACTAGCTCTTTCCCGCGGCTTCGCTCGTGTTAGAAAGAGACTAAAAGTAGCCTATGTCATTCTCCATCCCTTAAACTATCTCCACTTAAAAAATCACGTCCATTCGTCGCTCTGTTTTGCCGTGAAAGGCGGACAAACAAACATACACACATAGTTTCCCATTTATAATATTAGTGTCGATAATCTCATTAGTTTGTTCTGTAGCTCTAGCTAAAATATGTATGCAACATAAAAAAATGTAATATTAAACTAAATTTTATGGTATATCTAAGAGTGCGTTAAGCAAATCGAACCGTACCTAATGCTTATAGATTTTGAAACCTCGACGCAAAAACGACGGGGTGTTATAAGTTTGACGTGTCTGTCTGTGTGTGTCTGTCTGTATGTGGCATCGTAGCTCCGGAACGGATGAACCGATTTCGATTAAGTTTTTTTTGTTTGAAAGTTGAGTTAATCGAGAGTATTCTTAGTCATGTTTCATGAAAATCGGTCTACTAACTATGTCGCAGTCGGGGTTTTTTTCTAAATTTTAATTTTGTGGTTAGGTTCTTTTTGAATTATAAATGGGCTTATTATTGGCCACAGACTAGCCAAAGGCACAGGCGTGGCCTACGACGGAGTGAGCTCGCCCAAAAGATGCCTGTTCACTCTTGATTTGTTCACCTTTTTGATAAATCTTTGTACGGCCACGTCACGTCTAGGTACCTACCTTTAAGTCGTCAAATCGGCCCGTAGACAGTCGTGTCTGTTTAGGTGTGTTACATGATACAGTCAAACCACATCGGGCGTGTATTGATGTGGAAACAATAGAGTTCAGTTTGGAATACTATATTTGGCATACACTGTTTCATGCTTTGTAATAGAAGGTCAGACGGGGGTATTGAATATTATCAGTATTATCATAGATTCAGCAATAGGTACGATAAAGTTGAAAGGAGTTAGGCCTGATTTAGACGACGTGCGAACTCGCATGCGATTTTAGTTACATTGCGGGCTGTTAAGGTTATATACAATTTTGCACAGCCATCAAATACCGCAATGTAATAAAACTCGTATACGAGTTCTCGTACCGTCTAAATGGACCCTTAGTCAGTTCAAGCGTGGATCCAGCTTCGAGCCCGGGGGGGGGGGGGGGGGGGGGGTCACGTGGTCTATTGGTATGGCCAACCTAGGCGTGAGTTAGATTATCAAACAATATTGGACACTGTTATTTTCCCGTAATTTCTTTTTTCTCGTAAACGAAAAATGACGACGGTACAGTGCGTTGAGGTTTCGCGTGACGTCACGCCTAGGTAAAATTTTTACTTAAAAGTGACGTCACAAGCCCCTACTGCGGAACTTTGATGCTATACAGAGTGGGGCCTGTAACAAAAGCAAAAAATTAAACTGTAGGCTATTCTCCTTATACTGATCAACATTTTGTTCAGCGACTTTTAAAAATAACTTGTATTTTGAATTTTATCACCCTTGAAAGTTTTTTCTAAGAGGTAATGACTGTATTGCGAATTCTGTTAAGTCTAAAGTGTGACAGACAACGTCAATGACAACAATAATGGCGTACATTGAAGCTAATATTTATTTTGTATGAAAAATTAAAAATTTAAAGACTTCATAATTTTTAAAAGTCACTGAACAAATGTTGGTCAGTTTAAGGAGTGTAGCCTACAGTTTGATTTTTTGCTTTTGTTACAGGCCCCACCCTGTATATCTTTGTATTTTTTCATTAATTAGAAATAGCGAAAAATATGTGTTCAGTATTTTTGGACGATCTAACTGACGGACTAAGCAGAATGCCATTTTTTTATGTAGTCGTCATCCACAACATTTCCATGCGACCAATCAGCGAGTCGTGTCATCACACACGCACACAAGGACAACTGTATGCTCAGTGAGCTAACAATTAACTACATCATGTCCGCCGGCTGCTCATTTCGTTTCTTGAATTATTTTTTGAGATAGAATTTACAAATCTTAAGGTCACACTATACTAGTTATAGATCTCAAATCTACACTTCACCAGTTAACCAATAGCAGTAGGCCTAGCACATGATGGCCGCGGGAGTATGTCGCCGCGAGACAGATGACACGTCTTTGTCTAATTGTATTAATGACATAAGGACAGGTAGTCTATCTCGCGGCGACATACTCCCGCGGCCATCATGTGCTAGGCCTGCTGGGGCGGCTCACTCCGCGATTCTATCGCCGCGCTACAAGTACATGCCGGCGGCCGCGAGTTCGCGGCCTAATCAGGATTGGCGCGCGTTCTCACGGAACGCACGTTCACACTTTCTATTGTTGCTTTACGTCGCGAGTTTTTTTTTAAGGTTTATATGCGATGTCCGCATGTGGAATAGCTAATAATGCTTAGTTAAATAGACATCATGGATAAAATAGGACAATCTTACACATATCTACTAATGATTAAGTCCCACGGAAAAATTCAATAAGGCTTGTGATGTTGGGGCCCAAACAAAAATATATAAATACTGTATATACTGTATCTAAAAAGTACCCAAGGCTTAATAGTATAACATTTTATCTGAGTATTAATTATTTTTAATCCATAGGCAACCCTATCGTCCGACGATGCGCACGTGCGGCTCGTTTCTTTGTTAGAATTTTGTAGGCATTTAAAAAGGCGGCATTTCTTGAACATCAAAGCAGTGGGCCTTCTGTACTTGTACTATTATATATTCTGTGCCAACAGGAACGCATGATTTGCCCTTTAAGTGCGATTGGATCTGCCGTCAGAGTGAAGGAAATGACGCGTATTTATAGATTTAGATTGGCAGCTAATCTAGATATTGGCCACTTGACGCTGAGTTACTTACGTTTAAGTGTTTGAAATGATTTCTGAAGGGTTTGAAAGGATGTTGAGATAAATAAAGTAAATATTTTAGAAGTTACTTCAAATGCGTAAACAACATCATATATGCGTACATACGTTCATAAACACAGGCATGTACTCCGAAATGGGGTAGGCAGAGCACATGAAGCCGCTCAAATATCACTGCCAATAAATATAAATATTATAGGACAAAGGCTGAAGGGGAAAATTTATAAATCAGTTATCCGACCTGTCGTCCTGTATGGAAGTGAGTGCTGGGCCACCAAGACGAATGATGAGAGAAGACTGCATGTGAATGAAATGAGAATGTTGCGATGGATGTGTGGTGTGACAAGACTGGATAGGATTCGGAATGAGTATATAAGAGGAAGCCTGAAAGTAGCGCCAGTGACAGAGAAATTGAGAGGAAGTAGATTAGCATGGTATGGGCATGTAATGCGGAGGGATGAAAGCAATGTTATAAAACGAGTGGTTAATATGAAAGTGGATGGATACAATGGTAGTGGAAGGCCTAAGAAAAGATGGATGGAATGTGTGAACAACGATATGAGAGTGAAAGGTATTATTAGTATGGAAATGACGGCTGATAGAGAGAAATGGAGGAAGATGATCTGCTGCGCCGACCCCAAATAATGGGAAAAGGGCAAGGGAATGATGATGATTATAGGACATTCTTACACAGATTGACTGAATCCCACGGTAAGCTCAAGAAGGCTTGTGTTGTGGGTGCTCAGACAACGATATACATAATACACAAATACTTATATACATATAAAACATCCATGACTCTATCACACAAATAAATGCCCTTACCGGGATTCGAACCCGGGACCGCGGCGTAGCAGGCAGGGTCACTACGCGCTAGGCCAGACCGGTCGTCAAATACGACGGCCGCCAATAACGGGTTAAAAAAAATGAAATTACGAATCATCATTATTAATGGAATGAATCTAAATATATAAAAAAAGAAACTGACTCAGCGAAGTATATAATAATAATGTGTTGATAGTTGCATATTGTATAAGGCCATATGTATTGTAAAATATAAAATAACACCGACATTTTATCACTCCACTAATAACCAGCCGGCGTATTATGATTCCAACTTTATCATTTATCCACGTGGATAAAGCATCCGTCACGCTCTGGCAAGTATGTCAGTGTGAGAGTGACAGTTGTCTTATCCTCGTGGACAAGTGATAAAATTGGAAGCATGATACGCCGGCTGAAGTCTAAATTTTCGACATTTTGCGTGCAAATCGTATTACCTCCGTCGGAATATTCCCCGGAGACCCGGTTCAAAGTAACTTGTAATCAGTTTTAAATTCAATAAATGAATTCCAATTAAAATATAATTAATTTAGCGTCGAACCTCAGTAACGCCAGATTTGGGGTGTTAATGATTTTCAGTGTCTTTAGCGGTTGAAAATAGTAGTCTTTATTTGATTTTGATAATGAGAGATTAAATTATACGGGGTGTTTTTTTTAGCCTGTGTGGTGACGGGTTAAGAATTTCACCACCCCCTTTCTTCCCGTGGGTGTCGTAGAAGGCGACTATGGGATATGGGTTAAATTGTGGCGTAGGCGAGAGGCTGGCAACCTGTCGCTGCAATGTCACAGTTTCGTTTTCTTTCAACCCCTTATTTGCCAAGAGTGGCACTGAAGCTTTAGTAGTTTCATGTGTTCTGCCTACCCCTTTATGGGATACAGGCGTGATTGTATGTATGTTGTATGTATGTATGTATGTTTTTTTTTAGTCACTTTCAACAATTTGATAAATATTAATCGGGTCAAATCTCGACTGGGAGACAAATGTAACTGGTCCATATTTTCCATGTTTTACAATGTTTGCATTATTAAATAGAGTGTCCACCGGTTATATGGTAGGCGTGTTCAGTGCATACATGTAGAACCCAACATCATAGTGTAATAATGAAAAAAAAAATGGATCAGTTACAATAGTCGAGATTTGCCCCGATGTACCTTATCTTTTTTTAATACATCTTATCAAGCCTGTATACACCTTATATGGATTTTGTGGTTCGAAATAAATGATTTTTATTTGTTTCATATATTTCATCTTTCTGATGAGAGTATACATAGCTCAATATGCTTAATCTTCGGATTAATAGTCAAAGCGGACCCCAGGATTCCGTGACAAATACCGGGATAACTCGAGGATGAATAAAGTATTGTCATTAAGGTATCTGAGTAGAACTAAGAATAAGAATGAAATTAAAACTAAGTAAGTAATAATAAGTTATAGTAATAAATTCGCCTTTGTACTGTCTATCCTGTGTCATATTTGTGTTTTGTGTTTTGTACAATAAAGAGTTTATACATACATACATACATACAAAACTTGAACCGTAAAGATTTAGGTAGGTATACAATAATCAAACATTTTATGCTTAGGTAATGCTCATGTCATATCTGATTGTAATTTATTTGTTTTCTCATATAACAGTTAACATCAACACTCTTAAAATAAAAACAATAATAGGTACTAAACATAAACTAAATCTTAATCTAAAAATAAATAACTAAGTAAACTAAAAATATTAAAAACTAAGAAACTTCTTTAGGCATGGTGCCGTAGACACTGGCAGCATTTCCTCGTTGTATCCCAAGGCCTATTCTTTGGGCGAGGAAGCTGCCAGCCCTACGGTCACCGCTGACCTCTGTCAGTTTTTTCGATATTTCCTTAAATAAATTACAACTCGCTAAAATGAACAGCTAATTCTCCGGCGCGCCTCACGGCTCAGACGGGCCCGTCAAAAAACCCGTCGTCCATTCATCGACATCTATATTTATCTGTGGAAATTAATCCTTAGTTCGTAGGTTTCCGAACGAGCGGCTCCTTTCATACTAAGCTTGGATATTGGTGTGTGGTGTAAATGAAAGTATTAAGCGGAAATTAAATTAACTGGTTATAGGAGAGTAATATTTTTTTTTTATTATGGACTGATCGGCGATTGACCCTAGTCACACCTGATGGGAAGTGAAGACAGAGTCTAAGATGGAGCTCACCGATTCAGTAATAGCCTATTCACTCTACGTTTAAAGAGACCGAGGTCGTATTTTTCTGGGAACACCGATGCTGGGAGCGCATTCCATTCCTTTGCAGTCCGCATTACAAAGGATGAGGCAAATTCCTCGAGTACTTTAAGGTCTTATTTTCATGTCATCCTGACTTAACCCAGTTAGGTTACATCAGGTGAAAACAGTTAATGTAAGTGATTTTTTGATAAACGTTTGTAAAAATCATTAAGATAGGCAATATTATTTCCTTGAAACTTTGTTAATGGTGAGTTTTAGTGGCTAAGAGCTCGGAGGAGGATTATAAGAACCACACAACACCTACGTCGCAAATACGTAATTGTATTTCTATGACAGATTTGCATGCATACAGTCACTCATACTCACTCTCCTAATGCTTAATTTAATGTCCACAGAATCTTGTTCAGTCAGCATTATAATTATAACCCGGTAACCTTCAAATCAAGAGTGAACAGACACACATACACACACACTCGCACACCTAGAACTCATTGTCAGTCAACACTGTACCCTTTTAAATAAAATATAGTACTCTACATACATGTACATGTTAAAACCTAAAATTATATAAAAAATGCTAATTAGTCGTTATCTTAATTACTTTTAATTAACTCTGTAATTGTAACACATGGTGGGCTGCAAGATACAGGTCTAGCCTAGTTTGCAGTCCACCGGATATTGCCTGCATGTAAAACTTTGTGCTTTTATTTAATTAATAAATTTACTTTACTTTTACTTTACTTTAACTTCTGGGCGCGCTCACTCCATCGCATCGTAGGCCACGCCTTTGCCTTCAGCTAGTCTGTGGCCAAGCTTAAACCCATTTATAATAATAAAAAAAATACTGCATTACTTGTAAACTATGTGAGGCGTGCAATTAAGAGTAGGTATTGTATTGTCACAGCCAGTGCGGTAAATGTAGCAAAATATTTAAAAACTCTGGCATATTTTGCCCTTGTTTTGATATCGGTAATTCGAGATCAGTTGGTTTGGAAACACTATTGAAAAGTACAATTTACCAACCAGTTACTTATTTAATTTAAATATTAGTCGCTGTAGCTTATAGTTTGTACCACTCCAATATCCCTACTAACTTGCAGACGTCACGGAGATATTCGGACCGGACTCATTGATTTCGGTTACAGTTTCTTGCATTTCGCTAAACCGCTCAACGTTTTAGCACAGTATAAAACCAGTAATAACTCTTCTAAACGTACGCCGCGCGGTGCAGCACACAAGCGCGTCGTGTATGTACGCAACACATGCAAGCGGATTTGGATAAACGTGGATAAGAATAATTTGCATACCTAATGATATTTTTTTGTGTTTTCTGACTTATACGTGTTTTTTTTTGTTTTCCGTCAAATTCGACACGCAGTTAGGTTCATTATAAGGAACCATCCTGTATATCGCTTTTTGCTGAATTCGAAAAAAAATGTTCGTTTCCATACATAATAAATTGATTAATTAGTGTGAGAGGACCTTAATTATAACATTAAAGTCATTGTCAAGTGTTTGACGGCACATGTCAAAACAAATAACACTAGGGAGTAGTAAGGGATGCCACACACGTGTTCAGTAATTTTTTTTAAATAATTCGATAATCATAAGCTAGTATCTTAGAGAAATTGAATGTATTTGAATCAGAATCAGAATCAGAATGATTTATTTGTAAAACATAGGTACATATTAGGTCTTAGGTCTATGAATGGTCTGAACAAACTATGTTTTGCCGGTTGGCATACAAATGTCAAAAAGGACGAGAGGCACGAGAGCAAATGGATAATATAAATTTCATGCAGGAACTTAACTTAAAAATTAATAAGTTACAATTAACTAAATTACAATTAATTTACAATTCAAATAAATAGACACAATTAAAATTCAATTAAGATTTACAATTAAATAATTTAAAAAAGTCATTATACATTACTAATTAATATTTTGTATGTCACAATCATCTAGATATTCTTTTATGGAGTAATATGCCTTATTAACAAGAAAATTAAAAAGATCTTTTTTTTTTGAACTAAAGAATCTTCCTTTAAAGTTAACGGAATTCAATAAAAACAGGGTGTGTAATGTGGTATTATTATACTTATAGTTAATAGTGTTAAATAATCACGACATCTTACTTTGGACGATGTCGAGTAACATGTATAGTAATTTTGTTCAACCACGTGCTTTCTAACGCAGTACCTAGGTACCTTTCGCGTCGCCGCTGCCGGAGAGAAACTACTGTGACGTCCTTATACTGTGGTTTTAGGTATCGTTTTTTAATAGATGGTGGCAAACAAGAATGTAGTTCATCTGGTAGTAATTCACTGTAACCTGTGGACGCCTGAAATTCCAGAAGTGTCACATACGCGTTGATAGGTATGTGGAGTTCCATTGCGCCGCACTCTTGTTGAGAACTATATCAACAAATCTGAATATAAATAGGTATTTTTAGTCAGTAGTTTACTCGTAATTTGATTACCTCCTAATCGGGAGCTGAAGTGAGCCTTACACTGAAAAAAAAAAAACTTAAAATTCCAACTTTTGAATATAATAATGAGTATCGTACGTACACTTCAGCTAAACAACACAAAAAACAGCTTTAAAATTCCGTTACCAACAAAAGTAATTTGCGTACTTTGGTTTCTTCAGGTAGGAACTTTCCTTAAAAACACCCTTATTTATTAGCTTCAAAAAACAACGATAACATAATAGGCATAATATAATAAACATTATCATGTAAATTCCAGATTTGTTACATACAGAGAAAATAATAAAAATGTCTACATACACCTGGTTTTTTTTATTTGTTTTCCATTAAATTCGACGTCGTTAGTTTCGTTATCAGGAACCAGCCTGTATATGTATACTTTTAGTTAAATTCGCAAAAAATTGTTTTCATAGTTATAATAAATGAATAAATTAGTGTGAGAAACCCTTAAGAATAATAATCAAGTTAGTGTCAAATGATTGACGCCACATGTCAAAACAAATAACATTGGGAAGTGGTAAAGGCTGTCACACACATGTTCAGTAATTATTTTTATTTTTTTATTAACTTGATAACAGTAAGAGTTAAGACGTCAGTTTCTGAGAGAAATTAATTGTATTTAGTGTAAAGAACCATAATCCCTTAAAGTTAACGGAATTCAATAAAAACAGGGTGTATAAATTTAGAATAGAAAAAACACTACTACTTTCTACCTGTAGCTTTGAATCACTCTCAAAATTGCACACGTAACATTTACCAAACAAAAGTAGCATGGCAACAAAATCATGTTCCAAATCTAACATGTGACTAGCGCAGCAGTCTCTGTTTTGAATATGATTTTAAAAATAGAGAATTGTGCTGTATTTTGTTTTATACTACTGTGGGATATGGGCTCAATTTTGAGTAGGGCGATGGTCTAGCAATGTGTCACTGCAATATCACAATTTCGTTTTCTTTCAACTCAGGAGTTGCTAAGAGTGGCAGAGTGGTGTTTTAGTTGTTCCGCCTATACTTTTTGGGAATACAGACGTTATCTTAGAGTCATCAAAACCAAGCTCAAATTACAGCGATTATTTTAAACGTTAATATTAAGATTTGGGTGAACAGGCATCTTCTGGGCGAGCTCACTCCATCGTAGACCACGTCTAAGACTTTGGCTAGTCGGTGACCAAGAGTAAGCCCATTTATAATTATAATAATTATAAAAATAAATGTTAAGATTTCAATGTGTGAAATCTTGTTTAGCGTCAAATTGAAATATTTTTTTTCTACTCCCGAACTGTTATTCGTCATTTACAGGGGCGTGCATAGATCTTTAAAACCCTACATAAAAGTCTATTCCTCAAAGCCAGCTCCCGCTGGCTTCCCGCGCACGCGCGCAGTAACGTAAAAAATTGAAACGCATTGTTTGGGTCTGTAACCATGGCAACGCATTGTTATAACGATACTGCGCGCGTGCGCGGGATGCCGGCGGGGTATGGCTTTGGGCAGCTGGCTCAAGCGCTGGCATTGCAAACCTTTGCGTCAAAATAAAGGAAACCGTGTGAATTTCACGAAAGTTATTCTAGAAAACTAATAGAAACTAAGTGCATGGTCGTAGAAAAAGTGTTGTATGCAACGGTGTTTAACTGAGTCAAAAAAAAAAAAACTCGTGGCGTTTTTATTAACAATTTTCGGCTTCACCTCAAACTGTTACCCACGCCACTCGTTTTTTTAGACCTCCTTTAAACGGCGGTTATATAAAATACTATTACTGTTTTGCATCAGGACTGCTAAACCAATACCAAAGACATATGTAATTCCGTATATACAGCTACAGTCTAAGAAAAAAACGTACCTCAGAACCATATAGGAAAAGGTACGTTGACCTAGATGGCGTTACATCTTTGGGGGACGCTCGGCTAGATGGCGCTAATATTAATATTTGACATTTTAACACATATCAAACTAAGAATATGAGCCAAATTGTCAAACCTGAGGTTTAAAAGTTTTAAGCTTGTGTCGAGAGATGGCAGTCTATGCCCTGTGATTACTTATTTTACTTTGACAGTAACTCTCTATAATACTTGATCCTCTTTGCCAATACGTTTGAAATATAAAACTGTACACAGAAAGTCAATATTTCAGTAAATATACAACACACGCCAAACAAATGTGGCAACCGAATTATATTCCAATTCTGCGGAGCGTGACACTCGCAGGTGTCATTTGTTTTGTACTCTGTGTCGCTAGTATTGTTTGATATTGTATTGTATAGTCTCGTGGAACTGTGGTTCTGAGTTGTTGGAGAATCGAACTTTCGAGAGAACTGACGTAAAGTAATCTCTGTTAGAACTCTAAATGGAAACGTAAGCACGCAGAAGAAAATATATTCAAAACGGAAAATATAATTATAGAAACAAGTGTCATGAATAAGTAAGTACATCCATACTAATATTACTAATATTATAAATGGGAAAGTTTGTTTGTCCGTCTTTCACGGCAAAACGGAGCGACGAATCGACGTGATTTTTTAGGTGGAGATAGTTGAAAGGATGGAGAGTGACATAGACTACTTTTTGTCTCTTTGAAGAGTGTCATGAATATACATTATCAGGAATCTTTCTAAAATTGTATTTATTTACTCATATTGTGATTTGAGCTTTTACCATGAACTTTTAAGAAATTATTTATTTGGTTCTAATACTCGTAAGTAATTGATTAAGGGCAGTATTCATCTTCTTCATACAATAAATCCGTCATTTTCCGTATTTTTACGCTATATTGTGAAAGTAATTATTATAAAAACCCATGATTTCAAAGAATCCATACTAATATTATAAATGGGAAAGTGTGTGTGTCTGTTTGTTTGTCCGTCTTTCACGGCAAAACGGAGCGACGAATTGATGTGAATTTTTAAGTGGAAATAGTTGAAGGGATGGAGAGTGACATAGGCTACTTTTTGTCTCTTTCTAACGCGAGCGAAGCCGCGGGAAAAAGCTAGTTACGCCGTGTCTTGCGTGGGCGTCGCGTCTCATACTTCCATATCGATAAGGTTTGATTTCGTATGCGTCGCATCGCCGTCGCGCGACCGTCGCGCGACCGTCGCGCGACCGTCGGCCAAGCAAGCCACGGCGTTACTCATAAACCAAAAATTTTGCCAATGTTTTTCTTGGAAATAAAGTGAGGTGCGCCTGTATTCAGGGGGCCGATTTTTGAGTCTCACGGCGTTCGAATTCAGAAAATTGTCACTGAAAATAAAAGGCAATTCACCGTTTTCAACCGGTATTTTAGTGACAGTGAGACTCAAAAATCGGCCCCCTGGTCCGTCGAGTCTTCGACTCCGCAAACGCAGATAAAATACGTGAATGTTACTGCTTGGTATTCGGGGCGCGGCGGGTACGGGCTTTCTGTTGGGATGCACCCGGTAGAAAATAGAGATTTTCATGCACGTGAAATGTATATTTTGATTGTTTGTTCTATTACGAAGCGTATTGAGATTGTTATTTAAGACGATACAGGAAGGGTAAATTCTCCACACAAACGCTCTCGACTATTCCCTCCCTGGTTTTTGAAGACAGAGCAATGATTTCTTCAACACAGATTATTATTATTTTTATCTGTGTCGGACCGTTCTGATTTTTTTGACATCATTATTTTTAAAGACGCTAGAGCCCATCAAAAATTTCCAAAAGCGGTTTTATTGATTATGGCGCAAAAAAGGTGTGGTATTCAAAATAGGTAACAATTAGTCAAAAAAACTAAACGGTCCAACACAGATTATTTCATTGCCATTCAGATTCTCAAATTTCGAAACGATTTATTAAGTTTTGTAGGAGGATACAGTCGAGAGCGGAACCTCGATTTTATTTATTTGTTTTCAAAATAATTTTGTTTGTTTCCATAATTGAAAACTCCTGTCGTCAGAATTACGAACTATTAACACACTAACTAGTAACTCTAACTGTATAACTGGGAATAATATGAAGTCAGCAGTCAGACGCAGCAGGGCGTATCACTCAGACAGGGGAGCCGCTTTGTGGCCTCTACCATTGTTACTAAATTTAGATAGTGCTGCTAGAATTTTAAATTTAAATTTGAATTAAAAACTCGAATCGTTTTATAGATGCTTGTTAAAAAAACGCTCTTAGCTGTTAAAAAACTTCAATGAGACGAGAATTTATGTTCTCAACACGCACAGATAGACGCGTCGGGGGATTTTTAACCCCCGACGCAAAAACGACGGGGTGTTATATGTCTGTCTATTTGTATGTCTGTCTGTGTGTCTGTGTGTGTGTCTGTCTGTGGCATCGTAGCTCCCGAAGGGATGAACCGATTTCGAGTTGTTTTTTTTGTTTGAAAGCTGAGTTAGTCGGAAGTGTTCTTAGCCATGTTTCATGAAAATTGGGCCACTTTGTCGGGGTTTTTTTCAAAATTTTAAGTTTTTTTAATTTTTTTTTAATTATAAGATGTAGTGATACAAACATACATAAACTTGTATACGCAATCTTGCAAGCATGTCGGAATCTTGAAAGAAAACCAAATTGTGATATTGCACTGACAGTTTGCTAGATTTTTACAAACCCTACGGAAGAAAATGGGGCAATGACATCCTTAATTCTTCACGACACGGGGAGTACTCAGAAATAATAGTACATTGTGCAACAAGGGTAGGAAGTTGAATATTACTAACGAGAGTAAATTAACGTTAACGACGGCTTTGTAATATTCATACTCCCCGAGTTACACACAATGTTTTTCATCACACCCGCAATGTAAAAAATATGTAAATAGATGTAAGAAAGTTAAGTACTGTACAAGAAATTTCATAATTCCCTTGGGAGAACGATTTTTCTATAACTCACGCTCCGCCTTCGTGCAATAGCACATTTAAAGTACATACAATATTATCCTCACGACTGTTTCGACGAAGCAATAAGTCCCATTCGTTACGAACAAGTAGTAATCCTTCCATTCGACTGAATGCACATTGAACCGTCTGCCTGACTCATGGCTTACGTACTCGTATGAAAAGCTAGAATTAGAAATTGGAACTTATTGACTAGATTTAGGGCTGTCTGAATTTCATAGGAATTTCATGAGCATTATTTCATTCATTAACAACTTTTTTCTAAAATGTATACTATTCCCAAAGAAAAAACTGAATTTTGGGACATATTCCACGGGGGGATGGGGTGCTAGTATGCGCAAAGCATCTTACCCTAAAATATCAAACTGCATTTTTAGGGTTCCGTAGTCAACTAGGAACCCTTATAGTTTCGCCATGTCTGTCTGTCCGTCCGTCCGTCCGTCCGTCCGTCCGCGGATAATCTCAGTAACCGTTAGAACTAGAAAGCTGAAATTTGGTACCAATATGTACATCAATCACGCCAACAAAGTGCAAAAATAAAAAATGGAAAATAATATTTTATTAGGGTACCCCCCCTACATGTAAAGTGGGGGCTGATATTTTTTTAAATTCCAACCCCAACGTGTGATATATTGTTGGATAGGTATTGAAAAATGAATAAGGGTTTACTAAGATCGTTTTTTGATGATATTAATATTTTCGGAAATAATCGCTCCTAAAGGAAAAAAAAGTGCGTCCCCCCCCCTCTAACTTTTGAACCATATGTTTAAAAAATATAAAAAAAATCACAAAAGTAGAACTTTATAAAGACTTTCTAGGAAAATGGTTTTGAACTTGATGGGTTTAGTAGTTTTTGAGAAAAATACGAAAAACTACGGAACCCTACACTGAGCGTGGCCCGACACGCTCTTGGCCGGTTTTTTTTATTTGGATTTAATAAAAAAAAAAACACAGTATGACCGAATCACAAGTAAATCAACTGAATAGACAATAATTCCACCAATCGACTGACTAAACGTTAAACCGTCTGACTCAAGCTTACATTACTCGCACAAATCTAGAATTAACGCTAGTGTCAGAAACAGCATTCTAGATAGATTCCCAGATATTGACTGGATCCATTCTTGTGCCAATTAGTGAAAACTGACGTGACGTGATTAAAACGGGGCCCGTAACCAAAAAACTTTTAGTACGGTAGTACTTTTGGTTACGGGCACTGATCATACTGATCATGTATTTTATCATCATGCTCCTTGCGCTATCCCGGTATTTACCACGGCTCATGGGAGCCTGGGGTCCGCTTTTGACAACCCAAGATTTGGCGTAGGAAATAGCTTTTACTAAAGCGACTGCCATCTCCCGACCCGAAGGGTAACTAGGCCTTATTGGGATTAGTCCGGTTTCCTCACAATGTTTTCTTTCACCGAAAAGTGACTGGCACATATCAAATGACATGTCGCACATAAGTTCCGAAAAACTCATTGGTAAAGTGAGTACTTCAATACCTGGGTGGGTCCTTCCACGACCTGTCAAAAGTTACAAGATGGTGGACGAATGTTCGAAATGTCAGCGGAGTATTTCAATACCTACATTTAATTTAAAATTTGGTTATTACTTCGCGAGTGTGATGAAAAACATTGTGTATATCACGGGAGGCTAAAGGATTACAAACTCGAGTTATTAAAACCCTCCGCCTTCGGCTTTGGGCTTCAAACAGCCTCTCGTTCCTAATCCTTCACTTTCCGCCCTTAATACACAATGTACAATTTTTTCCTATTCTCATCTCTAAAAGGAAGTAAAAAGTAAAAGTAAAGTAAAAATCGTTTATTGTTGCACATAAACACAAAGTCATTTGTTACAAAAGATAGGTAAAATTTACATCCATTTGTGCATATCCTAATTATTGTTAACACAAGTTTCCAGGGGTCCCCGCACTAGGCTAGGCCTGTACCGCGGGAGACCTGTATTGCATTTATATGTCATGAAAGTTAGAAAAACAAGTTAGCTATATAATTAAAGTACAGTGTAAACAATGATTAAACATTGATTCTGTTGTCTAAAGTATTACAGTTTACAGAAGTTATTTTATACTATGGTTATAATTAAGTTATTACTAAATTACCTATTGAAGTAAGTTTTCAGTTTCATGGAAGTCTGTTGACAGTAGTTAGAAAATTAGAAAAACACAGTAACTATATAATTAAAAGTACAGTGTGAACAGTTATTAAACATTGATTCTGTTGCCCAAAATATTACAGTTTGCAGAAGTTATTTTATAGTATGGTTATAGTTAAAATTATTGTTAAATTTATTGTTAAATTACCTATTGAAGTAAGTTTTCAGTTTCATGGTAGTCAAGTGACAGTAACCATTTGCAAAGAATACGTTTAGCCTCCGATACCGTGCAACGTATCAGCCCGGTTTGCAGCTTTACGACAGTATTGTAGATTTTATAGCTTAAAACATCACCGAGGCGTCTGCCAAAAGCAGTGTTAACTGATGAGATGGGTAATCTAAAGATGCGTTTTGAGATCAGTTCGGAATAATTATCCAGCTTAGACGCGAATCTGTGCATAGAGAGGCAGACTTTGTGGATATAAAGCTGACGGACTGTAAGGACTTGGGCATCTGCGTAAAGACTTTTTGTTTCATATCTATAGGGCTTTTTGAGCATAACTTTCAGGACAGAGCGTTGGGCTCTCTCAACAACTAACATATAGGTTTTGGCAGCGCAGCCCCAGACTGATATCGCGTAAGTAATTGTAGACTGACACAGAGATATGTAAATGTTTTTTAAGAGAGTTGGATCCGCGGAGTGCCGGAGTTTCTTGAAGATGTATATTGTTTTACGGACTCTTTTAGAAAGACAGGAGATGTGACTTTTGAAGTTTAAATTTTCATCGATAAGCAAACCTAGATACTTCATAACTTTTGTACGACTTATGGTCTCACAAGAACAGGAGCGGACGTCTGTATCTGTACAAGAATGGATTTTAATTGCTAATGTTGGATCAGGAGGTCTAGAAGCGGCGGTTTTATGGAAACAAACAAATTTCTAAATATGAACATGGCCACCCATCAACTTTTTCTTGCCTGTTATTGCCATGGTTACGGTCCCCTGACTGACGCTGGTTTTATGCAAAATTATGCTACTTAAACCATGCAAACATACATTTTTCTGATGTTAACAAGCCCTTTCCTTAATATGCCACCTACAAACATATTATGGACTACAGGCATGCTTGCTTATTGCATAAAAAAAAACACAGCTCCCTTCTAAAATTAAAACAGATCTTAGTAACAGTATTTGAACATCTGTTGGCAAATAAAACCCAAAACAAAATTCATTTAAAATTTGTCTCACATACAGGGTGACCTATTAAACTATACAGGGAAATCAGATATGGCGAAAGCAATGCTTCAATGAATTTGAGGGCATAAAATTTTGAATGGTTGGTGGACTGTAAATTAAAATTCACAGAAGACTAGATTAGACTTGGTAGGAAAAAAAAATTGGCTTTATTTAGACATTACTGACCGATTGGCTTTATTTAGAGAGCAATTAGAAGAGAAACATTATTGTTTTCATGGAAACAAGTAAACAATCGAAACTATTTTGAATTAGGAATATTTCGAATACCAATGTTGCCAACATTATTGCGCCTCTAGAGTGAAATGAAATTTAGTTAAATGGAAAGCATATTAATGTGAGCAACATTTAACATAAATGCACAAGAAAGATTCTAGAAGTATAACTACTATAACATTAATGCTATGCATTATAGAATAGAATAGAATAGAAAAAGAAATCGTTTATTCGTGGTAAATTAAAGTATTAAAAATACAAACATTTAATTATTAAAACATTACCACGAAAATGCATATGCACATTCCGGCGACACCATTTGTGGGCCACGGACGCAAACGTGCAACACGGCCTTAATATAACTTGAACGCGCCCATTTGTCATTCTTGGGTCGACGCCATCTTGTTGCGCCTGCGCGCTGCACGATGGGTTAGGTGTCATGATGACATTCATATGACATTTGAGAACTGAGAAAACGAAAACCATGTTGCACGTTTCACGATTGATATAAAATTACAATTCTACATTTCAAACAGTTCAATCTGCTAAAAAAGTAATAACTACATGGAACAAGCATAACGTTAACTCGTAATCGTTACACGGAAAAATAAGTGCAATAATACATTGATTAAGTTCTTTGTTACAAAAGCGTTTACGTTGCCGAAGCGTGTGTGCTCCGAAGTGCCAAGAAACAATATGCATACAGTTATCACCTATATAAGTGACGATTGGGTTACAACAATTATACCCACAAGTTACGATGCGGCAATAAATTGCGAAAACGCGGACACGAGATCAACAAGTGCGCTTTGGCTGTGTCTGTAAAGAAAGGACATAAAACAGGTATGCCTTTTACTACCTAATTAACTAATTAATTGGCTTGCTCATTTGTACAAATTGTAGCAAGCACTTAACACAGTTACTTGAAAGTATTGATTAAGAACACTACAAAAAACTTGTGTCATTTCGGAAAGCTTCCTGCTGCCGCTGGTGCTGAAGTATACATAACTGAAGTTTGGTTTTAAAAGATTTGATACTAATTTGCAGGTTCCTGAGGGGAGGAGGAATGTTGTTCCAGCAGCGACTGGCCAAGTACTTAAAACTACCACGAAATGCTGCTGAGGTGTGTCGAGGCGTCACCAGTTGAACACTGCAGTTACGAGCCCCTAACGATCTACGAGTGGACATCCATGATAGCTTCTCAAAAAGATATGACGGAGATTTGTATTTAATCGTACCAAAAAGAACATTACATTGTAATACAACAATATTTTAAAGTCTTATTATTATAGATAAATCATAACATTCACAACATAACACATGTTCTATGAGATAACGGAATTACAATAACAAGTAAATTAAATTGCACAAAGACCGCGCGCAAATAAATTCAACAAAGTTGAGTAATGTAAATAAACACTTTGTTTATTTACACTATAAGAAAGACACATATGTATATATTTCTATACATAAACTAAATTTGGCTATGTGTTTATAGGCAGTACACATATTTTTGTAATAGACCTATTATGAGTATGACCGTTAGGCAAGCGTACCTCTACGGCGCGTACTATACCGTCCTTCCCAGGAAACAAGTTGGTCACTCTCGCCATGGGCCACTCGAGGGGAGGAGAACTGTCACTACGGAGTATTACTAAACTACCGATGGCTACATTTGGCATAACCGATTGCCATTTTGGTCGGTTTTGCAGCTGATTTAAATAGTGCTTACTCCAATATTTCCAGAAGGTTTGTTTCATGTTGGTAATAGTAGACCAAAACCTAAGTAAATTAGTAGGTTTGTTACTTACATCTTGTTCTGGGTAAGTATTTAGAGGTGCACCGGTGAGAAAATGTCCTGGAGAAAGGTATGAGAAGTCGTCTGGGTCATTGCTTACCGCTGTAATGGGCCGTGAGTTAAGGACGCCCTCTATCTCGACTAGTACAGAATTAAGTTGCTCATAGGTGAGCAGATTTTTACCTACAACACGCTTTAGGTGGTGCTTCGAAGACTTTATTCCGCTCTCCCAAATCCCACCGAAGACAGGACTATAGCTGGGAATAAAGTTAAATTGTATACCCCTTTGAGCTGCAAATGAGGTCACAGCTTGTTTATGAGCCTGGGAGGCGTGAAGGCGATACAACTCTGCTAATTGGTTCCTTGCGCCCTTGAATGTGGAGGCATTATCACAATAAACCTCGCTGGGCAGGTTCCTACGCGCTATGAACCGTTTGAAGCAGGCGAGAAAGCATTCGGTTGTTAAATCACTACACAGTTCAAGATGTATGGCCTTGGTAGTGAAGCAGACGAACAGAGCGATATATCCTTTTCCAATTACTGATTTTCTTATTCGGCTGTTTTTGACTGATACCGGCCCAGCGAAGTCGATGCCTACTCTCTCGAACGCGCGCGAATCAGTGACGCGTGGAGCTGGCAAGGAACCCATCAGCTGAGTTGTCGCGGCCGCCTTCAGTCTGAAACATATAATACACTTATGTATTATTCGTTTTACAGTGCGTAAACCATCTACTATCCAAAAACGTTGCCTTAAGGAACATAACACTAATGTTTTGTTGACTGTAGTTAAAATTGGACAGTGTTATGGAATAAGCGATCAAGCGACAGTTAGTTGAAATCGAGAAAATGAGCTAGAAAGATTTGAAATTTGAATCAGTTATTGTAAGTTCATTTATAAAGCAAACATGTTAATTTTGACATTGAACCTATAAAACTGTTCATAATTTAAATAAATAAAAAAAATAACACCATACCTATTCAAGTTTCGAAGTTATTAAAGTTTTTGCGCTTGATTCTTTATTGAACTAATACTGCGATGAGGTTAATTTATTTCGCCGCTATGAGACATATTTTGTCGCTTGATTTTTTAATGCAAATTGCTAGAGGTAAAGTGAATACTGGAATAAAATAAAATTCCATATATTTGAGTAAATAGTTATATTGTAATTAAATCAACAAAAATGTTTTCCTCCGCAATGATTAGGACTAATCCGTCTAACAATTTAGTTTTGTTCTGCAATCAACTTTTTTTAATAAATGTCAAAAAAATCAGCATAAATGGCAAAATTGGCATTGTAACTAATAATAATTCATTAGTACTAGCCAGGATTACACACATAAGATATTATGATATAACAAAACCGCTTGATACTTAGTTCTCATTAAGCGAAATATCCTGCAATTTCAAATATGTAACAACCAATTAAACGACACCATAGGGCGGTTAAATCGATATTGCGTTTATAAATCATCAAAACTTTAAACCAAAACGAATTAATAACATCTTCATGGCGTTTAACTCGATTTCGCGATTTAGAATATACGCTTGTTATAATTTGTAAAAGTAAATTTGGCGTTCAATTCGTTTTTACGTAACGACTTAGGGCCTGGCCACATGGGCGCGTTGCGGCGACGCACCGCAAAAATTCTGCGTTGCGGCGCCGCGACGCCAGTTTCTGCGGCAGGAAATCTGCGGCGCGGCACCGCGACGCAAGAACTCGCGGTGCGTCGACGCACCGCAAAAATTGGCGGCGCGGCACCGCAACGCAGAATTTTTGCGGCGCGTCGCCGCGCCGCCAAAACTCGCGTTGCGTCGCCGCGTCTCAATAACAAATGCACGGTTCAGAACTTCACGATCAGTCTTTATCCAGACATGGATCAACATAGTATATTTCAAAAATGTTATAATTCTCACTATAACATAAAATCCTTTATAAAAAAAAACCGGTCAAGTGCGAGTCGGACTCGCTCACCGAGGGTTCCGTACAAACTTTCAATAGTTGAATCATCAAAATGTTATTCATAGAACTCTACAGATTTGACTAAATTCCTCAAGACTCAATTTCCCATATAACAAGTAATATTTTAATAAATAAATAAATAAATAAATAAATATTATAGGACATTCTTACACAGATTGACTGAGTCCCACGGTAAGCTCAAGAAGGCTTGTGTTGCAGGTACTCAGACAACGATATATATAATATATAAATACTTATATACATAGAAAACATCCATGACTCAGGAACAAATATCTGTGCTCATCACACAAATAAATGCCCTTACCGGGATTCGAACCCGGGACCGCGGCGTAGCAGGCAGGGTCACTACCGACTGCGCCAGACCGGTCGTCAAATATAATAATATACAATTTTATTGTTAGACAACGTCCAAATAAAATCAAGACTATACTTCAATAGTTTACGACTTGCGACATGTCGCAAGGACGCTCCTGAACCTACCTCATTATATCAGGAAAAACGCAATGTTTTTGCCTCTATTTGAAAACAGGTAATTTTATTGTTATTTCGTAGGGGTGTTGAAGTTGAAAATGTAAATCTGAATTTTTTTTTTATAAATTAAAAAAAAAAGTTTTCAGTATTTACGTGTGCGATTTTATTTTTCCTGTAATATTCATTATGCCCATGTTTGGTCAAAATTTAATAAATTTATGTAGGTAAACTTCGGAGATAAGGGGGAAGGGGGCGGTATTTTTTTTTTAATTTACCTTCATAATTCTGTTTTTTTTCCATAACAAAAAAAAATATAAAAATAGTTTTGATATGTACAATTTGAGCTCTTTCTAACGATACCCCACTTGACCTAGTTACTTGACATATACAATTTGCCCTCCTTTCATATTGGCCATTTTGTATAGTTAATATTAATAAATGAAAAAAAATCCTTTGATTTTGTAAAGGTTAACAATGTTCATAACTATTCCAAATTTCAAGTTGATAGCATAAGTAGTTCTCGAGATATTTAGAAATGTGACAGACGGACAGAGTCGCACCATAAGGGTTCCTTTTTGTACCTTTTTGGTATCGAACCCTAAGAATGATTGAAAATGTTAGTCTAAACTTTGACAATTACTTATACAGGTTGTATTTTGATAGCGTTTCAGTAAAGTAGAAGACCATTTTAAATTTATGAAAAATGGCGTTTACCTACATATTTTTGGAAAAACATACAGGATGCGAGAAAAAGGTAATTTTTCACAAACTTTTTTTTTGACGCCAGTCGATCCCATTTCTATCAAGGATCAAAAGCTTGTATGAGACCAAAATAAGATTTCTAGCTAGAAAATCCACAAATCTAGAAAAACGATCCCCATACAATTTGTATGAAAAAATATTTTTTTTATTTTCATATAAAATTTAATGCCCAACGATTCCATTCTTATTCAGTAGGTATCAATAGTTTCCTAGATATCAACTTATGATAATATAATTAAAAGCCGTAAATAAAAAAAACATAATTATATTCACTATGGAAAGAGTATTTTATGCAACAGGCGTTTAAAGGAGGTCAAAAAAGACGAGTGGCGTGGGTAACAATTTGAGGCGAAGCCGAAAATTGTTATTAAGACGCCACGACCACGAGTATTTTTTGACTCAATTAAACACTGTTGCATACAATACTTTTTCTACGACCATGCACTTACTTTTTAATAGTTTTCTTGAACAACTTTCGTGAAATTAACACTGTTTCCTGTATTTTGACGCGTCGGCCTCCCCTCTGTTCCTGCCTCACCCTGTCGCTCACACTCCCCCCCGCCGCCGCCGCCGCCAGCCCCCGGCGCCCCTCGCACCCACGCTATATCCCTTAAAAGCTACCTAACAACCTAACAATACTTTAAGAGCTATATCGTATGCGTGGGTGCGCGGGGCGCCGGGCGGGGGCGGGTATCTTTTATGTAGGGTTTTAACGATCTATGAACGTCACTGTAAATGACGAATAACAACACGGGAGTACAAAAAAGGATTTTTTCTACTCCAGCACTTAAATCTGTCAATTAGATTATTGTCAGCGGTATCCAAATTAAGTTCATTTGAGTAACGATGAGAAAGTCTATTTGTCTATAGGTTCATATGATGACTGCTAGCAGTAATCATATGAATATAGGAGTTCTGTTATTTTTTTTTTAAAGCACAACTTCCATTTATCAGGTATATTTTCATTTGCAGCAATAAGTAACTTTTAATAAATAATATAATATTTAGGTTCATAATTTAAATCAAGATGAAAAAATAAACTGAAATGCGTTTATAATATGAGATATTGCAAAACAAAGGTAAAAATCATAAGTTTATCCAATAATTTTACATTCGATATTTAAATATTCTTGAACGCAACCATATTTTTCGTAATTGAAAACCGGCTTATTTTCTATTTCTCTTGTCTATGGTATGTTTGACATTTGTAAACTTTTGACGAAACTATTTGAACTACATATTTCGGTGTTGTGTAGTTTGTTTTAATTCGACGTTATTGTGCAAAAACTTAAGTGATTATGAGTGATTCTGGTGAACAATGTACTTCCGAAGAAATCAAGGCTATGGCGCTCAAAGTGGCTATAAAAGTCTCGTACCTTACTTAGGCCACTCGGCAAGCCTCGTGACCTAACCGCGGTACTCAACTTCATAACGTTACCGTTATATAATATACTATTTTGCGTTGCGTCGCCGTAAAAATTCAACAAATACACGGTGCCGTATTATGAATCTGTTTCCGTTCTGTTAAAATTAACCTTGTTTTCGTTTATATTTGATTTCCATGTATTTTCACTAGGCCGATGAGTAGATTCAAATAATGAAATAAAAATAATTTTTAAGAAAAAAAAACCGTCGCCTTTCGGGTTCTGGTGAAAGCTACTTGCGAATGTTGGATTTTTATTTTATTTTATTTTTATTTTATTTATTTGGCTCACAAAACAAGTTACAGACATTAATAGAAAAATACATTACAATTTTACTAAAGTACTGAGCTGGCCTATAACTCTAAACATGTGTGCACAGATAGTATTTAATTTAAGTAAACAATATGCGCTAGGGAGGTGAGATGTCTTCTTTTATACTAGGTACTTACATCAATTATGGAAAAGCAAATGACTAAACTTATACATATTACATACAGAGGTAACTTAAAACTAAACTAAACTAAGTAGAAAGTAGAAATTATCATAGACATAAACATGTTCGTAATTGCCATTACTGACTAGACATATGAACGCAGCTTATGGATTATGTGTAAAAGATTTTCATGATTTGATTTTTAAAGGAGGGTAAGCTACATCCGAATATGTCGATAGTCGGATATTCAATAACCGTTTCGTTGTATGAACGACACATTCTGGTAACGGGATTATAGAATGAGGTATTGTTTTTATAAATTTGAAGTTGGAATAGTTTGGGTGAGGGATTTCGAGATTTGTAACGAGTGATGAAGTTGAGAAGAGAAAGAAGGGAAGGACAGTCAATTTGGGAGTGTATAATTTTATAAAGAGTAAAAAGCTCGCTGCATTTCCTGCGACTTGTAAGTGAAGGAATTTTAAAATGCTGGAGCCGGCTAGCGTACGATCTAAGGCTGCGACCAAGCTGGAGTCTGTAACTTAAGATGTTGAGAAACTGCTTTTGCACTTTTTCTATTCTGTTCATGTGAGTATTATAGTAAGGCGCCCATATTACAGACCCATACTCTAACGTACTCCTGACCAAGGTACAGTATAGATATTTTAGAACATATACGTTTTTAATTTCCTTGGTGCAACGAAATATGAATCCATTCAATTTTATTCCTTTTGCGATTATGTATTCGTAGTGAGATTGGAATGTTAATTTATCGTCTAAGTAGATACCAAGGTCACGAATAGTAGATGTACGATTTAGTGTAAAATTATTTAGGGAGTAGTTAAAATATAATTTTTGTTTACAAGTCGAAAAAGAAATTACATAACATTTTTCTGAATTAAGGAACATACGGTTAGAGCTGCACCATTCTGCCACTGTATTTAGATTTCTCTGGAGAACCGCGCAGTCCTCGTCGTTTTGGACTGTTGAGTAAATCTTAAGATCATCCGCGTACAGTAGGCATGGACACGATAGACGCTCAACAAGATCGTTGATAAAAACGACGAAGAGGAGGGGACCCAGGTGCGAACCTTGAGGTACGCCCGATGTGGCTTTTACTGGCGCAGAGAGATAGCCCTTAACGTTTACTAGTTGGCTTCTGTTATATATAGAAATGTGTAAGTATTTTTTAAAACTGCTTTTAATGCTTTAATTATTAGATGGCAACACAAATGAATATACGTATAACGTTAAGGTTTGAGGAGTTTCCTCAATTCCTCATGAATCCGATTATATTATAAGAAATCGAAGCTTGACAAACTTTGACTTCAAAACTCAATATGCTTAACAAACATAACTAAATAAATGTCACTGTTCTGAACTTAAATACATGCTTTTCTTACAAAAATACCAAAGTCACTATGAGTGTGGCGTTCAGGTTTGAGGAGTTTGGTTCTGACTATCATCAGCAGTTCCACTGTACCAAATGTAACTGTTCTAGACGTAAGTGCATGCTGTTCTTATAAAAATGGCAAAGTCACTATAAGCGTGCCGTTCAGATTTGAGGAGTTCGGTTCTGACCATCATCAGAAATTCCACTGCACCAAATGTCACTGTTCTGGACGAAAGTGCATGCTGTTCGTATAAAAATACTAAAGTCACTATAAGCGTGCCGTTCAGATTTGAAGAGTTCCGTTCTGGCCATCATCAGCAGTTCCACTGCACCAAATGTCACTGTTCCGTACCTAAATGCATGCTGTTCCTTTAAAAACACAAAAATCACCATATGTATGCCTTTCAGATTTGAGGAGTTCCCTCGATTTCTCCAGAATTCCATCATCAGAACTGGGTTCTGAGAAAAATGGGACCAATCTGTATGCATATACATTCAATCAAAAAAAAATTTTCAAAATCGGTCCAGTAACGACGGAGATATCGAGGAACAAACATAAAAAAAAAAAAAAAAAACATACAGACGACTTGATAACCGTCCTTTTTGAGATATGAGGCGACGGTTAAAAATATAGGTATACACCGTGTTTTTTGTTTTCCGTTGAATTCGACACGTCGTCAGGTTCATTATCAGGAACCAGCCTGTATATAGGCACAGAAGTAATATCCAGAATATGGGGCGTTGTTATACGACACGGAGCGCAAGTACTGCCGATGTTGGTTAGGTACTAATTTATTTTTGGTGGTAAACAGTTTCTTGCTCACCAAGTTCAGGTGAACTTTTCAAGCATGGCGATTATTCCTCCAGGAAGACTTTGTAGTTACTGCGATGTTTCTATCAAATTTGGTATAACTTCAGTGTGTGCAAACAATGTTTTAGAACATGATTTTTTCCTTTTTCATTGAAAAAAGAAGTGGTGTCAGACGTAAAAACCACGAAGAGCAGTCGGTCTTCCAAGATCCACAGTGTTAGCTATTTTATAACTTATACTCTGGCAGGTTATTCTCATTTGAAATATTAAGAAAATATACTAGATGAGATTTGAAATTTCCCAATATAATTAGCTCCATAGATCCCATGCTTAAATGCCAAATTGGGACCGTTCTTAACACATATTTTAGTGAGCAAGCATAGACTCAGGCCTGTTTACCGGTATGGTTTGGCGGCTTAGGCACTCGTAAAGTGTCGTTCTGCCGACATTCCTGCCTCCATTTACATCCTGAAATAACGTCCTGAAAGCCTCCACGGCTACAAACTGCGAGATAAACTCAACAAAGCGCATGGGACACTCTAGCATCCGTTACCACCCTGAACTCGCTCGAGGCCTCTTCATGCGGCAAAGACCTTTCGAGGCTCTAAGCTAGGTTCAAACCCGAATCTGGCCACTGACTTTATGTCTATCCTTCACCCGTACTTCAGACTCCAGCAGTTTTTATTTAAATACCAAGACATCTGCATCGGAAGATCTGATGATACGCTTGAGTCCCTGTTCCATATCTTTTGCGCGAGGTACAATGAGGCTATCAGCTTCTTCCGGTTACGTCCCTATGGTTTACCCTGAAATAGCAGAGCAAATGTTCTATAATAACATCAACAGGCTACAGTTTCTGGAAAAAGCCTTGTTGGTTGTCATACTGAACAGTGTCTTCCTGGAGGAATAATGGCCAAGCTTGAAAAGTTGATCCGCAAACTCAACATTTACCGGTGAACTTGGTGCGCAAGGAACTGTTTCCAACCAAAATTAATAACCAGCATCCCACCAACATCGTGAGCACTACAAAAATATACGCCCCTTGTCGTATAACAAGCAAACCATCTCGAAACATAGACTAAGTAGACGAGAAAAGAAATTAAATATTTTATACATAGATATTTCTGTAGCCCCCTACAGAAACCGTTGTCTATCACATATCTCTTATCTCTTATATCTAATATCTCTTTAAAAGAAAAATTCATGCATTTAAGGGTTAAGCGCTCGGTTGCGATTTCACTATTTTTCACATGAAAGCCCTCTTAACACCACTGATATCAAATTGTATCGCTTTTTTAACCGACTTCAAAAAAAGGAGGAGGTTGTCAATTCGACTAAATGTTTTTTTTTCTTTTTGTATGTTACTCGATATCTCCGAGAATCATGGACCGATTTTCAAAATTTTTTTTTCAATCGGTCAGGTATAACCCCGAGACGGTCCCATTGGCACCAAGTCGGGGTCTAATGATGGGATCTTGGAGAAATCGAGGGAACTCTTCAAATGTTATAGGCACATGTAATGTTCTTAGTGTATTTTTCAAAGGTACACCAGTATTTACGCCTGATGGTAATAATTTTATGTGGCTGAGCTGATGATGGAAGGTCAACTCCTCAATGGTTAGGAGTTAAAGGATAATTCTTTCACTACTGTACATATATTCGGACTGATATATATAATATCAATAGGAACCACTAAAAATCAACAAATAAATAAACTTTTTAACAAAAAATAAAACCGCCTTCAAGAATAAGCGCGTTACAAAATACGGAGAAACTAAAAAGCAAAAAATAATAAAGCTTTGAATTCAGATTTCTTACCGGATTGCAATAATCTAAACATCCAAATTATAAAAAAATCAATTATTTTTGGAGTAGGGGACAGCCTGCGTATGGTTGGGTGGGGCAAACAGAAAATAGCAAGGCGACGAACAGGTCTGGTGATTTTAAAATGGCAGATTTCTTACCAACTATAAGGTTCTAATGGATGGAAGCCTCCACCACCAATGTTTTTTTTTTAATTGGCTAGATTTTAGGAAAAAGACTGATCTATAAAGTACTAAAAAAAACAGCACCGAAAGTCATCAGATCTCTGAGAATCGCTCACCCACACTGTTAACGAAATGTTTTTTTATGATAATTACTAATTTTTTTTTAATACTACGTCGGTGGCAAACAAGCATACGGCCCGCCTGATGTAAAGCGGTCACCGTAACCTATGGACGCCTGCAACTCAAACAGTGTCACATGCGCGTTGCCACCCCATTAGAAACGTGTACACTCCCTCGTTGAGCTCTGGCAGCCTTACTCACCGGCAGTAACACAACACTATGAGTAGGGTCTAGTGCTAATTTGCTGCGGTCTTCTGTAAGGCGGAGGTACTTCCCCAGTTGGGCTCTGCTCTAGATTCGAGCGAGACGATATCCGCTGTGCTGTGCCCTACCACACAAAGCAGAATATCATTCGCTATGCCCTACCTCAAAAATAAATAATTACTACAGCAACATAATTAATACTTAATAATAATTTAGAAATTAAGAATGTCCTATTAATAGGACATTCTTAATTTCTAACACAGGTCATACAGAAAGACTCCCAATACATAAAAAATATAAACCCTGTTTTTATTGAATTCCGTTAACTTTAAGGGAATATTCATTAGCCTTTTAACTCAAATTATTAAAAATCGAATTATTATTAAAAATAATAATTTAATTACTGAACACGTGTGCGGCATCCCTTACCACTTCTTATAGTTATTTTTTATACAAGGGGGCAAAGTCGTATTTTAACGCCGAGTGTGGAATTGAAAAACGAGCAAGTGAAAGGATTCTATAGTTGAACCACGAGCGAAGCGAGTGGTTCGAGAATGGAATCCTGAACTTGCGAGTTTTTTTAACACACGAGAAGTAAAATACATTTGCACCCGAGTGTAACACAAAACTTTTCCCCTCACTATAGCGAGGAAACTACAACGCAAAAAATGCGTTTATCACTGGTTCCAGTAGTTCCACAGGTGGTAAATCATCTTTATTTAATTACTAGATTCACCTACTTTTATCAATTTTAAAGCAGTTAATTTGACTTTATTCAAGGTCAAATTACTTTACCCACTAGTGGATAAATGCGTTTTTACCCGCTGGTATTAAAGGACAAATGCGCCGTCAAACACTAGACAATGACTTTATTGTTTTGATGAAGGTCCTCCCACACTAATTAATCCATTTATTATGTACTAGCTTTTGCCCGCAGCTTCGCTCGCGTTAAATTCGAAAATTGCGGAATGCTCCATACAAACTCCACTCCCTATTTTAGGGATGTGGGGAGTTAGAAAAGGACAAAACGTAGCCTATGTCACTCTCTATCCCTTCAACTATCTCCACTTAGAAAATCACGCCAATTCGTCGCTCTGTTTTGCCGTGAAAGACAGACAAACAAACAGACACACACACTTTACCATTTATAATATTAGTATGGATGGACGAAAAGAAAACTATTTTTTCGAATTTAACAAAAAGCGATATACAGGGTGGTTCCTGATAATGAACCTAACGACGTGTCGAATTCAACGGAAAACAAAACAACACGGTGTATGTATACCTATATTTTTTTTTATTTCATTATTTGAAATTACTCATCGACCCAGGGTGGTTCCTGATAACGAACCTAACAAAACAGCACGGTGTATGTATACCTATATTTTTTTTATTTCATTATTTGAAATTACTCATCGACCTAGTGAAAATACATGGAAATCAAATATAAACGAAAATAAGGTTAATTTGAACAGAACGGAAACCGAGTCATAATACGGCACCGTGTATTTGTTGAATTTTTGCGGCAACGCAACGCAAAAAATCTGCGGCGCGGCACCGCAACGCAAGGACCCGCGGCGCGGCGACGCACCGCAAGTTTTTGCGGTGCGTCGCCGCGCCGCGAGATTTTTGCGGTGCCGCAACGCAACGCAGGTTCTTGCGTTGCGGTGCCGCGCCGCAGATTTTTTGCGTTGCGTTAGTACTATTAGAGATGGGTAACTACCCAGGTAAATACCCGACGGTGGGTATTTACCGGGTAAATACCCGATATTTACCTACCCGCGGGTAAATACGCGGGTATTTTCATTTTTCTTCCAAATTTGACGTTTTTAAATGGTGTTTGGGCTAAAATAGATTAATTTAAGTCAGTCTTTGTAATTGTACACATAATGTTTATTCAAATTGGGAACGAATAGGTTGCTATGAGATAAAATGTGATTTTAGTGTATCACTCCAACTATAAAAATCGTGTAATATCATTCTCTGACATACGGAAATAATTTCAAATGCTTTTAATATAAATTATAAGTTTGATAAATTAAAACTGTAAATAAAAATATGTGAATAAAAATATTTAAAAAAAATCTTTTTCAAGCTCATAACTCATACATAGTATGTTTTATGACAAAAATGCATATAAACTTTTTTGTAGGAAATTGTGTCTACTTTAGTTCGTACATACAATACTTTTCTATATTAATGATAGTTTCCATGAAATATGAAAAAAATAGATTTTACCCCCCCTAACCCCACCATAACCCCCTCCAACCAGTACTAGGAACTTTATCTTTATCGTATAAATACGACTAATTAATACAATCTAAAAAGCACACATAAAACATATTTTTTTAATTATTTTAAAAATATACATTAAAACTTCTGTAAACTTAATTGTCTATTTGACTGAACAGTTTTGTTTTAAATTGTGTATAAAAATTACAACCACTAACTTAGTATTTATCTCCATTTTAACACAAATCAGCATGTCCAACATGAAATGAATCTACCCGTCAATTTGGGTAGATACGGGTAAATACCGGGTAGATAGGTATTTACCGGGTAAATACCCAATAAAATTGTGTATGGGTGGGTAGATTGGGTATTTACCCACGACCCATCTCTAAAGAGTTTTCTTTTTCCTCCAAAACATAACTGGTGGTAGCTATGTTTAAACCTAATCATCTTTGTGTTGTTTCAGGTAAACCATATGCTGATGCATCAAAGCTGTTTTTTTTTAAACTGGTAATTACATCAGGTATAAATTTACAATTTTCGCGAAAAATCATGCTCATCGTCACCATTGTTCGTATTTTCCACAGGCGGTAACTGTGAGGTAACCGAGATGGAGTGGGCGGCACTTTCAGCGGGGAGCGGGAGTGGCCTATACGATAGCACTCTTTATTATACTGTTCCATAGTACAGATGTAATGCAAAAGGAATCCTTATTCTAGATTACGAAAACGAACGTGTCATGCTGTTTCAGTCAATGTCAATACAAGAAGTACCGACACTGTCAGAACTAGCATGACAAAACAAACAATACAAAAACATTTTGCACTACATCTGTGTGGTTGTTCGATCGTATCGTTTATAAGTTCATCATGCAGTGCACAGTGATCAGAAACAGGTTTATAACCGAGTAACCTGGTTACATTTTCCCATCAGCCCTCGTTCGTTGATCATTTACTTTTTAGATGAAACACACGGTGTAATTTTAATTATTCAGTAAGATCAATACGGGTTAAGTATGCCATTAAGGGAAGTGTGTCAGGCCTTCACATTTGATGCTTTTACCAAAGAGGATTGAGTATTATAGAGTAACTGTTAAGTAAAATGTGTAATCACAGTGCATAGACTGCCATCTCTCGACACAAGCTTAAAAATGTTGAACCACAGTTTTGACAATTTGGCCTATATTCTTAGCTTGATATGTGTTAAAATGTCAAATATTTTTATTAGCGCCATTTAGCCGAGCGTTCCCCAAAGGTGTAACGCCATCTTGGCCACCGTTTTGAGGTATGTTTTTTTCTTAGACTTTATCCGTCAATACGGAGTTACATATGTCTTTGTTTTTAGGTACTCATTATGATTTGTTTAAGCTGATTACAGGCCAAATGTGAAGGCTAGACATACTTCTACTTATGATACACTCACCCTTAATATTGACCATATTCATTTGTAATTCAACATATTTTTGATTGAAAAACGTAATTTTTGACAGTACACTGACAATTTGTTGTCGCTTATACATTTTAATTGGACATACAATACAATATCCTCTAATTTTGAAATTGATATTTACCATCTCGGATTTAGACACGTTATAATTATATATCATAGATCTTTTTCTACACTTGATTATCATGTACAGGTTTTTGTAGATTAGGTTGTAAACAACATTAAAAAAATACACCAATAATTAGGACCTACTCTAAACTTAACTAGAAAAAATGTGTTCATTATACACAAAGCATACACACAAAGCATTTATTCATGATAAACAAACATAAAAAAATACAAACAAATGGTTATAAAAATACAGTATAAATAATGTTTACCACGAAATGGTCCCGCCTCAGCATATTGCTAACCATAAGGTCAGCGCTGGTCTTCCGCTAATTATAAAATACTAGCTTTTGCCCACGGCTTCGCTCGCGTTAGGAAGAGACGAAAAGTAGCCTATGTCACTCTCCATCCCTTCAACTATCTTCACTTAAAAAATCGCCTCAATTCGTCGCTCCATTTTGCCGTGAAAGACGGACATACAGACGCACACACTTTCCCATTTATAATATTAGTATGGATAATATTATGTGGAATCTAAAAGATGTAATCTTCTGCCGTCAGTTAGTTCGTTAGCTCCATTAACTCGATGATATGCAGCTTGGATGTTCATTGATTATTTTAAAATGCTTCTGATTTCACGTTGGTTTTACAATCATAGCATGATGACGTCATAAATGTAATAAATCAGGTCACTTACGTGTTTTTAAATCGTGTTGGAGGGAATGGGAGGTTGGAGGGAAATCAATAAATATGTGTTTCCCTTCACTAGCTCGGAAACACGTGTTGTGTCCTTTAGTACCAGCGGGTAAAAACCCATTTTATCCTCTAGTAAGTATAGTATTTTGACCTTGAATAAAGTCAAATTAACTGCTTTAAAATTGATAAAAGTAGGTGAATCTAGTAATAAAGATGATTTACCACCTGTGGAACTACTGGAAGCAGTGATAAACGCATTTTTTGCGTTGTAGTTTCCTCGTTATAGTGAGGGGTAAAGTTTTGTGTTACACTTGGGTGCAAATGTATTTTACTTCTCGTGTGTTAAAAAACTCGCAAGTTCAGGATTCTATTCTCGAACCACTCGCTTCGCTCGTGGTTCAACTATAGAATCCTTTCACTTGCTCGTTTTTCAATTCCACACTCGGCGTTAAAATACAACTTTGCCCCCTTGTATAACAAATAACTATTATTTCCATACCTACACCAGAGTCATCCGTGTCAATATATCAGAGTCAGTATCTAGTGATGAATTGATATTGTGCCTGAGCTGTAAGTTCACATTTTTGACACATTTGTTTTGAGGTATGTTGCGGTGTGGCTAAGAAGTATCGTTTGCAAAATCTAGCGATTATTTACGAATTGGTTGAATCGATTAGGCCCTATGTACAAGGAGGCGCTTAAACAAATATACGATTTCTATCAACTTACTGAAATGTCATTTGAATCGAAATGACAGACTCTGCCGCAGCACTATTTTAAAAATAAAAATGAATGATAAATGATATAATAAGTGATAAGTTAACATCGTAAAATACTCACTAACGAAGATCCGCAAAATTTTAACATTTGTGTTAGATTATGTTTAAAGTTTTTAAAATATTATTACAGGATTTTATTTAACATTTCATTAGGCCACGCCAGTTTACGTTTTGTGAGCATCCGTCTGTGTCAAAAATGTGAACTTACGGACTACTCCGGGACAATAGTACTTAAAATGTTATTTATCTTTATTGTCTTAAAAAATAGTTCCTAAATAAACTACAGCACATAATACCTATTCATATTTTTCAATATTAAGTAATCAAAATTCGTGGATTTATATAACTTAACTTAAGTTACTTTACTTCATGCATCACTTTTCACCCAGAATGACGATACATCACAAGAATAGTCTTTAAAAAGAACTATAACCTAACCACAAAATTAAAATTTTGAAAAAACCCCCGACCGCGACCTAGTGGACCGATTTTCATGAAATATGGCTAAGAACACTCCCGACTAACACAGCTTTCAAATAAAAAAAACTAAATCGAAATCGGTTCATCCGTTCGGGAGCTACGATGCCACAGACAGACACACACACAGACAAACAGACAGACAGACAGACAGACAGACAGACAGACAGACACGTCAAACTTATAACACCCCTTCGTTTTTACGTCGGGGGTTAAAAATGGCCATCGATAATTTAGAACACTATTGTAATTCAACGCATAAACGCTCGACTAAAAGCCATCCGTCTCGCATATCGTTATGCCACTTTTTACTCACGAACAAATCGCTAAATTCTTATCAAAACTATTGAAAAATACACTTTAACTTTGTTCACTAAAGTCTATTTTAAAATGCAAGTTCGGGAGAAAGTAAGCTGAAAATGGCGGAATCGCATTATTTGAATTTGGAATCAATTGTCAGTGAATCAATTATTTTGTCTATGCCAACTGGCCGAATGCATTTTCGGTTTGAAATTCGAATTCAGAAGCTTTTGTAAGCTGCCAGTTGGTAACGATTTACGATTAATACAATATCAGGATTTTAAACTATGTGTCAAATACAAATTTGCTTTTGGGTGTTGAATGATAAATTTTTCGAGATTTATGTTAAATTCAATGTGTTCATTTGAATTAGTGAATCTTGACGTCGTAGTCATTATATGAAACGCTACATTATTTCTATGAATTTCATTTGTTTTTTATGCAATCTTTAGCAAACGAGCACACATAAAAGGCGACCTTATTTTAAGTGATCTCTGCCGCCCATAGACACCAGAAGGGTTAGGTGGGTACGCTCGGTTTTAAAAATTTGGTCGTTTAACAATAAATAGTTAGGTACATTTCTTTATCTTTAATTTCAAAATATTGATGAGAAATTAAATAATAATTGTCGATACACCGTATCATATGTTTTTCTATCTACAGTAAGAGAAGTGAATAGTATTTATTCAACAACGGTGTGGTTTCTTTATGACATTATGGGTACCTACTCAAATATACAACACCCATGATTCAGTTAATATTTGCTCATATAAAATAAAATTCAAAATCTAGAACAAACGAACAAAACTGCCACAACTGCGGCCATATTTTTGAAGTAGCACGAAAAGCACGGCCATATTGAATTTTCACTGTCAGACATTTGGAAAGTCATTTCTCAATCGTCGCGTTTGGTTAGGGGCGCGAGCTCGGAGTGACGTTTCATGCATTCTTGGCCGCTGAGAGGGGCAGATTCAGAGTTTTTAGCGACGGTTTTTATTTATATTTTGTTTTATTCTCTTGAACTAGGTAAGTAAATTTGTTTTTTTATCATGCAGTAAACGTCTGCGATCGATTTTACATATTTTTAAAAACAGCAGCCGTTCTTGCAGCGCAGTTGGAAGCGCTATGCCAAAGCCAAAGGTCGCAGGTTCGAGTCCTGCCGGAGGTGTGAATTTTTCCATTTTTCCTTTAATTTAAGTAAGTAAATTTAAATATACTTTATTCTGAGTGTGAGGTGACCGTTTCTTTCTTTTGATAAATTTTGAAAATTGACAAAAAGTGTCCCATATACGATTTTTTCTCATTTTCCATACATTTTGCATGGGATAATAAAATATGAAAGTATCAAACTGTATGGGAATTCTGGGACAATTTATATCTCCTATTGAGATAGAAAGTGCTAGTGATTCTGAATACAAATTGACTTAAAATTCCCTAAAAATGTCATAATTTTATAATAAATAAATAATAAGACAGTGGTGTTTTTCGTTTGCGTAATTAGTTTATTTTGTTCATAATTATGTTTCGTCTATCGAATATTTGCGTTACTTAAACAAAAATGAGTATGGATAATATCATATCTTATCATCGGAATGTGCCCCCAACGTCAAAGGAAGTCGCTGACAGTTTGCGGTTTGAAGACATTGAAATGTTATTACTAGAAGGTATATATAATGTAAGGAATATATAATGCACTTTTAATAGGTATAGAAGCGCTGGCCTACCGGTAAGACTAAGAACGTGCGACTTTTAATCCGGAGGTCACGGGTTCGATCCTCGGCTCGTACGCCAGCCATTGCTCGTTGGCCAGCCTTTTGCACCAAGAAAATTTAAAATAAAAAATGCGACAGACATGGTAAAAAACCGGCCAAGAGCGTGTCGGGTCACGCTCAGTGTAGGGTTCCGTAGTTTTCCTTATTTTTCTCAAAAACTACTAAACCTATCAAGTTCAAAACAATTTTCCTAGAAAGTCTTTATAAAGTTCTACTTTTGCACTTTGTTGGCGTGATTGATATACATATTGGTACCAAATTTCAGCTTTCTAGTGCTAACGGTTACTGAGATTATCCGCGGACGGACGGACGGACGGACGGACGGACGGACGGACGGACGGACGGACGGACGGACGGACGGACGGACGGACGGACGGACGGACAGACGGACAGACGGACAGACAGACAGACAGACAGACAGACAGACATGGCGAAACTATAAGGGTTCCTAGTTGACTACGGAACCCTAAAAAAGTGTTAGAGAGTGGATGATAGCACGATGAAGGAATAATTAAAAGCATTACACTAATGCAATATAATTCCATCACGTTTTCGCGTTTTTGCATAGAAATTTTAAAAGGGAATGGACGGTTTACTACTTTTTGTCATAAATAGATTCAACTGAAGAGCAGTAATGGTTTTACTACAGTCGTATTAAAAACAACGACAGGTTGGCTATAATGCCATTTCGAATTGAACGGAATAAACGTAAACAAACTGCTGTGACTGTCAAAGTAACACGTGCAATTGAAGGGGTTCTCAATTTAAGGGCCTACAGAAAAACAAATAACTTTTAACCACATATATTAACGATTACTCTATTACACACTGAAACGCTGATGCTGATACGCAATAATGTGTCATCCCACATGCATTTTGCAATAAGAATGTCAACTCAAAAATTTGACGATTAAAGTTGACATTTTATTGCAAAATTCATGTGGAATAACACATTGTTGCGTATCATCATCCATTATTATTTTCTAATGATCCTATGTAAGTTCAAATCG
Organism: Leguminivora glycinivorella; assembly: GCF_023078275.1. Classification (NCBI taxonomy): domain Eukaryota; kingdom Metazoa; phylum Arthropoda; class Insecta; order Lepidoptera; family Tortricidae; genus Leguminivora; species Leguminivora glycinivorella. The sequence continues at coordinate 1,425,452 of NC_062993.1, read as the reverse complement.
GTTCAAAAATTTCAAAGTTCTGTCATATCAGATACTGACGAAACCAATAATCAAATTGATAACTACCATGTTATCCAATACTAAAATATCTATAAGTGCGAGGTATATACCTAGATGTTTTTGGCATGAACTAAGTGACATTAGTGACTTTCTTTCGATGTGTCATTCATCGATAACATTATAATATCGTCACTACTTTTAAAAAATCTCGTATCTCACGCTGTTCCTCAAAGTTAAAAACGCAGTCTATATGCATTCCATACATACTTACTACAATCTTCTTTTCATTGACACACGAAGATACAAGATTTTGTAAAGTAGTGACGATATGTTGTTATTTATTATAATTATGTCATTAATTATTGCCATAGCACTGAATTTTGAGTAGTTTCATGTCCTCTGCCTACCCAGTTTAGGGAATAAAGGCTTGAATTTATGTGTGTATAATATTAATGTCTTATAAAAATGTCACATGTTTCGAAATAAATGAACAATAATAATAAAACGAACCATATTTTAATAGTTTACATAATTTCTTACATTATTATTCAACATTATAAAGATTTGTTTGTCTTTCCCATCACGGAACAATGGTGTTCCGGACCTTTGGGAGGCGTGCGCGGGGCCGAAGCCAACGCGTAGAGGCCCTTTCGACACTTTAATGAAATGTAAGGGGTACACCGAGCGTATGTTGCCCTTGCCCGTATCATGGGACACACGCAGAGGCAACACCCGCCAGGGTGTAAGGACTATTTGAGAGTTAATGGAATCTAAAATGAACTGGTCTATTTTGATGAAAGTGATGGACTAAATACTGGGCTATGGATAAAAAACCGGACGCCTGCCTAATAAAACGGTATCCAATTTTATTTCCGGCAGACGGTGACTCGTCCCCACAAGATGGGCCCCCACAAAAAGCGACATCCAAGATGGCTCAAGGGCAACACCGGTGTGAGAACTCAAGGGTGTCGAGAGGTGTACACCGCTTTCTGCCCAGTGGCTGTTAAGCCACTGTACCAACTCGCGTCTTATGCAAATTTTCACTTCCACCCCTGGGGCATGTATAGCCCTAACGACTCCACTCTGGACGGCCAGCCAAGGCAAGCCAGAGGTAGAGGGTACTGTCCCACCCACCCGCCTTACGGGTAACAGAACTCCCCAGGAGCACTCGGGTACGTGGGGTCGCTGTTCCCCAACAGCTCGCCACAAGCTGCCCTGCGTTGACTGATTGCACTGGTAAAACCAATGGGCGATGGGGTCGTCACATCCCTACGCCAAAAGATATATTATATAAAGATTATTATTAGGGATAGTTAGTAATCGTATGTAAGGCTAGTTATCGATAAAAGGATTGTCGATATTTCTATTTTGTAAAACACTTACAGATGTAGTGTGAAAAGATTTGCCTTCGTATTGTTACGGAAACGTACGAACGTGTCATGTTATTTCAGTCAGTCTCAGTACAAGATGTACTGACATTGACTGAACTAGCATGACAAATACGAACGTTTCCGGGAATTTTTTTTAGTACAAAACTTGGTAAATTTGTTTCTATGGTAAAATCCAATACTAGTATCTAATTTCTTTAAATTATCAATTTTTAAGTGTTTGATCTGTAGATATAATACGAGTACATCAAATCTATGTTGTTGCTTTGCTTTACTTCGATGCTCATGTTTTGTTTCTTCATTCTTTTCCCCACACTAATTGTTAATATACTTAGTAATAGTAATGATTAAAATTATGTACCCTTTGAGCAATTCTGCTTTATTCCATTAGTGGAAACTGTTTTGGCTCATGTGTTAGTCATGTAACCTATATTATGTAAAATTGTAAGCTGTTTGTTTCCCAATAAAGATAAAAAAATATATATATATATATAAAAAAAAAATACGAAGGAAACCATTTTCGCACTACATCTGTACAATTTGACGTTCGTGACAGAATAGTTATGTACATCCAGAAACGTAACATATAAGTGAAATGCTCCAGAAAAGCTTTTTCAGCGCCCTACGTCGGAGCTTTGCAGCTTTTCATATTATAGCAAATCGGGGAGGGTTCCAGTTTCACTGAGTCGAACTTTGGAGAAATCCATTGTAACTATTTGTTGAAAATATAATAATGTTTTTTATTTCTTATTATCGATTTTTTTTTTCACACTTTACATACCTAATCTTCTTTGGGTAAGTAATAAAAGAGACGCGATTCTCGCAATGATAGCGCAATCGAGTATAGTTCGTAGCCGTGCGCAGAACAAGAAATAAATAAAATAAATAAATATTATAGGACATTCTTACACAGATTGACTGAGGCCCACGGTAAGCTCAAGAAGACTTGTGTTGTGGGTACTCAGACAACGATAAATACAATATATAAATACTTATATAAATAGAAAACATCCATGACTCAGGAACAAATATCTGTGCTCATCACACAAATAAATGCCCTTACCGGGATTCGAACCCGGGACCGCGGCGTAGCAGGCAGTGTCACTACCGACTGCGCCAGACCGGTCGTCAAGAGAAATCACTCGCTCTCTCTTTTATTTACACGAGAGCCACTATCTTTTGTTCGTTTCTGTCACCGATAGCTCATTGCTTACTCGCGTTTTTGAAAGCTTAATTAGTCGGGAGTGTTCTTAGCCATGTTTCATGAAAATCGGTCCAGTATGTCGGGGTTTTTTCAAAATTTTAATTTTGTGGTTAGGTTAAAATAAAATAAATAAAAATAAAATAAATATTATAGGACATTCTTACACAGATTGACTGAGGCCCACGGTAAGCTCAAGAAGGCTTGTGTTGTGGGTACTCAGACAACGATATACATAATATACGAATACTTATTTACATAGAAAACATCCATGACTCAGGAACAAATATCTGTGCTCATCACACAAATAAATGCCCTTACCGGGATTCGAACCCGGGACCGCGGCGTAGCAGGCAGGGTCACTACCGACTGCGCCAGACCGGTCGTCAGAGAATAAAAAGTTTTAAAATATTTTTTTTGGCCATCCTTTACTTCTTATTACGCTAATATAGAACTGAATCCTTACGTATAAACTTACTTTTCGCTGTCTATTGTTCGACTCAAGTAAGCTGTCAATATCCGAGCGCTCACCGCGAGTTGCTTAATAGCGCTTTTGAGCGAATCCTGGCTGCGGCGGCTTATTGAATCGGATGAATTTATATTGCTGTTCAATTTTAAATTCGTGTGGTCCCGGTATAAGGTACTCCAGTTGGTAATTTACCTTTACCAAATATCCAGTAGGTACCAAGTGTTGAAGTTGTTTATTTTATTTTTTTATTATAAATGGGCTGACTCTTGGCCACAGACTAGCCAAAGGCAAAGACGTGGCCTACGATGGAGTGAGCTCGCCCTGATGCCTGTTCACCCTTTATTTGAAGGTTGCCGGGTTATATGAGCTCGGAAATATAGCCGCCGGCAAGGAATTCCACTCCTTGGCAGTGCGCCTAAGAAGAAGCAAAGCGCTTCGTACGAATTCGCGGAATATCTACCAAGTAAGGATAGAAACCGGCCGTGCGTCTAAGAGTCCGAAGTTATGGATGATGGTGGATGGTAGAATGGGGACGGTGGGGGTGGGTGGTATCTTTGCAGTTTTCAAAATTTCATATATTTAAAAAAATGTTCTCACCTGATGAAGGGATGAAAAATAACATGATTTCTTTCAATGTATTAGTTACTATGAATTTTTGACAGTTTCCGTGTCTAGGGAAACCTTTTTTCGCCTACCAACTGCTATGCAGAAGATGTAAAACATGATTTGTTTAATGTGTTTTCTGTCATAAATAAATAAATAAATAAATTATCATTGCTCGCACCTATCGAGAAAGTAAAATGAGACCCCAAGCGGTTACTAATAATAACAAAAAATGTCATTCGGAAGTTTTTTTTTTATTATTATTAATGGGTTTACTCTTGGCCACAAGCAAAGACGTGGCCTACGATGGAGTGAGCTCGCCCAGAAGATGCCTGTTCACCCTAGAAAATGAATCGCAAAATTGCTGGTAAAAAGCAGAAGTTTAAAAGCTTGGCGACGTTTTAATATTAATATGTATTTTAAAGTGTTGTAAATTGTGCATCCGATGAGATATACTTTCAGGAAGGAATTTTACAAATCATTCTTATGTAAAAGTTGTTATATAGCCTTTAGACCTCGAAAATTACCATATAGATAAAAAGAGTGTTTCAGAATTTCCATTCAATATGGTTTCTTTCCTCTTTTGTCTCTTCATACAAACTATATGGAAAGTGGTTACACAATAGGAAATAGTATGAGATACTTTTTTACTTATTGAGGATTAAAAAAGCCCCCAACATAGTGGACCGATTTTCAGACAGACAGACAAACACGTGAATAAGTTACTTATAACAACCCCTCGTTTTTGCGTCTTGTGTAAAAAGTTACTTTTTAATTTTTTTCACAAGTCACGCAAAATCCTCGAATTTACGACATCCTCTACAGTCGTTTATAGTTGCTATTATATATTAGGGCACCCGTAAAACCCGTCAGATTTATAGAGAAACTTACAAAATGGTCCACACCGATACCAATCAAAATAACTTCGGTAGTGCCAACGACCTGTAGCTTATAGACATGCAGTCACAATGACCCCATTTTGTAACGAGGCCCATTCACAACTAAAATTGTACCCATGAGTTCGTCCACTGGAAGACTGTGGAATACGTTCGCCGGAAGACTAATCTCTGTCAAACAAGTCTGTCAGTAAATAAGAACAAAGAAAACTATATGCATCCTTTTCTTTATGGTGCTAGAGAAAAGGATACCTATAGTTTTCTTTGTTTTTATTCACTGACAGACTTGTTTGACAGAGTATAGCTTCACGATGAAGGTGCAGCAGCTGCAGTTGCGCCGCTACGTGCACTTCAGCTCGTTTGCGGTGCGGGTGCAGCGACCTCTGCAGGACACCATCGCATGATTCGCAAGCGCAGACTTCTGGCCGAAGGATGTAGTCTTTCGACGGCTCCGGGGCAACCTGCCGAATTCTACGTCGGGACAGACGCAACGAAGTCTCGACGTTACGTCGTCACCTTAAATCTAGTTAATCTTTATTTTGTTGTTCCCTCATTCGAATCTCGCAGTAGACCTACGGGCTGATTTTTGAGTCTCACGCCGAATTCAGAAAATTGTCACTGAAAATAATAAGCAACTCACCGTTTTCAACCGGTATTTTAGTGACAAAGTCCCGTATGCAAGATTCAAAAATCGCCCTCCAGGCTCGTTGATTGACTGTCTATATGTTTGGCTGGTCTAAAACGGTAACAGTCGAGGAACGATCCGTTTTACGACTCAACTTTGTTATCTCCAAATGTGTGCGATAAGCGCAATTTGTATCTGCGTATAACTTTATTGATATTGAATCCCTTGACCTAATGTTTATTAATTTGATACTCGTAGGTCATTTTAGGAGCTGCACATACATTAGTGACATACTCAGAGGAACAATTGACTTTCTTAGCGAAATTAATTTGGTTTTATTTTGGGTACAAATTATTTAAAATTAAAGAAAATATTTTGCTAGTAAGGCTCTTTTACAAATCAATAAGTAGGTAACATAATACCGGAATAGGTATTAGTACGAACAATATTTACAGAAAATAACATCGACGTAGTGCCAAAAAGTAGCACCATATGTACCTACTAAAAATTATACAATATCTTTTTTTTTTTTATGGGATAGGAAAAAATTTAGGAAATTATTTTAGGAAAAAAATAAAAATGTACGTTTCTGGCGGGACTCGAACCCGTATCTTGTGCAATCTGCGCATAGAAGATTTTTCCCTTTAGTATAAAAATGTATGTTAAGACTAGCTTTTGCCCGCGGCTCTGCTCGCGTTAGAAAAAGATAAAGTTAGCCTATGTCACTCTTCATCCCTTCAACTATGTCTACTTAAAAAAATTACGTCAATTCGTCCCTCCGTTTTGCCGTGAAAGACGGACAAACAAACGACACACACTTTCCCATTTATAACATTAGTATGGATTCATTAGTAGACGTTTTTGATTGTTAAAACATAAATTATGCAGCATACTTTACATGTTCAGTCATTTACATAATCTTATCCATACAGTATTATAATAAGTTCTATGATATAAAATAAAATGTATCTTGTAGAACCAAAATTAATTGAATACCCAGCTGATGCCTGCTGCTGACTGCTGTAACAAGGCTGAGATATTCTTGAAAACATGCGCTACAACTTACCCAAATGTGTCAGTTTCACTCAAAGGAGCGCGTGAGCACCTACCATGGGTCTCTGACGTTTTAAAACACAATACAATAGGTACAATATTATTATTCTTCATTTCTTATGCGTACTGCTAAGGAGTAGAATTCCTTGTCGGCGGCTATATTTCCGAGCTAAATAACCCGACAACCTTTAAATCAAGGGTGAACAGGCATCTTCTGGGCGAGCTCACTCCATCGTAGGCCTCGTCTTTGCCTTTGGCTAGCCTGTGGCCAAGAGTAAGCCCATTTATATTATTAATAAAAAATACAAATATTCTTTATTGCTCACCGATATTCAGAGATCATGACATAAAAAATTAAACACATAACTTTAACTATGTAGATAACAGGCGGTCTTATCGCTAAAGAGAAATTCACGAACACTTTATTTTGTACATGTGTAGATAGAGTAAATAAGTAAATAAATATCATAGGATATTCTTACACAGATTGAATGAGTTCCACTGTGAGCTCAAGAAGGCTTGTATTATGGGTACTCAGACAACGATATTATAAATAATATGCTTTATATAAAATATCCATGACTCAGAAACAAATACCTGTGTTCATCAGTTTCATCACACAAAAAATGCTCTCACCGGGATTCAAACCCAGGAACACGGCTTATCAGGCAGGGTCACTATCCATTAATCCAGACCGGCTGTGAAACTATAAACTAAATTGTTGTTGTATTGTAATTGTAAATTATATAATTTTTAGTTCAGGTAAACTAGTAACCATTTACGAGTGCTGATCACATTCTCCACACAATGGATTTCATATTCTGTGACGTTTACGCTGTCAAGTAAAGAATTCTAAAAGGTGAAAGCTCATGGCAGAGGGTCTCTTCTGAGTTTGAGAGCAGAAGTTAACAGTTTTGTACTTTGATAAGGGTATTATTGGGATAATAATATACAGAATTCATAAACCTAACTTAAACATTTTGACAGTACATATGGCGCTATATTACCGCACTTGTTAGGTAATGCGCTCATTACGAAACTATGTCAAAAATTAAAATGCACATACCTATCCACTATAAAACATTGTACGATACATGTGCGAACTTTCTAAGTTCGTTTTTTAATTTACTGTCGAGTTTCTTATTTTTCGCACTTAAATCGTAATGTACTATTACTATAGAATGGCTTTAGCTCGTAAATAATGACGGCAATATTTTATTTAAATCACATGATGACAGACACGCAGACATTTGTTCCTGGGTTATGGATGTTTTTTATGAATACAAGTATTTGTATATTATATATTATAATTATCGTTGTCTGAGTACCCACAATTGACACAAGCCTTTTTGAGCTTACCGTGGGCTTCAGTCAATCTGTGTAAGAATGTCCTATAATATGTATTTATATTATTTATTTAATAATATGTGAGAGCAAGATACAAAAAGAGTAGATTACAGACCTAGTCCAGTAAAGTAAGAAATGTCTAAGGTCACATGCAATGTCAGATCACATAAACAAACATCATCATCATCCTCCTTGCGTTATCCCGGCATTTGCCACGGCTCATGGGAGCCTGGGGTCCGCTTTGACAACTAATCCCAAAATGTGGCGTTGGCACTAGTTTTACGAAAGCGAATGCCATCTGACCTTCCCACCCGAAGGGTAACTAGACCTTATTGAAATTCGTCCGGTTTCCTCACGATGTTTTCCTTCACCGAAAAGCGACTGGCAAATATCAAATGACATTTCGCACATACATTCTGAAAAACTCATCGGTGCGAGCCGGGGTTCGAACTCGCGACCTCCGGAACGAAAGTCGCACGCACTTACCGCTAGGCTACCAGTACCAACGCTTATCACATATACAAACATGTTTTTTTTATTTACTTGCGAATGTGTGTAATCTACTTTTAATTTCACCACTCCCTTTCTTCCCGTGGGTGTCGTAGAAGGCGACTGTGGGATATGGGGTAAATTGTGGCGTAGGCGAGAGGCTGGCAACCTATCACTGAAATGTCACAGTTTAGTTTTCTCTCAACCCCTTATTTGCCAAGAGTGGCACTGTAACTTTAACAGTTTCATGTGCTCTGTCTACCCCTTTATGGGAATCAGGCGTGATTGTATGTTGTTGTTGTTGTACTATTAAGTATCTTACAATTTTTCTGTTCGACGGATCTAGGAAGCGGTAATTTCGTTTAGCGCAGCTGCCTCTAATTTAACCGTAAAATTAGTTTCGTAATACCTACTATTGAATCAAAGAGGATCGAGTATTATAGAGAATTACTGTCAAAGTAAAATCTGTAATCATAGTGCATATACTGCCATCTCTCGACACAAGCTTTTGAACCTCAGTTTTGAAAATTTGGCCCATGTTGTTAGCTATGTGTCAAAATGTCAAATATTAATATTAACTCTATCTAGCCGAGCGTTCCCCAAAGGTGTAACGACATCTAGGTCACCGTACCTTTTTCTCTAGGGCTTTGAGGTACGTTTTTTTCTTAGAATTTAACCGTCTATACGGAGTTACACAACAGGGTAAATATCGTGGTAACGCCACTAAACATAACTTCAACGTATTTGCTTGATTATAATCAAGCTCGGATAAAACTTGTAATCCCGGGACACAAAACTTAAACTGAATTATTATAAATTAACAAATTCCTTAAACAGTTTTGACCAAGTTTTGGCAGCTTCACGTTTGTTTTATAAATTAACAATATTTATATTTATGTTTTACTAAGGTTGGATACTTTGATTGATAGGTACTTTCAAAATAAAATCTATTGATTAAGTAAACTACAAGTATTTTCACTGACAATTCTGTGCCTATTTTTAACCCCCGACGCAAAAACGAAGGGGTGTTATAAGTTTGACGTGTCTGTCTGTCGTCTGTCTGTCTGTTTGTCTGTTTGTCTGTCTGTCTATGTGTGTGTCTGTCTGTGGCATCCTAGCTCCTGAACGGATGAACCGATTTTGATTTAGTTTTTTTTTTGTCTGAAAGCTGAGTTAGTCGGGAGTGTTCTTAGCCATGTTTTATGAAAATCGGTCCACTATGTCGCGGTCGGGGGTTTTTTCAAAATTTTAATTTTTACGTATTTTATTGAGATAAAAGCAAATAAATTAAGTTTACAAGGGACAGCGCATTCACATTTTTTGCCATACTAAATTGAACCTTATCACTGAGACAGAAAGGTGATCGAATCAGACTAGCGAAAACGTTCCACTTGAGAGGGCATTGTTTGGGCTGGTGTCCCTTTCGCACGTGTGGCGTGTTATTTTTATCTGTATATTACCTGACTTTATAACTTCTTATATAATTGGTTGATAAGTAACACTGTTACTCTGCGTCTATATTTCCTTGTTGAACAGGCACTGTGAACGGCGAAGTTGTGATATTTCAATCAAAAAAATGCATACTTGGCCTGTTGGCCAAGTATGCATTTTTTTGACACTCTTAAACAGGTCAGTATTTTTCTGAATTAAACAGCGTGTAATACTTTGTAGAAAAAAAAAACAACTAGATTAGATAAGGATGCATTAACGCTGGTGAATTAAGGCTAATGAATATTGCGAAAAATATAAAACAAACCAGTATATTGAAGATGAAAAAACAAAAAAACACTGATTCCAGAATACGTGGACCCATAAGAAACCTTTTTAGGGTTCCGTAGTCAACTAGGAACCCTTATAGTTTCGCCATGTCTGTCTGTCCGTCCGTCCGTCCGTCCGTCCGTCCGTCCGTCCGTCCGTCCGCAGATAATCTCAGTAACCGTTAGCACTAGAAAGCTGAAATTTGGTACCAATATATATATCAATCACGCCAACAAAGTGGAAAAATAAAAAATGGAAAAAAATGTTTTATTAGGGTACCCCCCCTACATGTAAAGTGGGGGCTGATATTTTTTTTCATTCCAACCCCAACGTGTGATATATTGTTGGATAGGTATTAAAAAATGAGTAAGGGTTTACTAAGATCGTTTTTTGATAATATTAATATTTTCGGAAATAATCGCTCCTAAAGGAAAAAAAAGTGCGTCCCCCCCCCTCTAACTTTTGAACCATAAGTTTAAAAAATATGAAAAAAATCACAAATGTAGAACTTTATAAATACTTTCTAGGAAAATTGTTTTGAACTTGATAGGTTCAGTAGTTTTTGAGAAAAATACGGAAAACTACGGAACCCTACATTGAGCGTGGCACGACACGCTCTTGGCCGGTTTTTTGAAATTAAGCATATTGAAAACTTTAGAAGGTTTTTTTATTATTTTCTGCATAAATGGTGATTACACAACATTAGTCGTCTTCGAAGAAATCAATTGTGATACTTACTTAGGTACACTATAAACAGCCTGTAAACCGTTGTGACACCGATGTGGCGCCACTATTTAGTGAACAAACACTGACGCTGCCTCGTGGCTGTAGCAGCGGTGATCCGCGCCCGCAATCAAGGGACTTTGTGGAAAAAAAACAACAATGTAAAGATACAGTAGGGCTACTAGGCATAGTAATGAAAATTGCGACAGCAAAAAACAAAAACAAACAAATACATGTAATTGTTTATAGAATCAAAATTTCATTTTTTTTTGTTTTATTCACTTGACCTCTTTCAAATTAAGCATATTAAAAATCCTTAGAAACTTCAGAAGGTTGAAAAACTTGTTTTATTTTTATTTTCAACATAAAATTAAATTGTTTTCTCCGAAAACAAAACAACTGTAATACGTAATGAGGTACGCATACACCACGCAATAAACAGCTTGTAAAGCGTTGTGACACCGATGTGGCACATCTATTTAGTGAACAAACACTGACGCTGCCTCGTGGCTGTAGCAGCTGAGCAGTGATCCGCGCCCGCAATCAAGGGACTTTGTGGAAAAAACGAATGGATAAATATATATACAGAAGGACTGAAAGATATAATTATAATTATCATCGTCTTGTTTTTCTTCATCGGTTAGCATCTTAGCTAAGCAATTAGTGCTCAGCGCAGCACATAGTTACGATATAATGTCAAGTTGGCAAATAAGTTTAGTATGACTTATTGCTACAGATTTTTGGCCAGTTTATAAAGTACTAAACTTAATTGATTGCAAGTGTATGGACTTCTGGGGAGAGAGGGGAAAATGGATTGGGTTACTTGCTAAGAAAGTGGCAATGAAACTTCAGCAGTTTTAACTCTGCTACCTCTTTCGGGAAAACTAGCGTGAGTTATATATTCATCTATGTAGCTCAGCATTAAATAAATAATAAATAAATATTAGGGAAATCTTACACAGATCAAATTAGCCCCAAACTAAGCAAAGCTTGTGCTAAGCGACGATATACATACTTACTTAGATATATACATACATACATACATACATAGAAAACATCCATGACTCAGGAACAAATATCTGTGCTCATCACACAAATAAATGCCCTTACCGGGATTCGATCCCAGGACCCAGACCGGTCGGTCGTCAAATCAGTATCAAATCAGCATTAAATCTAGAGGTAGGTAATCTAAAATAACGTGTAATATCAGTGTATCGATGTGAGCCTACTGTATCTGTGTGTGCAACCACTAACGTTGTTTGGCTACAACGTACGCACCCCGTCCGCTGGTCGTTCACAAATATTTGACGTATTTCTTCTGATCACAAAGCCGCGTGATGTGCCGCGGCGGGGAAATGTTGGAAATATCGGGTTTTTATAAAGTTTTATATAGGTAGTCAGAGCATGGTCATATTTGTCGCTTAAATGGGTTACTACTGGCAAAGACATATGTAATGTAACTCCGTATAGACGGATAAAGTCTAAGAAAAAAACGTTCCTCAAAGAACTAAAGAAAAAGGTACGGTGGCCTAGATGGCGTTACACCTTTGGGGAATGCTCGACTAGATGGCGCTAATATTAATATTTGATATTTTAACACATATCAAGCTAACAATATGGGCCAAATTGTCAAAACTAAGGTTCAAAAGTTTTAAGCTTGTGTCGAGAGTTGGCAGTCTATGCACTGTGATTACACATTTTAGTTTGACAGTAACTCTCTATAATACTCGATCCTCTTTGCTACCGATTACAGGGAGCCAGTAGCAAATAGTACAACCGTTGACGCTCCGTAACATTGTAGGACCTCTCCCTCTCACTCTTTAGTATTAGATTGGTTGTAGTTAGTGTCACCCGGATCGAGGGCGGAGCGATCCCCATGGCCGATTTCTATGAAGTTGACGTTGTCGTCCGCGCCACTAAAACGCTCCCGGAACTTAATACATATTACCGCTCTGGCCAAGTCAAGTAAGTCATGACTTTGCGCGGCCTGCTTCGGCGCCGGCGACTAGCGGATCGCTCATAATACAAAAACAGCGCGGTAAAAGAGAGACCCCCACGAACTTTCGCAACGGCGACTGAGCGCGTGGATGTACTCGAGCGACACACCTATAATAAGTATGGTGTTTTCTAGAAAAAGTTTGAATAAGATAATGTTACTCGTAGATCTAGACATGACATGATAATGGATATGTTTCTCCAAACAAAGTCACTTTTGATGTATCAACTCGCTGTCTAAAAGCTAATATTTGTATATCTTAACATTTTGTTGAAATTCGAATCTGCCATTTTGTGATACGGCAAATATCCTAAATTAAGCCAGGTTTTTCCAGAATAAAATAAAACATATCACACGAGACAGCCTAATATCGTTAAGATAAATTGTTTGCCCGAAACACACACAGAACGGAGATACATTTAATACTCTTGATTGAAATGATACTCTAAATGAAACTCAAATATTATTATGGGGTAAACACAAACATGCCTATGGTGAATTAAGTACATGTTTTTCGTGAATCTAATTCGTTGTATCGTAATTGTTTCTTAGATGATCATCGTGTTTTTATTTTGCTTATAATTCTATCAAACCAGTGTTATTTTTGTATTATAATATTTGATCTTGTTTACTATTCCTATTTTGATATAAAAGTCGTCGTCTGGGGAATGTGTACATTATTATACTAGCTTCTCACGCGCATTTGACACATTCTACTTTTACTACATTGTAATTAGACCTCTATGATTTTGAAATATTTGATCTGAAATGGTTGTCTTAGTATTATAGTTATCTTAGCTATCGTTTTATTTATTGTGTCAAAGTTTGTCATAAAGATGGCACAACTTTCACTCGAGGTGTTCCACAAGGCACGATTTTGGGACCCATCCTATTCATTTTTTATAGTATATAAATCTACTTATCTTTTAATACATATAAATTGTGTAATGCATTCTAAAACGTCACAAACTCTTGGTAGAGGTACGGTCAAACACTCCGCTGCACTGAGTTCAATCAAACGTGGGTCGTAAACGGAGGAAAGTTATCGAGTATTCACGACGAACTGTATTAGACGAGATTGGCTTGTAAAATATTACTATCGTTTATTTAAATTAGTTTCAACGTTTCAGATATAAACTGGATTTAATATAGTTTTATCTATGTAAAACGTGAGGAAATCGTTGAAAATTATTTCGATAAGTTCAAGAGTTTGAAAAACTAACTATGAGTAAATATAATATATATTTAGATACAATAAATCCGATAAAAAAATTGTATACACTGCCCATACCTGATTTGTCATATTAGAAAATCAGTAGCTCGGAAACAACACGTGTTTTATCCTTTAATGACAGCGGGCAAAAACGCATTTTATCCACTAGTAGATAAAGTAATTTGGACTTGAATAATAGTCCACATGTCTGCTTTAAATTCATAAAGTGGGTGAATCTAGTGATGAAGATGATTTACCACCTGTGGAACTAATAGAAGCAGTGATAAACGCGTTTTTTTCGTTGTACTTTCCTCGTTACAGTGGGGGGAAAAGTTTTGTGTTACACACGGGTGCAATTATATTTTACTTCTCGTTTGAAAAACTCACCATCTTCATGATTATATTCTAAAACTACTCGTTTCGCTCGTGGTTCAACTATAGAATCCTTTCACTTGATCGTTTTTCAATTCCACACTCGGCGCTAAAATACAACTTTGCACCCTTGTGTAACAAATAACTATTTCACTTTTTTTTCACTTGTTTTATGTTTGCACATTGTTAAAGCTTTTTATAACATTTGGGTTGGTACATTATTATACCAACGTTTTCAGTCAACATTCAGAAACGGTCTCCTACAAGTATAGTTTACTAAACACAAAGGTTTGATAGCGAGCGTAGTGAGTGTTTCTGACAGGCCATCAATCAGAAGTCGGAAACTAAAGTCGTGAGTGGCTTAGAGGGATGTGTTTATGCGGGTATTGTTTTCCGATTGTTTATAACTACCTGCCTATACATACATATGTACTCACGCCTGTTACCCAGAGGAGTTGGCAGAGATCACGGATTCAATATCAGTTATCTACAATACAATACAAATATTATTTATTGCTGGGCAATATAACAAGATGATCTACCTATGTTTTTTCATAATAACTACACAGAGTATTGCGAGGAAATTGGATAATTTTAAATACCTACACATTTCTGAGAAAGAAATAATTATATGTAAATAAGTTTTTTGTTATTCTTTTTAGTTTTTTTTTATGTATTTTCACATATAAAATAAATATTTTTCTTAAAAGTAGCACTTTAAATGAGTCTTGTTTGCATTTTTTTTTTGAAAACCTTATTTTGAAAAGTTTTACTTTTCACTTTTTACCATCTATCGTTGGAGAGGCATTTTTTACTGAGTAATAATAAAAAACTATTTTTTTATTGGTAATAACTGTGAAACTCGGTGAAATCCAGAAAAGTTTATTTTATGACATTTTTGTCTCAAACCCCATATTGGGGATTAGTCCATCACGATGTTTTCCTTCACCGAAAAGCGTCTAGTTAATATGAACTGTGAAATACAGACGCCGGCATGCCAGCAAGGAATTCCACCAGAGTTATAATCTGACATACCACAAGCCATCGTTAAAACGGAAACGCTTTAACGCATAAAATACATTCTGTACAGAAATTAAATTATTCCCATTTCAAAGCACTTAAATTATTTCGAGTTTCATCGCAACAGCTATTTTCTACACTTGTAAATGTCATGAATAAGTTAACTTTACGGGGCATAAAGTAAACAGTGTTGCGTTTACTGCGATCACTGACTACCGTTAGACACCGCATTATGGGCCATTTACAAACACAGACCTAATATAATAAGTTTTATACAAGTGTTCTTAGTCGACGCCCCGCCGAACGCTCCTCTCCGTGTCCAATCAGGCCTTTCCAGGCCCCGTAGCCGAATGGCATTTCTGCGACACGAAACGAAATCGAAACGCCGCAGAAAGGTAGTCTGGCTCTGTCCCGGCAATACGCAAGAGCGATAGAGGTAGATATCTACGAAATAGATCGTGAGCATTTGTATATTCGGCTACGCACACTAAAGTGTATGAAAGAGAAGCTATTACGTATTATAATCTACACATCCCACGAGTGAAAAAGAAACGAAATGAGAAAACGAGACCATTTTGTGCATCGACAGTGGCCGCTACTGGCCTGTTTTTTTAATAATCAGAGTTTTTCCGAGGTTTTCCCAAAGGTTTACAGTATGCAGTTCTTCAAAAAATGAGTGCGCAGCTGTACAGATTTCTAAATGGTCGGAAACGCGCAAGTAACAGCTTTGAAGTTTCAAAAGTCTATATGCTGTGGTGGCTGCTTACCATTCTTCAACTCTATGCTTACCATCAGACTTGTTTAGCACTATGTGGTATAAAAAAGGTGTGGTGACCTTGAGTTGGCTTGAATGCGCCGTCTAGTAGCTTAGGTCTGTGCTGCGATGTTACGACCGGAGCTAGAGATGCAGAATTGATGGCGGATTGCTGACTGCAATGAAATGTATGCAATGTTAGATGTCCATGAGCTTCCTGGATTTATAAAGGGCTGTAAAAGTTTTCTTGAATGTAGGAAGAAAGTCCACGTGTAGAGATTTTAGTCGGAAATTGTCATACGCGCATACACTACACCACACATACATAGCGCCACAAAAAATGCCTTGTTGCAAAAACGTATTTGTAGATTATCGTTAAAGTGTCACTTAACGCATAACGCCATCTACAAGTATAATAGAAAGCTACAAGACATTATTTTCGTGGCGCCATCTATGTGTGGTGTAGTGTAGGCGGTCGCATTTTAATGTATTGCATGGTATGATCTGCTTATATTTAATCTATGCCAGAATTAAGAAATGATGTTGCTGGTAATTACCAGAGGGCGGATTTGCTCATGGCAAAAATCAAACGTCAATCGAGTTGGAACGTTAAATTTTATCGACTATCGATTGAACTGAAATTATCAGTATATTGAGTTGTTTTCGTCGTAAGAATAAAGGCAGAAATTTAAAAGGTGACTGTTTTTATCGATAGCTGAAAATGTCGATAAAATTTAACGTTCCAACTCTATTGACGTTTGATTTTTGCCATGAGCAATTCCGCCCTCTGGTAATTACAAATACTTTGTTGACTTTTTGATGGCCACTACATTTTGTAGTCGTCACAAAACGAACGCAGTAAAACGGGATATATTATAGTTTATGATTTCGGATCTTCGCTCCGTAAAACAAATTTAATGTTTATTATTGCCATTGTATTTCTGTTGAAACGCATTCTGTTGCAACTGAGGCGAATGTGCGTATAATTTTATTGTTATTCGGTTTTACATTACAATTTCCAACTAAAATCTATTCAAGGGTTACTGTTACGACGAATTGTATGCTTACCACATTCTTTGGTCCGTTGCATTCCGCTATGACTTGGGGTTCTTCAAGAAGTAAGTGTTAAGGATTCTCAAAGGTCGGCAACGCGTAAGTGGCTTCCCTAATATTGCTTATTTCTATATGAAGACACTAGCATTTTCCTGCGGCTTCGCTCGCGTTAAATTCATGCTCCATACAAACTTCCCCCCCCCCATTTTCAGAAAAGTGGGGGATTAGATAGAGACAAAAAGTAGCCTATGTCGCTCTCCATCCCTTCAACTAATCTCTACTTAAAAATAATTTCAATTCGACGCTCCGTTTAGCCGTGAAAGATGGACAAACAAACAGACACACACACTTTCCTATTTATAATATTAAGTATGGATATGAATAGATTAAAGTTTTAATATCTTCCCAGTAGAAAAATAGGGAGTCGTCAAGGAAACCCATGCTGTCCCAATCTAGTGAGTGGACACCCAGATGATGTGAGGTATCTCGATTTCAAAAAGATACTACAAATCTTCCAATTTGTAGGACTTGATCGAGAGTTAATTGTAGTAGGTGGTGATCACAATAGATCAGAAATGGTCGCAGTGACACATAAGGCGCTAAGAATATCGTCCTATTACTGCAAATACCTCCTATGTGACTTTTTGTCAAAATGCCTTTTTTTATACCATTAGAAATGTTTTTTCAATATCTACAAACTGATCCGACACATGTTTTGATATGACCTCGCATTCAAAAGATAGCTAAACCATAACGTAACATATTGGTAGTTTCTTGGCATTCTAAACAGGCAAAATCCGATATGTGTATGTTAATACGTTAATTAATGTTTTCGCCTCCAGGTAAAAAGTTCAACTGGCACATAGCGTTTTTTTGCATCACAATTTTATGAAATATTAACTAATTTATTTTCAGAGAAAACATTCTACATACACATATTGGTTTCTTGCTGTAGAATTTATATTAAGTTATGTTTTTTTACGCGCGGTAAAATATGCCAAACGTTTTTAGCATATTTTTCCAGAACTTCTTTGAATTCATTAACAACAATATCTTACTGCCACAACATTATACCGCGCCCTAATAGGTTTTACCTGTATAGGTTTGATCCGACAACTCAAAACTCTACAGGAAGAACCAACTAAGCGTGCTCGCGAGCTTCGCGCCGTAGCTAACTTCACTCAGTTGCTGCTCACGCGCCGATAAGACAATTTGTTGTTATTATGTTTTGTTGTTCGATAAACAGTTTAAAAGCCTATTTTATTGTCTGTTTATGATAAAAATGAATTCAAGAAGCAGGAGGCTCGTTAGACTGGCAACAGGAAATAAGGATTCAGACCGTAAGTAATAAATATAGTTTTGTTTATAGGTAACTTAAGTTTGAGGTTAATATTATTGAAATGTTCAGGGCATTATTATGCCACATTTGGATACATACTAATAACCATTGAACATAAAGATAATACTAACATTATTTGAAGTGCATTTAGAGAGTGTTAGTGTAATATTTTGGATGGAATAATATCTGTAGTCAGTTAAATACTCAAGGTGTCCCGCACACCGGCCGGTTGCTAGGCGGGTAAGATTTCGTTAAAGTAACAATACAATACAAATACTCTTTATTGCACACCTTGATAAAATACAACAATACAAAACAAGGAAGCAACACGAACAAAGGTAAACAACAGGCGGTCTTATCGCTAAAGAGCGATTTCTTCCAAACAACCTTAAGGTAGCGGAAATTGATAAATTTACATTATGTCAGTAGGTGTCAACAAATTTGAAGAAATAAACTTATCGCACAATATAGACTAAAAAATATAAAATACATAAACTTACATACAAGTACAATACAGATAAATAACTATATGCATAAATATATAAATAAATACACATATAACAGTATATAGTAGAAAGTCTCTTGAAAGATACAGGAGACTGAGCACGTCTTATGTCATGAGGTAGGGAATTCCAAAGTCGCACAGCTTGAAAATTAAAAGAATGATTATAGAATTTTGAAGTAGAGAAGGGGACAGAAAGAATTAAATCCTGGGCGCACCTAGTGGAACAGAGATAACTAAAGCGATTTTTAAGATAGCGGAGAGTAGCAGGGTAAAAAAGGATAGAATACAGAAGAGAAAAAATGTGAAAGGTACGACGAAGACGGATAGGGAGCCACTTGAGCTGCAAACGGAAGTGAGATACATGGTCAAGGTCATATTTGCGTAACCAAAATATAAACTGAATGCAGACGTTTTGGATATTCTCAAGCTTACTAAGTTGATCCTCAGTGAGATCGAGATAGGCAAAATCAGCGTAATCCAAAATGGGAAGGAGAAGTGTTTGTGCGAGGGCAATTTTGGTAGGAATTGGGAGGAAGTTACGTAGTCTCCTAAGAGAACCAATTGCTGCAAATATCTTCCTGCTGACTTCGCTCACCTGAGGTCCCCAGGATAACGTACTGTCAATGATGATGCCAAGGATCTTTACTTGTTGCGAATATGGAATCAGAACGGCATCAAAATAAATAGGGGGAACATTGGCAAAGTCTAATCGGGAAAGTAGTTTTGGGCTCCCAATAAGAATGGCTTGGGTTTTTGGGACAGTTCTGCTCAGACTTTCCGATTCCTAGTGACCGAAGAAACTTCCACGCTTTCGCCGGGTCACCATTTTCGACGGATTGGTGAATATGGCGTCGTTGAGCATCGCGAGAAATGGTGCTGCAGCGGTTGCGTAAGGCGTGGTAGCGAAATTTATTCGCTTCCGTGGGGTTGGATTTGTATCTGGCTTTGGTAAAGTTCTTTTTGTCTAATAATGCCTTGATGCCCGGAGTAAGCCAGGGAGCAGGACGGTGCTTGACTTTGATCGAAAGGACTGGACCGTGTACGTCGTAGAGTTGAGTCAAAAATGAATTAAAAAGTGAGACCTGGTCATCTACAGTTGCAGCTCTAGAGACAGCACACCAGTCAATTTTCGATGCATCGTCTCGAAGTTTACTGATATCCATCCTACCAAAATTACGCTGACGAAGTATCTTACTTTTAAATTTAGGAGGCCTGACTTTATAAGACAAGTAAAGAAAGTCATGGTACACTGAGAGAAATTTGCATTGTGAATTTAACAAGTTCGACTTGTTGCGGTTTATCCGTTTGAATCAGCCAAACGTATGTTTAAAACAATATGTGTCAGGTTGTTTTTATAAAATCGACTTGTTGATTTATTTTTATTTATTTATTTAAACTTTATTGCACAGTAAAAAAAATGTACAAAAGGCGAACTTAATGCCAGAAGGCATTCTCTACCAGCTAACCTTTGGGCCAAACAGAGATCTATAAGAGCTTAATAGGTGCAGGAAATGTCGCAATGACGAGAAATGGAACACCTACTAAATAACCATAAATGATTATATATATCATACAGCTTACTATTATATATATTAAAAAAATATACATACTTAAAATAATATAGATACCTACTTACAAATACACATAAATATACATACGTAACATTATATATACATAAATAAATATATATATCTGCCTTATAATTATTACGACTCTTAGTTATATAGTTGATTCAAATACGTTGCCGATTCAAATGACAAGTAGCTTGTTGTTTGAACCAAAGAGCACGTAGGCGCTATTTTAACCAAAAAACTTGTTGAACGAACATGAAAACTGGTTGTATTTTCTCTCAGTGTATGAGAAAGCATCAGCCGAACACTGGCACAATTTGGCGACATGAGAAAGTGAAGACGTGAGAGTGAGATCCAAGAGAGAAGGGGTGCAATTTGGAAAATGATGATTTGGGCCAGAAGGAAGTATATTTAACAACCCCAATTCAGTGGAGCCGCCACCGACCCCTGAAAATACATTACCATGCCTGCAATTGCGCCAATTGTACAACAAGCCATTGGCAATCTCATCAGCCAAGAAGAATGATTTAGTTGGACTTTGCGACCAAGGGGTCATTCCTGAGGAGTACCATGGATGGTTTCGGTCACTTAAAATGTGATACTACCATAATAGACCGTGTACCGGATGTTGCAGCGAGCGAATCCAGTAGTGAAGAAGAGGATGATTAATGTTCATTATGCTTTTTTCTTAATAAATTCATTTTTCATTCTCTTGGGCTTTGTATATTTGACACACTTCAAACAATAGTACATTTACCTGACATATTAAATAAATAATAAACTTACAAAAGCACCTTATTTACCAAAAAAATGCATCTTAAGTTACCTCTAGTGAAGATAAGGAGCCTTAAATTTCATACTGCAATATTTCCTACAGTTAAAACCTTGTATGTCATTGGCAATTTCCACTGAATTTGACAATAAATTCAAAATGAATGCCTTTTTTTTCATATTTTGTATCTTATTACAATAGTTTACGTAAAATTGAGCTTAATCTAATAGAAATTCTGTCTTATATGCTGTTCCTGAGTAAAAATGGCGAAAAAATGTTTCTACAGCCAAAACCTATTAAGTGCACCACATTTTTATTTATATTGTATTTTTACCCCCTATACATCAAAACTTAGCAACTTTTCTTGATTAAGTAATAATCAAAATAAGGCAAACTATCGAATATAACAATATAAACCATAATTTTTCCTTGTTTAAACATAAAAAAATACATCCAAACTTTAAAATGCGAATATCTCAAAACGACTTTTTTGCAGATAGGAGGTATTTGCAGTAATAGGACGATATAACACTTTAAGTTCTCGCGCTTTGTACACATATTTAAAGTCACATACAGGTCGAACACGATTAATTAACATTATTTTTGGTCGCGGAAGACCACGGCCATTGCAACCTGCCGGCGTACCATGCTTCCAATTTTATCACTTGTCCACGTGGATAAAGCATCCGTCATGCTCTGGCAAGTACGTCAGTGTGAGGGTGACAGTTGTCTTATCCACGTGGATAAGTGATAAAATTGGAAGCATGATACGCGCGCTGGTCGAGACGATGGGAAAAAAGGTAAAATACTCGTAATGTTAATTAATCGCGTTCGACCTGTATGTGACTTTAAATATGTGTACAAAGCGCGAGAACTTTAAGTGTTATATTGCAAACCGTAAGAATATATTTTGTACTATACACGTAATCCCCGGATGCAGTCGGTACTAACATCGTTTCATACATCACAACAGCTATGATCCCAACGCGGCAGATCGCCGCTTAGCTTACTGTTGCACTCTGAACCGTAGTATAAGTCATAAGCTGAATGAATAAAAAAAAAATGTTGGGGACACCTTACACAGATCAACTTAGCCCCAAACTAAGCAAAGCTTGTACTATGAGTGCATACGATATACATACTTAAATAGATAAATACATACTTATATACATAGAAAACAACCATGACTCAGGAACAAATATATGTGCTCATCACACAAATATCCGATGGGATCCGAACCCATGACCGCGGCTTAGCAGGCAGGGTTACTACCGACTAAGCCAGACCGGTCGTCACACTACACTATCTAAATCCATACTAATATTATAAATGGGAAATTGTGTGTGTCTGTTTGTTTGTCCGTCCTTCACGGCAAAACGGAGCGACGAATTGTCGTGATTTTTTAAGTGGAGATAGTTGAAGGGACGGAGAGTGACATTGGCTACTTTTAGTCTCTTTCTAACGCGAGCGAAGCCGCGGACAAAAACTAGTATTCCATATTTTTTACACTCGTATTACTTTTTATATTGACACAAACCCACCATAAGCGGCTATTATGACATTGACCTTGATTTCAAAGCGATAGGGTGGATTCTATTTATAAGTACTTAATGGCCCTGCTGTTTGAGCGATTATCTAGGATACCACAACGATACAGGACTGTATTGATTTGTCAGATGAGAGTCAAATATGACATTTCCTTAACATTAAATGCCACCGTTAGACACTGAAATAGACAGATCGGAATCTTATCTAAGAGGGTGCGCACACGGGCAACTTTTCGAAGTAACTTTTTTGTCGCGAACATGGCCCACTATGAAAGTGCGCACACGAGGCGACGCAACTTTTCATACAAATACGAAAGTCGCCGAGCAACTGTGTCGCTTACTACTTAGGTACTTACTTCTTCGACAAACCAATCTCTCTACTAAATACTGTAGAGAGCAAAAAAAGAATATTGTATAATCGCTCATCGCTCAAAACTTGCACCGCCTATAACACTAAATCCAGCCAAATGCGGCATCGAATAACACCACTCCTGTTCTTCGTCACATCTAAAACGTCATAACCGCCATCACATTTGTACTACAAGTCCACCTTTTGCTATTAGTTCTAGTGAGCGCAGTGATCTATACGCCATTGGCGTATTATGGGATTTGGGATTGTGGGGGTTATTATTGGGGAGGAGTCTTTTGAAGTTGAATTTATTGGGGATTTGGGGCATTTGTGATGGTGTAAATCGTTTGGAGACCTATAACCTTATAGTATGTGGAATTTCGCTATGACTATTATCTGTTTCTGTTATATACCTAACATCAGTCTAGCCAAGATGACATTCGTTAATGGAAATGCCTACCAAAACTTATATAGCTTAACTTTAAACTCGGGTAAATCCATTCTGCTATAAGGTTAATTCTCTTCCAAATTATATAATATATTTTTACTAGATTTTTTACTAGATAGCCTATGTCACTCTCCATCCCTTCAACTACCTCCACTTCAAAAAATCACGTCAATTTGTCGCTCCGTGTTGCCGTGAAAGACGGACAAGCAAACAGACACACAAACTTTCCCATTTTATAATATTATTAGTATGGATGTATTTTTATACATAATTAACCTTAAATCAGACTAGACTTACCCGAGTTTGCAGTTAAGCGACACACTTATGGTTCGATATAAACTTATCTTTATTAAGATTTTTTTTTAATTAAAAACAACTCTTGCAGGCTTACAGGTGATCTTAAAACTTCATAAGACAGCGCTCATTATAATCTTGAATAATACAAGGGCCATTTTTTTTCAAAGTTGTCCACCCCACTTTTTTTTGTAACATGGGTATTTTTTTTTACACGATTCATACTCAGAATTGAGAGCTCTTTCGATCCTGATAGGAGAAAAAAAATGTCCCAAGATTTCCATACATTTTTTCGAACCTTCCATTCCTTTACCGCCATACAAAATGTATGAAAAAATGGTAACGGAATGGGAAAAAAACGGGACACTTTTTTTCTCCTATTAGGATTGAAAGAGCTCGCGATTCTGAGTGGAAAACACAAAAAAATTCCAAATCCAAAAAAAAAGTAGAGTGGACAACTTTGAAAAATGGCCCACAAATCACTTCATTAATTATAGCCGTTAAAAATGGCTTTAAATAATCTATGTGATTCTGAATATTTTAATTTTATATTGATTTTATTGCTTGAAATAGCGTCTTTTTGAGAAATGTCATATTGACTTGGTGATAATTTTGATTATTGATGCTAATTTCAAGTTCGTCTCAGGAATAATGTTTTCAGTCTATATTTCCGTTAAGTTGTTTTATCTTCTTCTTCTTTGTCGTATCCTCATGGCTGAGGGACGTGACGAATGTGGACACTCTTCACCAGTCGTCTCCACGCCACTCGAACCCGGGCCCGGTGCATGCTGGCCTGCAAAGTGGTCTTTGTCACAGACGTTATTCTGTCTGCCCAACGTGTGCCCATGCTTCCACTTCTTCGCTTCCTTGCCATGCGTCCCGTGATTGTGAGCTTCTTTAGACTATCTGCACTGAGAGAAAATACAACCAGTTTTCATGTTCGTTCAACAAGTTTTTTGGTTAAAATAGCGCCTACGTGCTCTTTGGTTCAAACAACAAGCTAATTGTCATTTGAATCGGCAATATATTTGAATCAACAAGTCGATTTTATAAAAATAACCTGACACATATTGTTTTAAACATACGTTTGGCTGATTCAAACGGATAAACCGCAACAAGTCGAACTTGTTAAATTCACAATGCAAATTTCTCTCAGTGTGGTGTGGTCCTGCTCAGATGGCCGAAGAAACCCAGCACACGTTGTTGTGTGTGGTTGTTTTATAGAATGTTTAAAATGTTAACACGTGTCACCGACCCAATTGAATGGCGGTCGGCAGACAATTAAACCTCGTTCGTTTACATACATAACCGCAAACATAACCGCATCGCCGTTTTCATACAAATTGCGCACCGCGGCCTGTTTTAAATAATTATCTTGTTTTCGCGGTTTATTTCCTTTTTCATTACTGACAGACTGGAAAAAAGTTTTTATGACTTATTTTATACACTTATTAGCTTCAAAATTTCACTCTTTTTTCTCCCGTGCGTGTAGTGTGTTATATATATTGTTATTGTTATATATATTATTATACTTTACTGTTATTTTATAGTGTGCTAGCTTCTTACTATGGGATATAGGTTCCATTGTGGTCACTGGCAAACTGGTCACTGAAATATCACAATTTTGGCTACTTTCATCACTTTCAACTCAGCCTTCAAATACTTATCTCATTCTAAATTTATAATTAATATTTTTTCTAATAACGTAGTCCAATCAAATCAAGTCTTTAGTGTTCTTTGTACATCCCGAACCTTTTTTGGTCTTCTCTGTTTGGCTTAAAGGTGGACTGGTAGAGAATGCCATGTAGCATTAAGCCCGCCTTTTGTAACTGTATATTTTTACTGTGCAATGAAGTTTATTAAATAAATAATATGTCATGAAACATAAATCATAGGATTAGAACTAAAACAAAATCAAACATTATTCTATAAAAAGTTATGACCTGTTGAAGTTAGAGGAAAAACTTGCAACTTTATTATAGTCGTATTAATTTCACTTACGACTTAAGTTACGTATGTAAAATGCTTTTTATTGTTGTTTGAACATTATTTGAGACTTATAGCACGGGCATTCATCTTTTTTATGTATTTTCGTAATTATTCAATTTTACATAACATATTTTGTCTGAGATAAGGAGTATTGACAGATTAGGGACAAGCTGACAGAAATAGAGACAGACAGATATACGGACAGAATTACACACAGACAGACAGATCGATATGGCCCTGACGGAAAATCAGCGTTGGCCCTCCAAGGCTAACACCATCCTGATTCCTGAGTCAGGATTTGTAAATAATTTTCTGTTTTTCTTTTTTGTACGTACATTATTTCTTTTGTTTCAATGTTGTATAATTATGCCATGAATAATAAAATACTTCTATTTCTATTTCTGGATTGACGGCATAGACGAATAGACGGACGGGCGGTCAGACATATGGACAGGTAAACAGACACACAGGGGGATAGCAAAATTATTTATCACTTTTGTTTTTCTTTTCTGAGGAACTAAACCTTAAAAACACTGCAAGTAAAGTGAAAGCTTTGTAGTAACGACATTTTCACTGCCAAATACTGACGAAATTGACTCGCCAGTGAATTGATTCACTCTAAACAGTCGTCAAAGTGAGGTGCAGCTGTAGTCGCCGCCATTTTCGTTCCTTAAGCAATAAAAGCTAGTGCAAATAAACAGTGCAGTTCAACCCTGGCGCCTCTTCGTTTAAGTACGAGATACACAAAGCAACGAATTCTCAGTTAAAATTAGATTTTGTCAAATTCTTAGTTTTAAAAATAAGTTTTTCCGAAGATAATGAGTCTTGACAGACAGACTAGAGACAGGCCGATTGAAATACAGAAAGTCAGTTAGACAGACAGACAGACACAAAATGTTGTTTAGAGTGACAAACGAGTTTGTTCTAGGCGAGGCACAGCTCCTTAGCACATCTCGGACACTGGCGATCAAATTATCGTCGCTGCGCGTGCAAATTTCGCTAGGTATGTGTTTTTAACCTACTTTACAGGAGATACAAAAAACTGTTTATTTCGGCAATTATTGAACATAAATAAATCAATATTTTTATGGCATAAGTATTTTCACTTTCGCATACATTAAGAAATAACTTGAAATTATATTTTAGTAAATAAAAAGGTAAGGTAAGGTAAAAAAAAAATTTTTTCCTTTTTATTTACTAAAATATAGTAAATAAAAAGGTAAGGTAAGGTAAAAAAAATATTTTTTCATAAAAATGTTACATAGCGATTATATTTTGAGTCGTAAATAACCGTTATGTGTCTTACAATTACATAACTAGATTTTATTCTTAAAGAACAAAATACAATTTGTGCACTTTACCGTCACATGGTTATTTAATCATATGATTTGAATTAACTATGTTGTTGTTTGTTGTTTCATTTTCGAATTAATTATTTCAGAAAAACCACGATTTAATACTATAAACTTAATACACAATACTGTAATAAAAAACTCGATTAAATTAATATATTACTACCAATATATTACAACTATAATAATATATTAACTCCATTATTTTTATGAATGGAGGTTATTTCTGTTACAAAGGTGCTCAATGTGGTATTTTGTAAACATGTAAGAATAAGTTTTCATTATGCATGTTTAACTTGAAAAAACCGGATAATGCTAGTCTGACTCAAACACCGAAGGTTACGTGTACATTTTACAATTTTTTTTTTACCAATATATTACAACTATAATAATATATTTATTCCATAATTTTTATGAATGGAGGTTATTTCAGTTACAAAGGTGCTCAATGTGGTCATTATACGTATCGTATCGTATTGTATCGATTCTCTCTCGAATCGGGCTACACAGCCACGAACGCAAGTGTCGTTCGAAATAGTTCGGATGCTGCTTAAATCTTAAATCATCTGTCACAGATGTAAAGGCCTGTTCCATCCATCCTCCTTGCGTTATCCCTGTTTTTGCCACGGTTCATTCCCATGAGCCGTGGCAAAAACAGCCTAGCAGAAACAGCCTGGGGTCCGCTTTGACAACTTATCCCAAGATTTGGCGTAGGCACTAGTTTTACGAAAGCGACTGCCTACCTTCCAACCCGAAGAGTAAACTAGACCTTTTGGAATTAGTCCGGTTCCTAACGATCTTTTCCTTCACCGAAAAGCGACTGGCAAATATCAAATGACATTCACACATAAGTTCCGAAAATTCAGTGGTGCGAGCCGGGGTTTGAAAATCAAGCGCACTTACAGCGGCAAAACAGAGAGCGACGAATTTTCGTGATTTTTTAAGTGGAGATAGTTGAAAGGTCGGAGAGTGACAGCTTACTTTTTGTCTCTTTCTAACTCCCCACTCTCCTTAAATGGAGGTGGGCGTTTGAACATTCCGCAATATTCGCGAATTTAAAACGAGCGAAGCCGCGGGAAAAAGCTAGTTGACTATAAAAAATAATCTCGTAACAGTCGTAATATTTACGTCGTCACACATTAATTAAAGGAATTTCTGTTCATAATGAAATAGTTTTTAGTACAAAAAGCATAATGGGACATAATTTTTTAACTATTTTTGTTGAATGTTACGTAATAAAAGTATGAAGAAACCTTGCAAAAAGTTGTTTTTCACCTCTCCAATGTTATTATACTAGAAATTGTACAACATCACGGAATATTATTCGAATATTGCTTCTCAATTTTATATTCAGTGTTCAAACCAATCGAGTCTACTCTCAGCAGCTCTCATAAAATAATCTAATGAAATAGTCTGAATATTAACGAACTCATACAATCAGTTCGGACATTGACTGTAAAATAGAACCCGAGTGTTTTAATCTTGTGTCTCTTATTTCAGTTTTAAATTAAAGGATGTTTCAAATTGAATTTTTTTATTTATCATTCGAGAAACCTTCAAGAAAAGAGTACACCCATCTTAAATGCGGGCAACACACCTCCAACACTTTTGGTGTTTCGGGTGTCCATGGGCGGCAGTGATCGCTTACCATCAGGCGACCTGTCTGCTCGTTTGCCTCCTATGCCATAAAAAAAAGATATTGTAAGATAATATTAGGTAAACTAACCGTATATAGTTACACTTGTAAAGATATACGGCTAATTCGAGCTATAGGTATTTATAAGAGTTCGTAGGTTTGTGATAGTGGTAGAAATATCTACTTTCTTGCTTTATACCGGCATTTGCCACGGTTCATGGAAGCTAGAGGTCCGATTTCACAACTAATCCCAAGATTAGACCTTCAAACCTACAGGTAACTAGACCTTATTTGAAACAGAAAAGCGATAGGAAAATATCAAATGACATTTCGCACATAAGTTTCGAAAAACTCATTGGGTACGATACGAGCCGGGGTTCGAACCAACGACCTCCTGATTCAAAGTTACCACTAAGCCACTAAGTACTTCGATAGTGATATCATGATATGTGAATGACGAATGAAGCAAGAACAGTAAAGATTCTTGCGCTTCTGGTAATCCTCGGTAGCTCAGTTGTAGTAAAACTTTATGAGATCAGTTTTATATTGGAATATTGGTTTTCAATTTTTCGTTCTAACCAATCATGTCTGCTTCATGAAGTAATCTAATAAAATAGTTTGAATATTTAATTAATACATTCAGTTCAGACATCGAATATAAAATGGAAGCCGAGTATTAATCTTGCATACACACGACCAAATTAAATGATGTTGTACGAGCATTAGTCAAAAGACTGCATTCATAGTTGTATTATCTAGTCCTCGCAATATGACTCCATCTTGTAAAGGGGCATTTTCAAAAATTGAGACCCAAAATTAGTAAAAGTTGTTAACAAAAATGAACTCGATGTCAGTTTTGTGACGACAATAAATAATTAAGCATGACATTTCAATAAAAAAAATG
The DNA here is from genome assembly GCF_023078275.1 of Leguminivora glycinivorella. Lineage (NCBI taxonomy): Eukaryota > Metazoa > Arthropoda > Insecta > Lepidoptera > Tortricidae > Leguminivora > Leguminivora glycinivorella. The sequence goes on along the minus strand of NC_062993.1, from coordinate 1,395,786 downwards.
CACTTACATACATTAATTAATTACATAAACTTTAAGGAATAATCTATATTCAGAACATGAAAAATTTGGTTTTAAGACGAATTTTATTTTTAATTGTCGTCACTAAACTGACATCGAGATAATTTTTGTTGACAACTGTAACTAATTTTTGGTCCCAATTTCTGAAAATGCCCAAAGATATAAACTTACTAATCTGATCCTACACATTACTCCTGTGCCGGATGATATTATTATCATCATCAGTTCAGCCTTTTATCTGAACAGAGTCTGCTCTTCTACTACAACACTTGTCCCAGTCCTAAGGTAGTTTCATCCAGTTGTGACCCACGATTACTTTTTGCTAGTAACTGGTCGGTACGGTGTAGTCAGTAGTGACCCTGCCTGCTACGCCGCGATCCCGGGTTCGAATGCCGGCGGTCTGAGTACCCACAACACAAGCCTTCTTGAGCTTACCGTGGGCATCAGTCAATCTGTGTAAGAATATCCTTTAATATTAATTTTATTTATTTATTATTTATAACTGACAAACCTATGAGGTCGATATAATCTTACCCTTATAGTAAGTAAGTAATTTTTTGGTACCGCATAAAGAAAAAGTACATGGAAATTACCTTGTTTGAGAAGATGAATATTTGTGCTCGTGTAGCTTAAGGCAATATATATCTTCCAGGCTACCGTTGTTTAAATTGTTAATTTATTTTAACCTATGTAATTTGGGGAAGAGGTATTATTTTATAGTAATTTCACTTTTGAACAAATCCTAGAGTCCCCAACTAGTTAACCTGTTAAACGCAAATGATAAATAATCACAGCCATATATGTCTCGGTTTGAGCGTCGAATAGAGCCCTCTCGCAAACGAGGCACCATTCAAATTGTATGCATTCCGCTTTACGTCCATCCGTTGGACGTCAGATTGGATAAGTTTGGGGTGAGTGACCGCTTGATCTATGGATAGACAAGTTACTATAAAGCTCAGAGCATATAAAGCGGACGCATCGCAGTTCTTGGCTCATTGATAATACAAGGTACGATAATATTATAAATAAATAAATAAATAAATAAATATTGGGGACACCTTACACATATCAACAGCCCCAAACTAAGCAAAACTTGTACTATGGGTGCTAAGCGACGATATACATACTTATATAGATAAATACATACGTAAGCGTTCGTATTGGCGCAACAGATCCAGAATGCGTTTCAATCGAGCGTCAATGATTGTCGTTTCGGCTAGGCCAGCATTTTTCCTTGTGTGCGTGATAAATGACACGACTTTCTGGTCGTTTGCATGTACAGCCAACCAATTGAAACCCTAGGCTACTGTAGAACTATGTCATATTGACGTTATAAATCAGATTGTAAGAAATCTCTTACTGCTTGTCATTTTGACATTTATATATTTTATTTTATTCAAATATGTTGCACAGCATAACAGTGAGAACCAAAGCATTGTGTAACTAAAAATACATGACAAAATATTAACTAGATTTAGGTGACGACGTAACGTCGAGGTTTCGTTAAGTCGTCTGTCCCGCCGTAGTATTCAGCAGGTTGCCCCGGAACCTTCAAAAGACTACACCCTTCAACCAGAAGTCTGCGCTAGCGATGGTGTGCTGCAGCGGCCGCGGCACACGTACCACAAACAAGCTGAAGTTTTTTTTTTTATATAAACTGGCCAGTGATTGACCTTAGTCGCACCTGATGGAAAGTGACGACAAGGCCGAGGTTGTAGCTCACTGGTTCAGTAATAGCCTATTCACTCTTGACTTGAATACACCTAGATTGTATTCGCCCGGGAATACAGATGAGGGGAGCATGTTCCATTCCTTAGCAGTTCGTATTAGGAAAGAAGAGCACGTAGCATGGTTGTAGAGTGGCCTAGAGTTAATTGATTGACTGTATACAAACATGGAAGTGTTGCCCATGTATTGCACAATAGGAGCGTCCGTACAAGTATCGAGTGTGTGGGTTCATGAATTTGCTACAGGCGTCTTCAATAGGCTTGTGCCGTTTCGTTCGTTGATCGGAGCGCTCTGATCTCGTTCAATCGCTCCCACGAACTAGTTCGTTCTTTTAGGTCATTGCTCATTTAGTTCAGTCAGACCAGCGGTAGGAAAGATCAGAAATAAATGTCATATACAAAGAAAAAGTGACCAAGCCTCCAAGTCTTCCGCGCTGGTTCAGGCATCCATCTGCTAAACGGAGTACGCTGGTTCGATTCCAGCTCAGAACACTTGGAGGCCTTGGACGCTTTTTCTTTATATATGACATTTATTTAATGTTTATAACATAATACTAGTGTGACTACTTAAAAAATACAAGTTAAAATATTTTCTTTGAAAATAATTATTTTTTTTCTTAAAGGGTTTCAAATAATACTCAAAAATCGTGTAATCTAGGAAACTATAATCCGAACAAACATTATAATAAGGAATCCTATGGGATTTGAGTTCAACTGTGGCGTGAGGATGTGCAAGCATCTTGTCACTGCAAAGTGCTCTGACTACTTCGACTGAGAAAACAGGCATGACTTCAAATACGTATGTTATTATAAGGTTAACTCCTTCATCGCCAAATAAGGTCAAAAGCTGTATACTATATTAAGTAGACGTGTCATCTATACCTTTACTTAACTGTTTGCTATTTGGCGCAGTCGGGTAGGATACACAAATATAATATGGCTGCCTTTATTTCGGCTTTACTTAAGTGGCTGGTGGCGGCTGCCACAGAAAATATTCATTGGTGTAAGAAAAGAGAATATACTTTTCCTGGAAAGTGTTGGCAAGAAAAACATAATGTAACTATTTTCATGGAAACGAAGCTTTAAGATACTGAAGGTAATATGATTTTCATCATCGCATCGACCAACTCTTGTAAAAATCGATTCCTACTAAGTACTATGTATGCCACTGCATAGGTGCTTGATGTTTTTCAGTTCCTGGTGGCAAAAAATATTATACATACATACATATGATCACGCCTGTATCCCATAAAGATGTACCTCTAGACAGAGCACATGAACTACTAAGTTTCAGTGCCACTCTTAGCAAAAAGGGGTTGAAAGAAATCCAAATTGTGACATTGCAGTGACAAGTTGCCAGCCTCTCGCCTACGCCACAACTTAACCCATATCCCACAATCGACTTCTACGACACCCACGGGAAATAAGGGGGTGGTGAAATTCTTAACCCGTCACCACACGGGGCAATTATTACCCATATTTACTCAAATAAGCTTACAATCAGCTCTTCTATTAACAATCAAACATCAAACTAGGTATTTTGTGGGAATAGTTTGTGTGGCTGCCGCAACAGGTCAGCTGGAGGAAATCGTAAATATTAATGACCTGTATATAATTGATAGACTTAGGGACCGAGGATATTAAGATAAGTATACAGTATTAGGTTTATTGCTCCGAAAAAGTTATGAAATTAACTTGTTAGGGGATATGTAGGTAAGAAGAGGGCTAATGGGTAGTAAAATATTTAGGTCAATGTGTTGACGATTGTTTCCAATAATTGATATTTGTTTTTAGGTATCAATTATTCAAAAAATCGTATTTTTATCGACGCAAAGTCCAATCAAATCTATTCAGTTTAAACACCAAGTAACATCGTAGTCATTAATTTATCGGGTAGGTTCGCTATTAAACGCTTGTTCACATTTGAATATTATGTTTGGAAATTTATAATAAATTATTTTCATTTTTAGGCTAAGTATTTTACAATATGTATATAAAAATAAAATATAAAAACATATTACAAAAAAACCTAACCTAGGGTGCCGCCAGCAGCGGGGCAGGGCCCAAGCTGCCGGTGGTTAGGGCTGCAGAGAGAGGAACCGTCGGACTATACACGCCGCGTGCCTTACTGCATCTGGCCCTTGATCCATCCACCTAGCGAGAGTCTCTTAAGATGTTGGTCAAGACTCTTCGCTATGAGACCGTTCGCTGAAACGACTATCGAAACAATGATCGTCAATTATTTTCTTACTATTAGAGGCCTGAGACACCTACATTTCTGTTTTATTAATATCTCATTCAAGCAAAAAGCTTATTTCCTACCGTTACGGAACTAAAACTTGCGTCTCAGAAAATATATTACTAATGGTTATGTACGATTATCAAATATTATAGGCTAATCTACAGTCAACCAATTTAAACCCTAGGTTATTGTAAAATCTTCTCACAGTAAAAATCAATGTAATTTCTATGGGAAATAGAATACGGTGTCAATAAGACAGGGGTTCTAGAGTAGCCTAGGATTTAAATTGGTTGACCGTACATAAGATCTTTGACATATTCTCTGTTCGTAAGAAAGTAACTAACATTCATTCATTTGGGTTCGAACCCCTGCCAATGAGTTTCTCGGAATTTATGTGCGACATGTCATTTAATATTTGCCAGTCGCTTTTCGGTGAAGGTAAACATCGTAAGGAAATCGGACTAATTCCAATAACGTCTAGTTTGCCCTTCGGGTTGGAAGGTCAGACGGCAGTCGCTTTCGTAAAAACTTAGTGCCTACGCCAAATCTTGAGATTAGTTGTCAAAGCGGACCCCAGGCTCCCATGAGCCAATAACGCAAGGAGTATGATGAAGAAAGTAACTAACGTTTTTTGTAATTTGTTCTCAGGCGGTCGACTACCTCAAGAAGCGGACGCCGGCGCGAGCGGCCCTCATGATCGCGGCTGTTTGGCTGATGTCAGCGTTGGTCTGCATCCCCCCTCTCCTCGGCTGGAGGGTCACGAGGCCGCCCCAGCAGTTTCCACAGTGCAAGGTAAATTATTACTATATTACTACATAAATCGGGACAAAAGTAATATTATAATCCTAAACCAATGAGAAAAATGTTTTAGTTGGTTAAACAAAAATGTATATTACAACTTTCCTAGTTGTAATGTAAATGTAAAAATGTAAAAATCAAATCATTTTATTTAATATTTTCTGATTTGTTCTTTTTCAAGTAGTCACACTACTATATATAAATTATACATTGAAATATATATACACGAAAGAAAAACAAAAAAAGGCGCCTAGCCTTATCAGAGATAACATACACTAGTAGAAATTTCGTCGGGTACCACAGCGGGCGGGTGGTCTAGTGGTAAAGACGTTAGCCGCGTAAGATGAAGACCCGGGTTCGATTCCCGGCTCGGCCACCAGTGGGCCTTGTCGTTTTTTCTTTCGTGTCGTCTATTTCAATTTATAAAAAATGTATATTCCTTAAGATACGGTTCAAAGGACCAAGTATTTACCTAAGATCGATCTTTGAACGACCAGCAATTTAAGTAAAGAATATTTTTCATCATTATTCGTCACGTACCAGGTAGTTAAAGATCACAAATTATTTAGTTTCAACTAAGCTTTTCATATTACTAAAAGTAAAAACTCTAATTTTAATAAAAACAAACATCAAACATACTGCTCACAAAGATTCCCAACAGAAATTAAAAAATCCAGCGACATATTTCTTCATAAAACACGTCCAACGATCAACAAAATACTCCTCATTCCGAAAATTTCATCACCAACTTAATTAAAGAACAAAAACGGCAAACGAACGCTCGGGATTCAAAAAATGTGTTCATTATTAACATTGAATTAAGTATCAGTTGGCTTCCATTCAGTTTGTTACGTAAAAATTTCAAGTTTTCGTCGTCAATTAATATGGTGCGATTTTCAGCATATTTACATTGGTGAAATTCAGTGAGCGTTGTAGATTACAGTCAGTAGATGGAGTCATAAATATCAGTTATATATATATAATTTGGTCGGCAGACATGAAATCTTTCATGGGTGCCCTGTCGACCCGGCTGTAGACGCATCTCACGCATCCGGCGACCCAAGGCTGGCGCTTACCTCTCCCAGCGTATATCGATATCGCTGGCAATTCAGAGAGGTAAAATGCCGCATGAGAACTCGCTGGACGGGGTTTTCTTTCTATGACTTTTTTTTCCACTTTTTAGTACTTACTTATTTATTACAAGTTTATTTTTAAGTATTTATTTAGTTCAATTAGTTATATTTTAGTTTTGTATAGTTATTATTAAGTTTGATATTGTATATAATTAAGTTCTTTATTGTAATTATTGTTGTGACGAAATAAAAAATGAATATGTTAGAAAATTTATGTACCTATTTAAAAAGATAACACAATTTAGAAAAAAATGTAACTAACTAAACAAGAATATTTTTCAAAGCTGCAATAAGTGCTTGCGTGGTATAAAAAACAATTTCAGTTTAAATCTTAGTCCACTCATGATATTTTACTTCATTTAGAGTAGCTTTAGTAACTCTACGAGTAAATACGTTTGTAAGTCGATGGGCGTACGTAATATTTCAATCAAAATTATTTCATTAGTTATCATGTAGACAAGTACCTACATGATTATGAACAAAATAAACATGATAACTAATGAAATAATTTTGATTGAAATATTACGTACGCCCATCGACTTACAAACGTATTTACTCGTAAAGAAGTATTTACTCGTAAGATGTAAAGATAAGCATTTACATCTTTGTAAGTACGTTCCAATTGTCATGAGTGATAAATTATGTAACCTTGAAGTAATTAAAATAAAAAGTAAAGACTCCAGTGATCGCCAAATCTTCTGTCATAACTTCGCAAGTCTCGTCTTTCTAATTTCTTGAATTTAATATCCTAAGGGCCAGTTGCACTACTAAATTTGACAGACACATCATCGTCATGCTGCAGACGTCGTAAAACTTGCCATACAGTAAAATTTAGCGAATGCTTTAACGGTGACAGACGGGTTGATGCAACCGGCCCTAAGACTGATTAAAATACCAGAAATTGGATTTGTGGAGTAAGAATTGAGAATTCTTCTTGAGAGAAATGATTGCATTGTACAGAAAAATGATCGCCTACTTTAGACGCCGAAAAAATCGCAACACAAAGTAAAATGTGTTTGTACGAGACAATTCATGAAATGCTCCAATAAGTCATAGTATTGGGTACTATCGTACAGTATGGCCACTCCCGCTCCCCGCTGAAAGTGCCGCCCACCCCCTCTCGGCTACCTCACAGTTACCGCCTGTCAAAAATGCGAGCTCGATCGATAAGCTCGTGTAGGTGAACGCGTACCATGCTCGTATGAGTGGGATATGACATGTCGACTGTTCGCGTTTTTGACAGGCGGTAACTGTGAGGTAACCGAGAGGGGGTGGGCGGCGCTTTCAGTGGGGAGCGGGAGTGGCCATACTGTACGATAGTACTCTTTATTATACTGTGGTATTAGTCAGGATCTAAACAGACCTAAAGTAAAAAAAAAATATCTAAATAATTTATACAGCAAATAGGCCACAGGGGCACTTTTACACGTCACATGTACATATTTAGAAAATATTTAAAATTGAGTTGAAATTACAATTGATACTATTATATACTAATTCTAAGTTCTAACTAAAGTTAAAGTAGCAATTCTGAGTACGGGATCTAGTCTAGGTGATCGGCGCCCCAAGCTCATTCGTTGCATTTTTTTTTGTGACCCCGTTCGTGACGTCACACTATTTCATACGTCATTTGCTTTAAATGAAGCATTTTTTCGTCTGTTTTTTAATAACACGAGGGAGCGTATGATTTTTATTCGAGTCCGCCATTTTAATGGAAAATTCGTGTTAAGTCTGCTGGAGTTTGGTGAGTGGTTATGACAAAAATTTATGTCGTATTTATTTTGTGGTTTTGTCCATCATATCCGATGCATACAGAATATCGCTTAACTTTTGGGGGTCAGTTTTATCAAAGAGGATCAAGTTTTATAGAGAGTTACTGTCAAAGTAAAATGTGTAATCACAGTGCATAGACTGCCATCTCTCGACACAGGGCTTAAAACTTTTGAACCTCAATTTTGACAATTTGGCCCATATTCTTAGCTTGATATGTGTTAAAATGTCAAATATTAATATTAGTTCCATCTAAATAGAGATTACCGGAGCGGTTTAGAGACTCGAGTTTGCAATGTCCTTCGCCCCGAGTTACACTCAGTGTGATGAAACACATTTGCGATAAAAAAATAAGATAAGTTTAATACGGCACTTGAAGTTTCATAACTCCGTCGACAGAACGGTTTAACTATAAGTGCACTATTACCACAGTATAATAAAGAGTACTATCGTACAGTATGACCGCTCCCGCTCCCCGCTGAAAGTACCGCCCACCCCCTCTCGGTTACCTCACAGTTACCGCCTGTCAAAAACACGAACAGTCGACCTGTCATATTTCACTCGTACAAACATAGTACGCGTTCACCTACACGAGCTAACGCCGTGTCTTGCGTGGGCGACGGTCGCGCGACCGTCGCGCGATCGTCGCCGTCGCGTCTCAAACTTCCATATCGATAAGGTTTGATTTCGTATGCGTCGCATCGCCGTCGCGCGACCATCGCGCGACCGTCGCCCACGCAAGCCACGGCGTAAGACTGTGTGCTAGGACGCACCTCTTATAATATATTTGATCGCCAGTGGCCGAGGTGTGCTATTACTGAGCTACTTACAGGCCGATAGTAAGTCTAAGGGTGCCTTTCCACCAGAGATGCGCTACATGAATCATTACCGGTATTCTTACTACCGGTTTTAAATAAGGTATAACCGGTTATCATTGCATTTTGGTATTTATATCACTAAATATCTAATTAGCGGTATAATCAAAACCGGTATTCAAATTTAATAGCGGTTTCGACTATTGACAACATTACCTCTAGACTTATATTGACCGGGATATAGACCGTGATTACCTTTTTGATTTTTGTCGAGCTCCCGATATTTCGACGCAGTTGCATGCATCATGATCACGGAAATGATGCATGCAACTGCGTCGAAATATCGGGAGCTCGACAAAAATCAAAAAGGTAATCACGGTCTATATCCCGGTCAATATAAGTCTAATGAAAATAACCGTGAATCATTCAAAACTCTTAACATTACCTCTATTTGATAAAATACCAATAAAACCATTACCGGTAATACACCTGTCACTGTCAGTGCCCAAATAAGCACATTTTCTTATTTTAAATTATGAATCACCGAAAAGAGTACTGTTCTATCATATGATGAGTTTGTCCTTTTCATTTTAATAGTGACGTTATTGACGTTTCATTTGTATTTTCGACTAGGTATTATTTTAGATTCTTCTTCACAACACTCTAACTATTATATATACACGACTTTCATGTGGTTTTTCTCGTGAATATTACATAACAAATTTGAGGATAAACCGATTGTTTGTTGTATTTTCTTTTTTATTCTCATATTCTAGTTTTTAAAAACAAAATTAAAAAGCATGATACAAAATTTACATTTTAATAAAGCCTTTGACATAGTGGTGAGAGTCCGAATGGCGGGTGTACTTCCATGCAGAGATGGGCATTAATCGATTAACTTTTTATTCGACTAATTAATCGATAAAAAAAAATTATCGTTAAAATTAGTCGACGATTAATTTATTCGCGATTAAATTAATCTACCTAAGATACGATTGAAATTGATCTAATCCGTATCTTAATCGATTGATTTCACGATTAATTCTCGATTGAAATATGACAGGAAGTAAATTTCTACGAAAAGTCAGGCTAAACTAACTCTGAACTTAGGGTTTCAAGTTGGTCATTATTTTTATAATCAGCATTAGTAGCAGGGCCTGTAAAAGTACCCTTAAAAACGGTTTTACCCTATTTTACCCGACCGTTAATTGACGTTGCTGACTGTCATTTTGACAGAAAAGTCGTCATGGGTGTCGTCAAATAGGTTCTCGGGGGTGCTGATACCAAAGTTAATGACCAATTTGGAATCTGACATTGCTGACTGTCACTTTGACACAAACGTGGTCATGGGTGTGGTCAAATAGGTTATTGGGGGTGCTGATTCCAATATTAACGACCAATCTGGAATCTGACATTGCTGACTGTCATTTTGACACAAAAGTCGTCATGGGTGTCGTCAAACAGGTTTTTGGGGGACTCGGGATGTTGGTTATAAAATTAATGACCAATCTGGAATGCGACATTGTTGACTGTCACTTTTGACACAAAAGTGGTCATGGGTGTGGTCATACTAAGGTTCTCAGGGGTGCTGATTCCAAAATTAATGACCAATCTGTAATCGTGTAATCTGACATTGCTGACTGTCACTTTGACACAAACGTGGTCATGGGTGTGGTCAAATAGGTTATCGGGGGTGCTGATTCCAATATTAACGACCAATCTGGAATCTGACATTGCTGACTGTCATTTTGACACAAAAGTCGTCATGGGTGTCGTCAAACAGGTTTTTGGGGGACTCGGGGTGTTGGTTATAAAATTAATGACCAATTTAGAATCTGATATTACTGACTGTCACTAGGTTTTGGGGGTTCTGATTTCAAAATTAATGGCCACTTTGGAATCTGACATCGCTGACTGTCACTTTGACACAAAAATGATCATGGGTGTGCTCAAATAGGTTCTCGGGGTTGCTGATTCCAAAATTAATGACCAATCAGAGATTTGACTTCGCTGACTGTCACTTTGACACAAAAGTCGTCATGGGTGTCGTCAAACAGCTTTTTGGGGGACTGGGAATGTTGGTTATAAAATTAATCACCAATCTGGAATGCGACATTGCTGACTGTCACTTTGACACAAAAATCGTCATCGGTGTCGTTAAATAGGTTTTCGGGGGTGCTGATTTCAAAATGAATGACCGATTTGGGATCTGACATTGCTGAATATCACTTTGACACAAAAGTCATGGGTGTTGTCATATGTCAGATTCCAGATTGGTCATTAATTTTGAAAAAAAGCACTCCTAAATCCTATTTGACGATACCCATGACGACTTTTCTATAAAAGTGACAGTCGGCAATGGCAGATTCCATATTGGTCACTAATTTTGGATTCAGCACCCCCGAGAACCTATTTGACGACACCCATGACGGTTTTTATGTCAATGTGACAGTCAGCAACGACAGATTCCAGATTGGTCATTAATTTTGGTATCAGCACTCCCGAGAACATACGTGATGACACCCATGACAACTTTGTGTCAGAGTGACAGTCAGGAATGTCAAATTCCTGATAGGTCATTAATTTTGGAATCAGCACCTCAGAAAACCTATTTGAAGACACCAATGACGACTTTTGCTTTAAAGTGACAGTCAGCAGTGTCAGATTCCAGATTGGTCATTAATTTTGGAATCAGCACCCCCGAGAACCTATTTGACGACACCCATGACGACTTTTGTGTCAAAGTGACAGTCAGCAATGTCAGATTCCAGATTGGTCATTAACTTTGGTATCAGCACTCCCGAGAACCTACTTGATGACACCCATATGACAACTTTGTGTCGAAGTAACAGTCAGGAATGTCAAATTACTGATAGGTCATTAATTTTTGAATCAGCACCTCAGAAAACCTATTTGAAGACACCAATTACGACTTTTGCTTTAAAGTGACAGTCAGCAGTGTCAGATTCCAGATTGGTCATTAATTTTGGAATCAGCACCCCCGAGAACCTATTTGACGACACCCATGACGATTTTTGTGTCAAAGTGACAGTCGGCAATGTCAGATTCCAGATTGGTCATTAATTTTGGAATCAGCACTCAGAAAACCTATTCGACGACACCCATGACGACTTTTGTGTCAAAGTGACAGTCAGCCATATCAGATTCCAAATATGTAGGTCATTAATTTTGAAATCAGCACCCCAGAGAACCTATTTGACCACACCCATGACCACTTTTGTGTCAAAGTGACAGTCAGCAATGTCAGATTCCAAAGTAGTGTTTAATTTTTAAATCAGCACCTCCGAAAACCGCGACCCATTTTATAACGTTATTCTTATTAATGCGAAACCTTTATTTTTCGTGTGGCTTTTTGCTATTAGTTTATAAACTAATTACAGAAAGGCGAACAAACAAACCGACAATGCAAATTCGCAAGTCAAATTATTTCTTCGTTACTAGCAGACATTTCAACCAGTGTTAGCCCAAGACGTCATTGAGTAACGTTACACCTATTTGATGTGCTATAGTCATACATGTCATAGTCTACTTGACGCCTTATCTATCACGAGCAAATACCGGTATTGAATAGAGGTAAATAATACTGAAAATAGTTCATACATAGTGAAAAAGACAAAATGGTTTGACAACAATACCTCTAATTCGAATATGGGTATTAGTTTTTTAGCGGTAATAGTTTGACAGTTTATATACAGGTATTCAATTTAACCGGTTTTACAATCCCTGCATGAATGTATTTCATATCCACCAGTCAGCTTAGTCGAACCCGTTCCCAGTAGCGCTATGCTTTGTGGAACAATCAACATGATTGGTGGACATCAAACACATCCACATACCGCATCTCTGGTGGAAATGGCACCCTAAATGCCTGTCGTATTCGACATACTACCTATCAAGTGAATGTTATGAGTGTTATGACATTATACATAATTATTTGCAGCGAATTTCCGTTTTCTAACGTAAATACGGGTACCCGTAACTGCCTACTCCCCCCCTCTTTCTTTACCCCCCTAATTCGAGTCAGTATTGTTTCGCCAAACACTTGGCGTCAACTTGGGCAAATTAGGCAAAACGACAATGACACAAGTTTTAAGTAATGTCGCTCCGGGCGAAGAGTAAAGAGTAGGAATACAGATGGTGCACTTTTTAATATTATTATATTTTTGTAAAGTTTTTGATTGGAACGTCGAAAATAGTACATTGTGCAACAAGGGGAGGAAGTTGAATATTACTAACGAGAGTAAGTTAAATCGCGACGGCTTGCCGGAGCGATTTAAAGACTCGAGTTAGTAATATTCATACTCCCCGAGTTACACACAATGTTTTTCATCACACTCGCAATGTAAAAAATATGTAAATAGATGTAAAAAAGTTAAGTACGGTACAAGAAATTTCATTATTCCCTTGGGAGAACGATTTTTCTATAACTCACGCTCCGCCTGCATGCAATAGCACATTTAAAGTGCGGGTGTGATGAAAAGGATTTTAAATTACATATATTTTGTTTTATTGGGTGTAATTAGTCAATATTTATTCCGTATAAAGGATGCCAAACTAAGCAAAGCAAAATCTTAGTCGCACCAATTTGGAGGAGCAAGAGAAAATGTTTATTTTTACTTAAAAAACAAGCTATATTCTGTCAAACAAGTTTGTCAGTAAATAAGAACTAAGAAAACTATAGGTAACCTTTTCTCTAGCACCATAAAGAAAAGGATGCATATAGTTTTCTTTGTTCTTATTTACTGACAGACTTGGTTGACAGAGTATATATGTTCATACGTTCAAACCAGAATTAAATAGGAGATAACTTTTTATAAGTCTTTCAATGGTTATAGTAGTAGTATAGGCACATCAACTGTATAATTATATTTTCTTTTTCACGCCAAAAACGAGAGCAAAGTAGTCTAAAATATCATAAAACTTATTTTGTCTTCGGTTACCGCCACAGTTACTCATGATCATGAAATAAAACTATGGAAACGGATTATATCGCGTCTAATGAATTTACAACTCATCCCGACGTTTCGAACACTACAACGTTCGTGGTCAACGGGTGACCCGTAGTTTTATTTCAGGTGATTTAATTTCATGAAAAGATTTTTTTTAATTTAAGATGAATATAAAACCTAGAAAGAGCTCTTCTTTTTGATTATCCACACAAAATGCAAGAATTATTTGTTTCTGTTAGTATTTAATATCAAATTTGTTTTTATCATGCAGAAACGTCTGCGAGCGATATTACATTTTTTTTAATTAAAGGAAAAATTCACACCTCCGTCATGCCGCCGCCCTCCCAGCCTTCCTGCTAGAGGTGTGAATTTTTCCATTAAAAAAAAAAAAAATTATATCAATTTACATGCTATGTTATTTTTTCTGTTTGACGTCAAGGAAGTGAACTAATTCAAAGTAGCATGCTAGTGAAGAATCTCTCTCCCAGTTTCTGTTACTTTGAAAAACTAATTTCAAAAGACCTGTAAACTCCGGTAACTAGCAAACTTAATTTACGTATTTCAAGTGAATTGTCTGCTGTACTCTGTGTACAATCAGCGACTCGAGCTCTTAGAAGCAAGTGCGTACAGTCGGCGACACAATGCTTCCGAAAAGTTGGTGAACATTGATGTAGGAAGGAAGGAGAACGGACATTTCGGCCGATTTGTATTTTTTTTTAATTTAATCCGTTTATATCATTATTTTTTAGGAAATTTACAAAAAAAACTGTTAATCTATTATTATATAGATTAATAATTGAGTTAAGTCTTAGTTGAAATCATGCATTACAATTTCAAAATTAGTAGGTAATATAATTATTACTGACTAGGTAAATTATTAACCCTTTACGACCGAGAAAATTATTTTGTAAAATCTCATAAAAAATGCATGTGAACAGTTTTCAATGGTCGTCAAATACTCGTAAAAAATAATATAAAAAATTGTATTGCCTTTAATCAATAAAAAAATCGCATGCAGGAAAGTGACGTTCAGGACTTATATGTAAATGCACAAAAGTGCAAATTCGGAAAGACACGTAAAAAAATGACTAAATATCTTATTTTACATAATAAAACTTTTTTTATAATCATCTATTATTCGTTTTTACATAATACAATGATTAAAAAACTATAAAAAAAACAATTGACGAAAAAAATCTCATTCCAACTATCACTTACTTCGTATGTAAATCTTTCAAACATTTATTTTTGCGTGTAATGCAAAGGTACACGTTGTTGCAAAGTTGATGCAATGTGTATTAGTTCGACTGGATCAGGATTCGAATGGGGAATGCAGGTTTTGGGGGATTTCATATCGTCAAATTTAGGAAAATGATTAATAACTATCAAATATGATAGATGCAAAGGGCTGGCGAGCTCTGACACTTTCTGGGCCTCACAGGTGTTTTACCATGTGAAACGTCATTCGAACATGCTTCTCTATTCACTACGCCGTTTTCTTGGTGCTTTAATGAGCATTGCAAAGATTTCCAAGCGGAAATCTAGTATAAGTACTTTGCGTCTAGGGAGGCCCATGGCGTCGCAAACAATTATGTACGTATGCCCTCCATGCATTCACCAAAGCTAAATCATTATCATTGCGTCTCAGAAACAATTGACGGATTGCGTATTTTTAAATCAGTTAAAGTATTTGAAGACCAAATTTCAAAAAACAGCTGGTCAACCTCCAAACTTTCGTTGTCACGCCATTCAAAAAGGTAATAAGTTGATTCTACAAGGCCCTCGTCAAGATCTTCAGTATCTGATATTTCACCATTGCACAAAATTTCAAGGATTTGTTCATCACTTAATGGACGCCCTATAGAATATAAATATTGAATTACAAACCGAAATTTGTAATAAACCGCGAAAATATTTGATTATTTGTTCGAAATTCATTTTACGCCCAAAGGCCGAATACACATAAACGTGCAGATATTTATGGCAAACGGATTACGGGCTACGACCGAACCTACAAATTCGTGCACTTCTTTTTTACGATCTTATTAATAACACGAAATCACTTAATTTTAGTCTTAATTCATAATTAATAAAACCACTAGCTCTTTAACAGTAAAAATCATGCATTAAATAAAAGGTTTGTCACCAAAAATATAAGAAATTATGAACTTACGTGGGTCACTACTCTCACCAAAATACCGCGCCATCTTCAAACATGTCCTGCGACCGACTGACCCGGCCAACCTAAGGTATTTACTATTATTACGTGTTGCTAGTGTCTGCAGATTCGATCGGTATAGGTTTGAGCCCGAAAATACAATTTACTTTCTGTCAAGATTTTTTCAAAATAATTTGCAGGATTATATCAAACCGGTCGGAAAGGGTTAAGCAACATTATTTTATATGATTTTAATATTTGCATACCTGATGATCTACTTTCTATAATTGAAGCATATGGAAATCTATTTATATTTGTTTATTTGCTAATACACACAGATTACAATACAGGTCATGTTAGTGCGGTACGAAGTACATTTAAATTGTATATATTGAATATGCTTGTCGGAAATTCTTGGACCCACACACACTTGTAGGTGGACTAAATATTGCGCAATACACGCGCATAATTTCCATGTCTGTGTACATGCCGACGACCGTGTCATCACGCACGCACACAACGACAACTGCCGGCGTAGCCTGATGACAGTCGTTGGTGCTAGATGCTAGTAGCCTGATGACAGTCGTTGGTGCTAGATGTTAATCGAAGCGAAACGCAGTCTGGCTCTGTCACGCCAATACGGACGCGCGATAGAGATAGCTAGTTATAATACTGATATTATCGTGAGCGTTTGTGCCCTGTACGCTCAATGAGCTAAGAACTGTGACGCGTCACATCCGCCGCTGGCGTGTCCGCTCTCTAGTATTACATTCTCTAGGGTTGTAGAGTTTGTGAATTGATTTTATGTTTATTTAGAAGTTTTGTGAGCGTGTTAGGTGAATATGTTAATTAAGAACCTAGGTCGGGATATGGCTGAATATACTGGAAAACTTTATGTGGTGAATGGTGATATAACTCAGTATGTGCGGTTTAGAGTATAGGTACGTAGCTTACTAATTTTCTTAGCAGTGTAAGTCTGATTTTCTTATGAGAGCGATGATTGTTCTTTTTTTTAATTACCTACTGTATTAAAATTTCTATAAGACTGACTGATGTCGATTAAATTCAATTTCGGCGTTGTCGTCACTTTCCATCAGATGCGAGTAAGTCAATCACTGGCCATTTTATAATAAAAAAAAATTGAAAACACCTTTAAAGCAATGATAAAACTATGAATTTTTTACCTGGTTTAATTTATCGTTATCGACCGTATACGGGGTTAGGCACTGCATATTTTATTATGTCACCGACCAGGTTTGAAGTACAATTTTTTTTTATACTACGTCAGTGGCAAACAAGCATACGGTCCGCCTGATGGAAAGCGGTCATCGTAAGCTATGGACGTCTGCAACTCAAGGAGTGTCACATGCGCGTTGCCAACCCAATTAGAAACTTGTACACTCCTTTTGCTGTGTTAAGTACACAGCAAAAAGGAGTGTACAAGTTTCAAGGAGGCTTCGGGTTGCCGACGACTCAAAGGACAATAGACGGAACAAATTAGTTCCGTAGGCCCTTCCATCACCAGACCAGACCACACCGCAACCCTCGTTGAGCTCTGGCAGCCTTACTCACCGGCAGGAACACAACACTATGAGTAGGGTCTAGTGCTATTTGCCAGGTTGGGCTCTGCTCTAGATTCGAGCGAAATGATATCCGCTGTGCTGTGCCCTACCACACAAAGCGGAATATCATTCGGTATATTGTGCGATAAGTTTATTTCTTTTCTTTGCTGACACCTACTGACATTATGTAAATTTATCAATTTCCGCTACCTTAAGGTTGTTTGGAAGAAATCGCTCTTTAGCGATAAGACCGCCTGTTGTTTACCTTTGTTCGTGTTTCTTCCTTGTTTTGTATTATTGTATTTTATCAAGATGTGCAATAAAGAGTATTTGTATTGTATTGTATTGTATGCCCTACCTCCTATGAAAATATTGAAAGTATGTCGTCAGAAATTTCCTCTCGCCTAGAGTCCTCCCAGTAACTTAACCTGTGTAAGGTTAATACCCGACTTGTTTGTTTTGTTGTTGATAACTTCCTCTTTCTAACATCGTTAGGCGAAGTTTCACACTTTGCATTATTTAGGCTTCGTAGGGAGGAGGTAAATGATAATTCAAGTTTTTGTGCGGCTTTGTCTGTGAGATTTATATTTGAATCTTCTGTAAATACACAAAAAAGAATTATGGTTTTTAAAATATATTTTTAACTACCTGAGGATTTCTTTTTTTTTTGCCACTTTTATGAAGTTTGATATTTTTGAAAAAAAAATATGCTATTTCTACTCATAATTACTAGCTTTTTCAATCCTAGTAGTTAAAAAAATTGTCCCATACGATTTTTTCTTATTTTGTTACCATTTTACGTACATGTTGTACCTATGGGGTAACAAAAGAGGAAAGTAACAAAAATGTATGGAAATTCTGGGACACTTTTTGTCTCCCAGTGAAATTGAACGTACTCGTGATTCTGAGTGCAATTGACCTAAAATTACCTAAAACAATCAAAATGTTTTTATTGGCAAAAAGAAAAGAAATGCTTACCTATGAAATATCGCATTGACGATGAATGTCAAATGCAAATGTCAGAGTTGCTACATCCGATATCGGATCGGATAATGTGAAAACGCACTAAGGCTTGAATAAAATAAAACCTACCATTTTGTTTTTCATGTTAGGTACTCGATGACAACGAATAAGTAAAAACTAGTTAATATTTTGATTCTAAGTTTTACTCTTCAGTCTGCGTAAACCCCGGCCCGCACCCTCTACGGTGTTCCGTGGGTCCCACTTGGTAACCAATAAAACATATCTTATCTTATCTTATTTTATCTTATCTTACCATTTTTGCTGGCTGCATGCGGCAGATATTATGTCCAGTTCAGTTCAAATAACCTAACCACAAAATCAAAATTTTGAAAAAACCCCCGACCGCGACATAGTATACCGATTTTCATGAAACATGGCTAAGAACACTCCCGACTAACGCAGCTTTCAAACAAAAAAAAAACTATAAATCTAAATTGGTTCATCAGTTCGGGAGTTACGAGGCCACAGACAGACACACACACTGACAGACAGACAGACACGTCAAACGTATAACACCGCGTCGTTTTTGCGTCGAGGGTTAAAAATGCTATGCCGGTAAAGAATAAAATTTTGCACGAAGCGCTTTGCTTCTTCTTTTCTTATGCGCACTGCCAAGGAGTGGAATTCCTTGCCGGCGGCTATATTTCCGAGCTCATATAACCCGGCAACCTTCAAATCAAGAGTGAACAGGCATCTTCTGGGCGAGCTCACTCTTTGCCTTTGGCTAGTCTGTGGCCAAGAGTAAGTCCATTTATAATAAAAAAATATACATTTATACTGTATTAAGATAATGATTGTGGCGTAGGCGAGAGGCTGGCAACCTGTCACTGCAATGTCACAGTTTCGTTTTCTTTCAACCCCTTATTTGCCAAGAGTGGCACTGAAGCTTTAGTAGTTTCATGTGTTCTGCCTACCCCTTTATGGGATACAGGCGTGAGTGTATGTATGTATGTATATAAGATAATGGGGCCGATTTTTGAGTCTCACTGTCACTAAAATACCGATTGAAAACGGTGAATTGCCTATTATTTTCAGTGACAATTTTCTGAATTCGAACGCCGTGAGACTCAAAAATTGGCCCCAATGTCTTAAAACACCTTACCTTGGCTAGTAAAGAACAGCTAACATTAAAGATAAATTTCACACGGTCAGCAGACGCCATAAATAAAGAAAACGAGATTATTCCTGCGCGTCGCTAGTTATAAACGTGAGGTAGTAAATATCACGAAATTTGCTGCTAGTATCTTGGGAATACTGGAATGGGATACTTAGTATTAGGTTTTACTATTATTTAAGGTTTGAGATGGTCGCTGAAAGAAATAAAGTTAAAAGTGGAAAGTATGCATTTGATGAGACTTACATAAACTTATGGTCCATGGAATGAGACTCCATCGATGTTTGTGTTCAAAAGTACCCATATATTTTTTAATTGGGCACTTAATTGTAACTCATTTCTTAAAGGTGGGCTCACTTTGTATTCTCATTATCAAATCAAAAAGAGACCTTTGGTATAGGAAAATCGTTGAAATAATCAAAATCACAATGAATTTTTTCTTAAATAAAAACTACTCATTTTTTATTTTGTGATTCAGCTTCAAATGTGTGACAATAACAGAACTTATAGACAATGTATAAGTGTTGTTTACAGTCAAGATATAAATCTAAAGTATACATACATAAATAAAAAGCGATGCCATCGTATCATCTCATAAATGTTTAATGTGACGTCACTTCAAAGAGAATGGCGTCGGAAGGAAACTAAACGAAAAAGTCGGAATGTGCAGGACCCTGAAATAGATTCTTTTGATAAACAATATCTGACATATATTTAAAGGTAGGGAAGTGGAGTGGAAACTATGGGAGAACCGTCGAATGTGGAGATTTTTTAGATAGCAATATTTATTATCATCAAACCGTGAGGACTGGAGAAAGGAAGGGGAGGCCTTTGCCCAGCAGTGGGACACCATAAAGGCTATAAAAAAAAATGCGATAGCATGCAATTGAGCAGACATGTCGCCTGAAGCACAGTATAATAAAGAGTACTATCGTACAGTATGGCCACTCCCGCTCCCCGCTGAAAGTGCCGCCTACCCCCTCTCGGTTACGTCACAGTTACCGCCTGTCAAAAACGCGAACAGTCGACCTGTCATATCTCACTCATACAAGCATGGTACGCGTTCACCTACACGAGCTTAGAATGTGTGCTAGTAGTCCGTTCTCTATTGGGCATGCTTGTATGGAGAGGTATATATTTTTGAGTACAGTATTGGCGTTTAGTATGGGTATTATACACGTCCTCCTGAGTCAAATAAGACCGGTAGCCACTTTGAACTCCGTGTCCGAAAGGGGGGAGGGGGGTCAAAGTATGGAGCTACCGGTGCTCAGAAAAAAAATTCTGGCCGATTAGTTTGAACTTTTAAGTTAATTTTGGTGTCATTTTTATGTAACGTGTGTGACGTGTATAATACCCATACCAAACGCCAATACTGTACTCAAAAATTCATACCTTTTCCCAATAGAGAACGGACTATAGGAACGTGCCTCTTTCATATATTTGATCGCCAGTGTCCGAGATGTGCCTGAAGGTATTAAGATATCACTTCCGCTCATGGACACACAAAATACCAGTACCTAGGGTTCTTCTTCTTCTTCTTGGTTAGGGGCTATGTAAGGCTTCAGAGCGCCTTATGTGTCACTGCGACCATTTCTGATCTATTGTGATCGCCACCTACTACAACTCTCGATCAAGTCCTACAAATTCGAAGATTTGTAGTATCTTTTTGAGATCGAGATACCTCACATCCACAGTACCTAGGGTTAGAGGTGCGTTGCCGACCTACATGAGTGTAAACTATTTTCGTGAAGGTTTGGAGCTCGCATCGGACAGTTAAATGCACAGTTTAGCTGTCCATCATCATCATCATATCAGCCCTTTATCGCCCACTGGTGAGAAGATAGAAGTGTTGTCGCGGATTAATCCGAACAATTCCTCGGAGCACTCTCCATTATACATGCGATATATTTTTTTCAGTACAGATGGTGTTTTTTTTACGCACTTGTGCGAGAAGTGGTTCATTATATGCCAGGTCGAAACTTCAGAGGCTCATCTGTACTGAAAAACGTCGTACGATACACGTGCGAAAAGGAAATTCGTAACTCGTGTCGATTTAAAACACTCCCTTCGGTCGTGTTTTGATTTATCGCCACTCGTTTTGAACTTCCTTTTTTACGCACTTGTATCGTAATGTACTATTTTATTAAGGTTATGGATTTTGTCTGAATGTGTTATGCTTATAATATGATGGTGAGTCGTCGTGTCTAAAGTGACAAATATGGTAGGAAAAGCTCTAGAAAACATTATAAAATGTGTTGTAACGTACACATTTCGGTAAGATATTATTTATTATAGGATCCCTAAACCATAAACCATATTTTTATATCAAATAAGAGGTCCCTAAACCATATTTTTATATCAAATTTACACACCACTACTCGTTTTGTTAGAAGTCAGTCGTAAAGTGGGACTTCATCAAACAAGGATACAAGCGCCATGGTAACTGCAAAAAGTTACTTCCTCCACTAGGGTGGAAAATGGGACTCATTTCCGATTTCATAATCTGAATTCATAAGAAATGCGAGTGCTAAATTGACAATTAAATAAAAAAAGCTAACAGGATTAATTGTGATACAATACACCCTGTTTTTTGAGACTTGGGAAGTAATAGTACATCACGAAACATGTGCGTAAAAAAGGAAGTTCGAAAGGAGTGGCGATAAATTAAAACACGACTAGTGCGTAAAAAAACACCATCTGTACTGAAAATACTATTTTACTGAAAAACGTCTTACGATACACGTTCGATAAGGAAATTCGTAACTAGTGTCGGTTTAAAACACTCCCTTCGGTCGTGTTTTAATTTATCGCCACTCGTTTCGAACTTTTCTTTTCCCGCACTTGTATTGTAATGTACTATTTCATTTCCTTTATCAATTATTATAATGGCAATTACAAATTTATTACTTACTTACTGTGTCACAGATAATGATGTGAAAACCAAAACAAAAGTTCATTTCATAATCAGCCTCCAGCTTTTACACCATACCTGGGTCGTAAAACGAACTTTCCGTGCGTTTTATTATTCATAAAGATTATGCGTCGGTTTACATCGGGTGTCCGCATTTACCTCCCTTATTAGAACCTCATATGAGAGTTATAAAGTACTAGCTTTTGCCCGCGGCTTCGCTCGAGTTATAAAGAGACAAAAATTAGCCTATGTCACTCTCCATCCCTTCAACTATCTCCACTTAAAAAATCACGTCAATTCGTCGCTCCGTTTTGCCGTGAAAGACGGACAAACAAACAGACACACACACTTTCCAATTTATTATATTAGTATGGATACCAAGGTCTTAAATATAGATGCGGACAACTTGCCAAAAATATGTATCCACAACCTTAAAGTATAAGCAATAAAGTCGTATATTCATATTTTTGGATCTTTGCATATTAATACCTTGACTTTTAATTGGAGGATATGTTCAGAATGCTAGACTGGGCGAGACGTGGCATAAATGTGAATGGCGAGTACATCTCACATTTGCGATTTGCTGATGATATCGTCATCCTGGCTAAAACCCGGCAAGATTTACAGGAAATGGTGCAAAGTCTAGCTGGGTCTTCGCAGCGTATCGGTCTTAGGATGAACTTAGATAAAACCAAGGTTATGTTTAACGAGTACGCTGATCCGGGACCGATCGCAGTTGATGGAATCTCGCTCGAGGTTGTTCTAGAGTATGTCTACCTAGGGCAAACTCTCCAACTAGGTAAGAACAGCTTCGAGAGAGAAGCCAACAGAAGAATTCGGCTGGGCTGGGCAGCATTCCATAAGCTTCGCGGAGTCTTCTCGTCACCCATCCCACAATGTCTCAAGTCGAAGGTCTTCGACCAGTGTGTCCTACCTGTAATGACCTACGGTGCCGAGACGTGGGCACTCACGGCTGGATTGGTCCACCAATTCAAAGTCGCTCAACGAGCTATGGAGAGGGCTATGCTCGGGGTATCTCTGAGGGATCACATCAGAAATGATGTGATCCGGCACAGAACCAAAGTTACCGACATAGCTCACCGGATTAGCAAATTGAAGTGGCAGTGGGCTGGTCACGTTAGTCGCAGGACAGACGGTCGGTGGAGCCGAAAGGTTCTTGAGTGGAGACCGCGACTCGGTAAACGTGGTGCAGGACGCCCTGTGACAAGATGGAGTGACGACATCCGCAAGTTGGCTGGTGTTGGCTGGATGAGATTAGCGGAAGATCGGGAGCAGTGGCGTGCATTAGGAGAGGCCTATGTCCAGCAGTGGACGAGGATAGGCTGATAATGATGATGATGATGATGATGACCTTGACTTTACATACGGTTAAGGGCATTTTCAGAATTTTTGACCCCCCGAAAGTTGTTAACAAAAATTTACTCACTGTCAGTTTTGTGATGATAATTAAGAATTAAATTTCAATAAAAATATTGTTTTTGTGTTAAATACATAAACTTTATGCGATAATTTACATTCAGAATGTGAAAAAAGTAATTTTTTGGACAGATTTCATGCTTAAATCAAGCAAAACTGACAGCGAGTTAATTTTTGTTAACAACTTTTGCTAATTTGGTGGGACCCAAATTCTGAAATTGCTCTTAAGCTCTTTTTGGGGGGAAAATTCTGGTAATTAAAATAGTAATTTGTGTACGGGTGTCATTTAGTAGATTAGAAGGTAAGTTTGCAGTAGCATTTATAATTTTGGCCATTTTTCTGATTTAGATTTTGATTTTAATTTATACTTTGTACGTATAATGTTAATGAATGTTTAAATGGTTTCGGAAAACTTAAAAAAAAATGCATTTATTTCAGACAAACAAGGTCCATATTTTGTTAGTATAACTTAACATAAAACATAAAACTATGGTTAACTTAAAAATAATCTTAAATAACTATCTTAGGTACTAGAGATAAGTGGACTTTTGTACTTACCGTGGACAAAATAATAAATAAATGAATTAAATACTTTCTGGTAATAAATAATGCATTCATAAAATCATCATCATCATTAAAATTTTAGCAGGTACGAGTTCCTCTAGTACCTATCAACAACAAGCAGGCTACAATTTAAAAATAAAGATTTGTATAGATCGCATAAATTGCTGAATAGTTTTGAAAATAGTTAGAATCTCTTAACCAAACCTAAAAGAAAGCGTTTTGCAGATATTGTGCATTTAGGCATAATTATTTGTAGTAAGTACATTGTGTTCATAAAAAGAATTCTCGACAGTTTTAAATCTTAACGATCTTTCAAATGTCTTACAGTGAAAATATACAATCATATCGTCACTACTTTTAAAAAATCTTGTATCTTCGTCTGTCAATGAAAAGAAAATTGTAGTAAGTATGTATGGAATGCATATAGACATACTGCGTTTTAACTTTGAGAAACAGCGTGAGATACGAGATTTTTTAAAAGTAGTGACGATATTATGTTCTAATACGATACAGGAGGGGTCAATTTCTCCATACAAACGCTCTCGACTATTTCCTCCCTGCTTTTTTGAAGATAGAGCAATGATTTTTTCAACACAGATTATTATTATTTCTATGTGTGGGACCGTTTTAATTTTTTTGATACTCATATTTTATATTACTGACTCTCTAACTGTGTCTCTTTTGTTTTCTTTATGTACAATAAAGCTTATACATACATACATACATATTTTTAAAGACCCATCAAAAATTTCCAAAAACGGCCTTATTGATTATGGCGCAAAAAAAGGTCTGGTATTCAAAATTGGTAACAATTAGCCAAAAAAACTAAACGGTCCGATACAGATAATTTTATTTTTATTCAGATTCTCAAATTTCGTTACGTTTGATTAAGATTTGAAGGAGGAAACAGTCGAGAGCGGAACCTCGATTTCAAAGATTTTTTCGCTATATCTTTTAACTGAGTTGTTCTGAATGGACAATAATTATTTTTCGATAAATCTAGTTAATAACACTAGTATATTTAACTAAAATTACCAAATTGAAATGGGGGCTCCTTTCCATTTTAGCATTTTCGCTCCTGAGGCTCTTAAGACAGCATGTATGCCTGTCAATATTTCACACCGCTCTAACACAATTCCAGGTAACTCAGAGTCACATTGACATTTTGACACTCAGCGAATTTGAAAAGAACGCAGCTGCAGACAGGTGGATCCAATATTTCCTGGCCCGCGGCCAAACGCGATATCAGAACCTTTACTATGAGTTCTCGATATTGTAGAGTTAGAATAACCATAGAGCATATACAACGTGTTTCCGGTATCACTCAAAACCTCAGACACCCCAACTGATTTTATTTTTTTAAACTCATCTAGAGTACTAATCTTTTAATCGGATGATTACTTTTTTAAAATTAAATAAATAAATAAATAAATAAATAAATATTATAGGACATTCTTACACAGATTGACTGAGTCCCACGGTAAGCTCAAGAAGGCTTGTGTTGCAGGTACTCAGACAACGATATATATAATATATAAATACTTATATACATAGAAAACATCCATGACTCAGAAACAAATATCTGTGCTCATCACACAAATAAATGCCCTTACCGGGATTCGAACCCGAGACCCGAGAAATTGAATTTTTAATTTTCTGTACAGCTCTACTTGACTTTTAACTCGACACTCAATAAAATAATTGCTAACTACCATCATAAACCATAAAACTATTTATTTGTGTACGTTACTGCAACGACCACCCGGTAACCAGCGCCCAACCCAGTAATCAGAGTAACCAGCCAGTATTAATACCCCTAAATACTGAAAAAGGTAAACAACCTCCAGCAATGCGATATACACAATGTTGTATTACGAATACAATAGAATAGGCACGTAAAAAATAACTAATAATACTAATTTAAATAAAAATATTACCCCCATCAAGATGTAGCTCAATCGATTCTACTCTCGATTCTGAACAAACGGTTTTCAGGTTTTTAGTGTTAAGTGAAACACGGTGTATAATACTGCACACACATCTGTAGTTTTACTTACTAAGTTTTTATAAGTTCTTAAGTTTCTGTATCGTGCTGTGTTGGTAAATAAATATCTTTTGTTTTTTTTTTTACTGCCCGAGGTTTGAAAGTCAGTTTTGGCTCAACTCACTCCAAACGACGGTATTATAAATCGTGAAAATTTCGTGGTAGAGGGTCAGGCCGGCAATGTTTAAAAAAGTTACACTTTTTAATTCACTTTCGTGTTTTGACAGGAAAGCTGGTGTTCGATGTTCATGGTTTGAGGGTGAATCTTGTTTTTAGATGTCAGACTTTTTACATGTTTAATGACTGGTAAAATCTGCATAGAATTACACACTTTTTGTTTTTTCTTTCCTTTTTAACCCCCGATGCAAAAACGACGGGGTGTTATAAGTTTGACGTATCTGTCTGTCTGTCTAACTGTCTCTCTGTGTGTGTGTGTGTGTGTCTGTCTGTGGCATCGTAGCTCCCGAACGGATGAACCGATTTAGATTTAGTTTTTTTTTATCTGAAAGCTGAATACTAGTCGGGAGTGTTCTTAGTCATGATTCATGAAAATCGGCCTACTATGTCGCGGTTGGGGGTTTTTTCAAAATTTAAATTTTATGGCTAGGTTATTTATTGACTTTAAATTTAAAAGGAAGTAATTTAAGGATTTTCTTTTTTTAATAAAAGTGTAAATATCTCTATTTACAGACTTTTTAATTTTCAGAATACGATACACAGAGCGTAACCTCCTTAGTCTCGGAAACATTTATCTTATACTTTTAAACGAGCAATTCTTGTATATTTATTTATTTATTTATATATACCGACGATCTCGGAAACCGCTCTAACGATTTCGCTGAAATTTGTTATGTGGGGGTTTTCGGGGGCGAAAAATCGATCTAGCGTAGCCTTAGATCCCGGAAAACGCGAATTTTCGAGTTTTCATGAGTTTTTCTTTCGCGTTAGTAAACGTAATATGGTCGTTAATTTCGACGCGCGCGCATCGATTCCGCTTAGCTCAGTCGTACGAGGTCGGTCTAATGTACGCAGATAGATCGTAGGTGTCAGGGTTTCGAATCCCGGCCAGAAATTAAGTTTTTGTTTTTTGTCTTTTTTTTTGTTTTTGTATTTATAAGAGTTTTTTTTTATCTAAAGACGTGATATATTAAAATAGAACCGAGCGAAGCTCGGTCGCCCAGATATTTTTGTTTTTAATTGGGAACCTATTGTTACTCATTAAAAAATTAAAATAAAATTGTATACGGGGACTAGTAGTAGAATAGTAACACTTTATTGCACAAATTACAAGTACAGTGAATAATTATAATGGTTATGTACAAAGGCGAGCTTATACCTTTGAGGGATCTCTTCCAGCTAACCTTAAAATAACTGAGAGGAAAATTCTTTGGTAGACAATACAACTAAAGTGCATCGGCATATATATAAAGTACCTATCAACATATTTTTAACCCCCGACGCAAAAACGAAGGGGTGTTATAAGTTTGACGTGTCTGTCTGTCTGTCCGTCTGTCCGTCTGTCCGTCTGTCCGTCTGTCCGTCTGTCCGTCTGTCTGTCTGTCTGTCTGTCTGTCTGTTTGTCTGTCTGTCTGTGTGTGTGTCTGTCTGTGGCATCGTAGCTCCCGAACGGATGAATCGATTTTGATTTAGTTTTTTTGTCTGAAAGCTGAGTTAGTCGGGAGTGTTCTTAGCCATGTTTCATGAAAATCGGTCCACTAGGTCGCGGTCGGGGGCTTTTTCAAAAGTTTAATTTTGTGGCTAGGTTATTACACTAGTTAAGGAGGGTCACGCCAAATATACCAATGTAATGTTTGGTTCTAGTAACTGTTTGGGAGCGCTGTTTATTTTCTTCATACAATGAATGTATCTATTCTAAAACGTCAAAAAATCTTAGTATAGCTCAGACAGGCAAGCACGGTCGCGTTATAAAGCCTATCACGTCATACTTTCCTTTTCGCAATATTTGTAAGTGCGATAGAAACGCACGATACACAAAAAAAAGGAGGGAGGAAGGAGTGGCGATAAATTCTCCCTTTGGTCGTGTTTTAAATCGACACGGGTTACGAATTTCCTCTTCGCACGTGTATCGTACGATTCGTACGACGTGTTTCAGTACAGATGGCTCTCCGAAGTTTCGACCTGACTAGAAATGGACCACTTCTCGCACTATTTTGTAAATAAAAAAACCGGCCAAGTGCGAGTCGGACTCGCGCACCGAGGGTTCCGTACAAAATTAAAAATTTATGGTTTTCGTAATTTTTCCTTTATCTATGCTATAAGACGTTGCTTCGTACCAAATTTCAAGATTCTGAGTTCACGGGAAGCACCCTGTAGGTTTTGATTCCCTTGCAAGTGTCGAAAATTTGCGGCATAAACGGCTGTATCTTTTGATTGCGTTGGCTTAGAAGTTTGATTTTTTCACAGCTTCAAGGGACAGTAGACCTGAGTAATTGATATAAATTTCAGCTTCATACCTCCACGCGTTCCTGAGAAAAAGGGTCTTGACAGACGGACGGACGGACGGACAGACGGACAACAAAGTGATCCTATAAGGGTTCCGTTTTTTCCTTTTGAGGTACGGAACCCTAAAAAACACCGTCTGTACTGAAAAGGTGTCCTATCACAATTGTGTGCTACGCCCGCAATGCAATATTTAATTTTACAAAAGGGATATCAATCCTCGTCCTCTTCTCGTATAATCATTTTCGTGAAATAAACAAATAATCAACTGTTTTCGGCACCCCAAGGTTTTATGAGGGTTTAGGGCGTATTAGGGCTTTTTTAATTTTTACTTGAGATGCTTTTAGACCCTGATTTGATTGGGGTACGGATTAGGGTGAGTTTTTTGTATATGAATGTTTCAGTATTTAAATAAACTCAAGACTCATTGGGCCTGGAATTTATTTGAAAAAAATGGTGAAGAGTGTAACTTTTTTTTTAAATAATTATTTTTAATAAATGGGCTTACCCTTGGCCACAGGCTAGCCACGATAGATTGAGCTCGCCCAGAAGATGCCTGTTCACCCTTGATGTGAAGGTCACCGTGTTCTATCAGCTCGGAAATAATAATAGCCGCCGGCAAGGCACTCCTTGTCAGTGCGCATAAGAAAAAAAAGAAGGAAAGCGCTTCATGCGAATTTGCGGAATATCTACCAAGTAAGGGTGGAAACCGGCCGTGCGTCTAACACCGTGTCTTGCGTGGGCGACGGTCGTGCGACCGTCGCGCGACCGTCGCCATCGCATCGTCTACTTCCATATCGATAAGGTTTGATTTCGTATGCGTCGCATCGCCGTCACGCGACCATCGCGCGACCGTCGCCCACGCAAGCCACGGCGTAAGAGTCCGATGGTAAAATGGGGACGGTGGAATATAGGTACGAGTAAGCTCTTCTGTCTCGGAATAGAGGTATATTTCAGGCATATTAAACTTAATCTTAATCGTCTTTAAGTATCTTAATATTACACTCGTAACGTAACTTTTTTTTTTAATTTACTTGGTCGACCAGGTACAGTCAGCCAAAAAGGTGGTTTACCACTTTTCGACCTTATGTGTTTGAAATAGAGTCCAAAAGTGGTAAACCACTTTCTTGGCTGACTGTAGGTACAATTACCAGTCGGAGGGCGCCGTGGTGAATGACATGATGACACATACATCGATCCCAGCGCGCCCTCACGAACGGCAAAGAGGATGGAACGCCGGAGTGGGTTTAGTGGGTAGGGCCAAGTTTCCCCCCTCTCGCTAGGGGAGGGGAAAGAAACGGCGAGTCCCACACATCGTGCGTAACAGCATTCCCACTCCGTCAAAAAAAAAAAGTGTAGTAAGTACTTCTCGTGTATTAAAAAACTCGCAAGTTCAGGATTCTATTCTCGAACCACTCGCTTCGCTCGTGGTTCAACTATAGAATCCTTTCACTTGCTCGTTTTTCAATTCCACACTCGGCGTTAAAATACAACTTTGCCCCCTTGTATAACAAATAACTATTATAACACCGGCCACACCTTTGTTTACAATAATCCCTTTGTTTACATTTTAGTTTAATAATATGTGCTTCTTTGTCTCTAAAGTAGTATTTAAATGATGTTTTATGATAGAAATCTTTTAAATTACTAAAAATTTATATTTTAACCTACCGCTATAATTTTTCAAGTCTGCTAAATATTTGGCGGCGCGTGACGTCCCGTACAATTCTGGGATTAAGTCTTCAAATTAAACTCCCAAATGGGTTTGGATAAATTTTATTCTGTATGTTTTGCAATTAGAATATAATCCAAGTCATTGCTTAACCATTACTATTACTAGAAGCAAAGACTTATATAACTCTGTATAGACCGATAAATTCTAAGAAAAAAACGTACCTCAAAACCATACAGAAAAATGTACGGTGAGCTAGATGGCGATACACCTGGGGTACGCTCGGCTAGATGGCGCTAATATTAATATTTGTCATTTTAACACATATCAAGCTAAGAATATGGGCCAAATTGTCAAAACGGAGGTTCAAAAGTTTTAAGCCTGTGTCGAGAGATGGCAGGCTATGCACTGTGATTACACGTTTTACTTTGACAGTAATTCTCTATAATACTCGATCCTCTTTGCTAGAAGTAAATAGAATCCTGAAAACTAGACAGACTTATATTTGGACGAAATTTTTGTGTTAAGTACACAGTAAAAAGGAGTGAACAGTCAACCAACTGGAACCCTAGGCCCCTCTGCAACCATGTCAAAATGACAAGCAGTAAGAGATTTCTTACAATCTGATTTATAACGTCGCTATGACATAGTTTTACAGTGGTCTAGGGTTCCAATTGGTTGACTGCACAAGTTCCAAGGAGGCCTTCCTTTTTTTTGTCTTATGTATCGTAAAATTTCTTGGAAATGTCTAAATAATCCATCGTATCAGAAAATCCAGCTTATATTTTAAATGCATTTACTAATCCCAAGATATGGCGTAGGCACTAGTTTTTACGAATGCGACTGCCATCTGACCTTCCAACCCGAAGGGTAAACTAGACCTTATTGGAATTAGTCCGGTTTCCTCACGATGTTTTCCTTCACCGAAAAACGACAGGCAAAGCAGTTTTGTTGCCAAAACTATTTACTGTAATAGTTTCGTCATATAATATGGTCAGTAGTGACTGTTTACTGTTTTCCTCAGGGGTTAAGATTAGTCAGAGGTCAGAGTTTATCCGTAGGTGACGTCACGAGTTAGGCGCCCTCAGGATTTAGTCTATGAGAGGAATACTTGTTCGCATTCCGCATTTTATTGCACTGTGTCGCGAGACACGAGATGTAGCGATTTAATTTTGTTACATAGTAGATATGAAAACTATTCATAATTTTACTGTGATTAATAGGTTACAATTGGTGCCGTGTCCAGGATCCAATTAGCACACTTGTAAAGAAATTGTCATTTTTTCTTTACATCTCTCTGAACAT
Organism: Leguminivora glycinivorella; assembly: GCF_023078275.1. NCBI lineage: Eukaryota > Metazoa > Arthropoda > Insecta > Lepidoptera > Tortricidae > Leguminivora > Leguminivora glycinivorella. The sequence goes on along the minus strand of NC_062993.1, from coordinate 1,364,063 downwards.
TGATCTATGAATATTTAATAGCATTTATAGTACATATGGCGGTATATTACCCGGCACTTGTTAGGTAATAAGCTCATTAAGCAAATATGTCAAAAATTTAAATGGCTATATATACTGTAAAATAGATACGATACACGTGCGAATAAAAATGCATCACTCGTTTCAAATTTCTTATTTATGGCACTTGGATCGTAATGTACTATTAATCAATAATATGACTGAAGTCTCAATTTATTTCTTATTACAGTAATATTTTTACTTATTTACACTTAGATTTCAGTTCAAAATGATTTATTTGTTGTGTTAAAACACGTATTTTAGTATTTTCAAATATGATGTAAATATAATTACGATACGAGAAACGTAATATTACTTATATGTGTCAGAATTACTAGGAGTTATTAAGTATCTCCTGGCGCATAATTTTTAATTGTCGTAAGAAACTTTTCTATATATTTTTTTTCCTATAATAATTAGTTGCGGATTTAAATTAAAAAAAAATCGTGTAAAACCAGCACCAAGCTATATTGCAATCGTCCTCTTGTAACTTAACCCACCCTCCCCTTAAATAAAAGGCGCCGTGCGTTCCGGGCGTGCTTCGCCTTAAACGACCTTTCTTAATATTCCTCGCTCTGTGGCGATTGTACACGAGGCCGCGCATTAAAGCATTTTCAACCCTATTTCTATGACATTAAGTGCCAATTTTGAATTAAAATCTGTGGCTTTCTTTAGTGTTAAGCATTTTTTTGCACTTTCAACTGTATTTCTATGATTTTAAGAGATAATTTTGAATGAAATCTGTGTCGATTTGAAGGCTAAAGGGTTTTTAGCATTTAAAGTCATATTTGTATGGACTTAAGGGTGGTTATTTAATGTATTTCTGGTCTGTTAATGTATTTCTTTCAGTGCTTAGACCGTGACACGCATATGGTTGTAATTTGTAATCTCAGAAATGTTAGATACGTTTTTATGTGTTATTGAATTGTGATATTCAAAATATTTATACATTATGATAAAGACAAAACATCTAAAATATATTTAGACACATATTTTAACTTAAATTATATTTTAACAAAAATAATTATACTTTTTTATGTATTTTATAGTAAAAGAGAAAGAGACAAAAAGTAGCCTATGTCACTCTCCATCCCTTCAACCATCTCCACTTAAAAAAACAGTTTACAGTTTGCCGGACGGACGGAGAAGGACGGACAAACAAACAGACACACACACTTTTCCATTTATAATATTAGTATGGATACTTGTCACCAGTGTAATGACGAGATACGAATTTTACTGCCCCTTTTCCTCCCTTGGGTGTCGTAGAAGTTGACTTTAGGATATGGGTTCAATCACGGTTCAATTATGCGGCTAGTATTGAGCTAGCAATGTTAGTTCCGTTTAATTTCGACCCCATAATTGCTAACATTGGCCCTGAAACTTGAATAGCTACATGTGCTCTACCTACCTTTGTTAATAAATTTATGTGATCCTATGTAAGGTACAGCGGGACAAATCTCGACTGGGGGGCAATTGTAACTGATCCATTTTTTCCATTATTGCAGTATGATGTTGAGTTCTACATGTAGGTATCCATCCACTGAACACGCCTACCATATATAACCGGTGGACACTCTATTTATGTAATAATGCAAACATTTTAAAACACGGAAAAATGAACCCGTTAAATTTACCTCCCGTCGAGATTTGTCCCTCTGTAACTTATATTTACTTACCTACGTTATTTACATACTTGCAAACTCGCAACCTGCGAATTGTTAGTGGTATTGCTCTTACCACTAGGCTACCAAGATCCTACCACAACTTTACTCCAAGACGTAATTTGTATTAATCTCTATTGCATAAAAGGATTAATTTTAATTAGTAGCAAAGTAGAGGATAAATATTAAGTTGAATTTAAACAGAAACCCTAATGTTCACATAACCTTAACGACTTTTCTGAATCGGCCAAGGCTTTAGCGGGCCTAATTTACACCAGTCAACGACACCTCTTCTCACCTCAGCCTCACCTCAGTCTTACTACTGTAATGTTTATGATTTCCTATTGCTCATTTTTTTTTAAAGACTAATTGTTATTTTTCCAAAGTGCTATATTTACAGTGTTATATTTTCCTATTGCTGTTACCACCGTTACCAGTTTAAGAGTTCACGCCTTAGTAGGAAGAATCACTGACTCCCGAGTCACAGGCTTTGACCTAGTTCCCGATGCAGAGGCTCAACCCCTTACCTAATTGTGTTACAAACCTAATACATAAGTTTAGTATGCTCGTGTTACGTGCTATCATTATATATCAAAATGTAATGTATGGTTTAAAGCATTATTTTTTTTTACCTCGTTATTAGAGACTACCGGCGTAGCCGAATGGTAATCGTCGTCGCCAGACTCCGACAGAAATGCAGTCTTTGGCTCATCGGTAGAAAGTCGCCAGTCTGTCGGTGTTTTACAGATTGCACTTCGGAGAGTGTGCTCAACTACATGAGCTTATTCCACCGTCCCCATACTACCATCGGACTCTTAGACGCATGGCCGTTCTCTATGCTTACTTGGTAGATATTCCGCGAATTCGCACGAAGCGCTTTGCTTCTTCTTTGCTTATGCTCACTGCCAAGGAGTGGAATTCCTTGCCGGCGGCTATATTTCCGAGCTCATATAACCCGGCAACCTTCAAATCAAGGGTGAACAGGCATCATCTGGACGAGCTCACTCCATCATAATAGGCCTCGTCTTTGCCTTTGGCTAGTCTGTGGTCAAGAGTAAGCCAATTTATAAAAAAAACCAATACACAGAGAGCTACAAAAGCGATATTATCGTGAGCGTTTGTGCATTTGGCTATAAGCGAAGAAATATATGACGACAATAGTCGTAGAGGGCGCTGTTATTCTTATATAAATTGCTCAAATGTATCTGTTTTCATGTGTTTGATGTGATCTTTCCGAATCCTCTGTATTCTATATTCCATCCTGTACGAGCCTTCTGCTCCTAGATACCTAAACAGTAAATTCTCATTTGATGCTCCTCGCCTGGGATGCGAGTTGCGTACATCCCGCACTCTCAAACTAACCATACCTCCGCACCGCACTGGCTTTATGCCAAATTCTTTCGCCATTCAGGCTAGTCGCCTTTGGAATTCACTCCCTTTGAATATCAGACAAGCTCCAAGTAAGTTTTCATTTAGGTAAGAGTTTGTTACGCAAGCACTTGCTAAAACAAGAATTCGAATAATATCCATCAATATTTTTTTTTTTTTTTTTGTAATAAAATCTCTTTATTTACATGAACATATTTACATAATTATATAAGAAACTAAGACTAGACTTAAAAGCTAGCTAATGTCTAAAATAGGCCCTTGAGGCATTGTACCAAGGATACTGGCGACATTTCCTCGCTGTATCGCAATGCTGATACGTTGTGCGAGGAAGTCGCCAGCTCTTCGGTCATATTATATGTATTTCATTATATGTATTATATGTAATATTTAAAATATCTATTATAAATATCTATTTATGTAAAAGTATGTGTAGTATATGCTGTATATGTATATATATAGTTTGCTTTTCTTCTTAGTAAATCACCTTTTTGTTTTCTCTCTGCACCATTTGTATTGAATCTCTGTTTGGCCCTATGGTTGACTGGTAGAGAATGCCTTTTGGCATTAAGTCCGCCATTTGTACATTTTTGTATATTTTGTGCAATAAAGTTTAAATAAATAAATAAAATATCTTCATACAAACATTGCATGATAAACAAACACAGAAAATAATAACTGGTAAGGATGGAGTAGAAAACCTCGTTGACTGGACTAAGGGCAAGCTAAAGATATCTTCGAGTTTTGTTTATCCGGAAATTTATGACAAAGTAAATTGAAATAAGGCACCATTCATTATAATTATCGTTTGTAATAATTAGCGAGGAATTTCGTTGTTTAGGTAATAAATAGGTTATGGTTTTTAGTATAATGTGCATAATTTGAGTTGGAATTTCTCTTTTGAATTTGGAAATAATGGGTCTACAGCTTCGGTAATATTTTGGCAAAGATCTATGTACTTAATAAATGTTTCTGTAATGGGCTTGGAAACACGGTGCCAAAATAACTTTTTAAGTTTTACTAATTTTTTTTTTCTTACTTTAGCAAGGTTTTACAAAATAAGATAGATTTTAAAATTATTGGCACCATATTATGTCCACAAATTAGAATAGAAACGGACAGTTTTGATTAAATATTCATATTTAATCAAATGAAGAATAGCACTTTACAAATTGTGATTGTTATTGTATATATTATTTTGGATGTGATAATATTATGAGCCAAGAAGTTTGAAATAATTGTATTTTTTTTTTTACTATTTAATACATGTGCGGAAAAGAGGAAGTTCGAAATGAGTGTCGATAAATTAAAACACGACCGAAGGGAGTGTTTTAAATCAACACGAGTTACGAATTTCCTCTTCACACGTATATCGTACGACGTTTTTCAGTTTTTCACTGCACTAGTGCGATATCGTAAAACTTTATGTACTGAAGAAATACTTATAGTCATTTGTTACAGTTCGTGATTTGAAGTTTCATGGTTTTTATTTTTTTTTAATCGAAGTGAAACATCTTAATATTCTTGAAGTTAAAAAGAGCGTCTGAATTGAAATGAATTTCCTAAAATCTCCCTCACACCTTAACGAACGGGTAGCAATTAAAGGGACCCGACTTGAAAGGCTGCCTGTCTCATAAGATGGCGGATTCTGAAATATTCAATATGATGGCAATTTGATTTTATATCAGTGTGTATCGCTCACACGTTTATTAAGGTGTTTTTTTATGACTCATGATTTAGGGTTAGGCAGATTGTGGATTCTGATGGAAACTAGTTGTTGACGTGATGAGCAATATAATTAGAGTGACATGTTTACAAACACGACATTACAAAACTTAAATATTAAAACTGCTGTCACATAAGTAATGGTTTACTTTATACCAGCATAGTACATAAATATGCAATATCCAATAGTTTTGACGACCGATCTGGCCTAGCGCATAGTGATCCTGCCTGCTAAGCCGCGGTCCTGAGTTAGAATCTGCAGGGCATTTATATTTTATTCGTGTGATGTTTGAATATCTATTTGTTCCTGTCCTGAGTCATGGATGTTTTCTATGTGTAGTATTTGTATATGTATTGTATATCGTTGTACCCACAACACAAGCCTTCTTGAGGTTACCGTAGGATTCAGTCAATCTGTGTAACAATGTCCTATGATATTTATTTATTTATACAAAGTGAAAAACTTAATAGTTCCATGCTTGTATATTGCTGCTTTGACGTTAAAAAACTATTGTTGTATTGTTGTACCTTAACGTCTAGGGTCCATATACAATATAAAATAGATCTATATATTAATAAAAACATACTGTTATCAAATTGGTACAGTTTCTTTTTTCTGAGTTGTGCTTTCCTTGTTAACCTATTTTGTCGAAAAAGGCGTACCTAAATTAAAAGATGCTATTTTGAGTATCATAATATAATTCATTTAAATAAATTTAATTATAGAACCTTAAAATACACATAAGAGTAACCACCATTACCTAAAATCTTTGTTTTTATTTGCCAGAACCAAAACACATGCATTTTCCGTGTCGTTCTCGCTATCGAGTTATGTATTAAAAACTCATAGTACCTACACATTGTACACATCAAAAAAAGCATTTCCTGTCACAAACAGACAGAAATCCTTCCGGAAAAGAGCATACACCCATCTTAAAGGCCGGAAACGCACCTCCAACACTTCAGTTCTGCATGGTGTTTCGGGTTTCCAAGGGTGGTAGTAATCGCTTACCATCAGGCGACCTGTCTACTTGTTTGCCTCCTACAGCATAAATAATAATAAAAAAACTCCTGATGTGTTTGTTTTTTGAGATTTCTTAAGTAGGTAAAGCCTCCGCTCAGATTCCGGGGTGATTTCGTATGTACGCTGAAATTGGAGGATTTCGCAACGGAACCTCGACTTTAAGGGATTAAGGCTGCAAAATGGGTTTGTGACGGCATACATATCATTATGTGGTCTGAGATCCGGTGTGTGTAATTTGTACCCTCGTCCGTTACTTATTAGAGTTTTTTTGTAAGTTTGTGCTATTTACAGTTAATAATAACAAGTAGTATACAATTAAAAATAAACGTATTATACCGATGTTAAAATAAAGTAGAATACGTTAATTTTAATAAGGCAATCTGGAAATCAAATGGATCGGAACATGTCGAACGTTATATCGACTTAAAACGTAAGTAACCCGCTTAATGTATTTTTAAATATGTTTAAGTCTCACGGGAGTTTTACAGGTGGAGGACTAGTGTGAGACACGATATGAAATGAAAGAAAGTTAATGGTGAGATGATGCATCATAGAGATGTACGATCCGAAGTGACTGGGATAAGAGCAAGAGAATGATTATGACAATGAAATAACGGACGAGGACATGCATTCCTTATAACGGATCTCGAACTAACTTACAATTATACATGTGAAGATTTATGTATCGATGAATTGAAGAAAGATTTATACTCCGATGGGAGCTGCTGATTGAAATGGTAATTTGGGGATTGTGCTGATTTATTGATAGCTCAGGACGTTTTTTTGTGCCTTGTAGATAAATCTGCTTTTTAAGTAACATAATATAATTGTTAAAATGGGCCATTTTTTTTAAAGTTGTCCATCCCACTTTTTGGATTTGGAAATTTTTATGTGGTTTCCCCGCAGAATCGCGAGCTCTTTCAATCCTAATGGGAGAAAAAAGTGACCCAAGGTGTTTTTCCCATTCCGTTACCATTTTTTCATGCAATACATGTCGGCAACGGAATGGAAGGTTTGAAAAAATGTATGTAAATGTAATGAGACATTTTTTTCCTATCAGGATCGAAAGAGCTCGCGATTCTGAGTAATAACCGCGTAAAAAATACCCATGTCACAAAAAAAATGGGGTGGACAATTTTAAAAAAAATGGCCCAAATTTAAAAGCGATTACTGGTAAGTACATATGGTCCTTATGGTAAGAATTTAATTTGAATTATATTTAAGACCAATAGAGAAAATAATCCACTGAGGTATAAAAGTGTTCTCACTAAGTATTTATTGATTTAATCTAAGAGGTATACCACGAAAATAGTCCTTACGAAATATGATTCTTGTAATACTTCTGAGAATGCTCAGAAAGCGATCTTTTAACGATTTTATGACTTGGCTAACAAATGGTCAGTATGAAAGCAGCCATACATAGTAATAGCATTTCGTAATGCACAATTGGACATTCTCGTAGGGTTCTTTCTTAATTACTTACTTGGCTAGCGCGATAACTCAAAATGAGTTTGGACCTCCAACACTAGAGGACGCCAGTTGCTCGGTCTTGAACGGTATGGCGCCTGCTTTCGCCGACGTCGAGCTTACGGAGGTCTACCACCACTCTATCCGCCCAACGATATTTTGGGTGTCCAGCAGAACGGCGTCCAATCAGTCTCCCCAAGTACGCCCTTTTGACTGCCCGATCCTCTCCCATTCTCTCAAGGTGACCTAGCCAACGGAGACGATATGCTTTGGTATGAGGAAGCCTACTGCACAAACATGGCCTGCTACTCGGTGAATGAGTACCTGGTGAATTGAAGTGTCCAAATCCCCATTTTATTGTATCTGTATCAATAGTAATGTCATTAATTTATATGTTTTATTTTTGTGTTATATAATTTCAACAATATTATTTGTTAATTAATTTAAGAACATGTAATGTGAATATAATGAATTGTTATTTTTTGTAATTTATGATTGTAAACTGACAGTGTATGATTAATACCAATAAAAATCTATCTATCTATCTATCTTGGACGCTTACACTTAAGGAGGAGAACAGTCTTTTAGTCACAGAACGTAGAGTATTATGGAAGATTCTGGGACCCGTTAATTGAGGCGATGGCAGAAATTGAAGAACTGGTAGCCGAACCAAATATAATAATAGGGCTCCCTCTTGCATAACTTTAATTGTCCGAAACGTTTTTTGCATAAAATTTTCCAATATACATATAATTGTATTGTTTTTCTACATATATTTATTAAATAATTAATACCAACCAATTAACGGATTTCAACCACCTACGCACAAGTCACACCCCGAGGCCCGCCACAAGCCAGACCTTATCATATTACACAACCTTAGATAATCAGCGCCCTCGGGAAATTACCCTGGCGGGGTAATCATCCCGAAACGGGGTAATTGTGTTAGCTGGCTGAGGTGTTTCGTGATTCACTTTATCGAGTAGTATGACGATGAAGTAGTATATTTTCGAAGTTTATTAGAGACTGTATTTTTCCCGTGGCTTCGCCCGCGTACTAATCTAATCTTGTTTTCCCATACAAATTATGGACCCCCATTTCACCCCCTTAGGAGGTGAATTTTGAAAAATCTTTTCTAAGTGCTCCTCTACACCCCATAAGGATCCTACGTGCCAAATTTGGAATCTCTAGGACCAACGGTTTCGGCTGTTCGTTGATATGGGTCTAGATACCCAAAATCTAAATATATAAAAGAAAAAATTTCTTTCCATACCACGATTTCTTTCTGTTAGCGTAGCAAATGATGAAATCTTGGCTTTCCCCTCTGTCTTATATGCGGACCTTTCACCTTTTATGTCCTTTTGCGGGTCACAACTGGATGAGACTGGCTCAGGATCGGAACAGAACAATTTTATCACTTATCACCGTGGATAAGACATCTGTCACTCTCACACTAACATGCCAAAGAGTGATGGATGCTTCATCCACGTAGATAGGTAGGTACTTAAGTGATAAATTTGCAAGCATCATAGGCCTGCAGCTGTCGTACTAGAAGAGAGGCCTATACTCAGCAGTGGGCGATAAAGGGCTGATATGATGATGATGATGTTATTGCCCTCATCATCATCCTCCTTGCGTTAGCCCGGCATTTTACCACGGTTTATGGGAACTTGGGGTCCCTTTTGACAACTAATCCCAAGATTTGGTGTAGACAAATTTTTTTACGAAAGCGACTGCCAGCTGACCTTCCAACCCGAAGGGTAACATCGTGAGGAAACCGGACTAATTCCAATAAGGCCTATTGGAATTAGTCCGGGTTCCTCACGATGTTTTCCTTCACCGAAAAGCGACTGGCAAATATCAAATGACATTTCGCACATAAGTTCAGAAAAACTCATTGGTACGAGCCGGGTTCGAACCCGCGACCTCCGGATCGAAAGTCGCACGCTCTTACCGCTAGGCTACCAACGCGGTCGATGATGTTATTGCCCTAAAATTCTTTAATGGACTCGGATATGTTCTTACATTGACTTAAATAGTGTATGACTGTATGTATGTCCTTAAACTGTATTTTAATTACAGTTATTGAACATTATTGCAATAAAGCATTGAATAACATTGCAATAAAGCATTGAAATTGAAATTATGAGATGATATTTTAAGCGGGTTACTCACGTGCTAAGTCGATATAGCGTTCGACATGTTTCGATCCATTTTCGAGGATCTTTCTCAAGAGTAGCGACCCCGCCTTTACATGTCGAGAGCGCGACGCATACTGCGGGCGCTTGATCTGTGTGCGCGGCTGCTTTTTTAAATGTTTGAGCCTCACGGGAGTTTTATAGTTAAAATTATGAGATGAGAGTCAAAACTTCCTTTGTGTGATAAGACACAGCACAACGGATGTCATTCCAAGTCTAAAGCAGAGCCCCACTTAGGAAGTATCTCCCTTAATTTTCCCAATTATTATCAACTTTTCCAACCAAACAGAAATCTCCAAATAATTTCCGCCTACTGTACCCGTCTGTCATAATTAATATCTATGAATATTAACCAAAAGACTCACTCGTCTCAGATGCTCCGTTTAATTGGCCTGTTATCAAATATAGCGACAAATTGATCAAATTGAGCGTTGAATGAAGGCCGATTCTGATTCAATAATTTGATTTATTTTGATAGTCTCAGAATATATAATATAATAGTACAAGCATAAAAGGCTCACTCCTTTAATTGTCACAAAATGCCGCCATTTTCAATTTTTACCTACAAACGGACCGCACGTGAGCAGCCAACATTGAGTTCTAAGCGGCAACCCATACTCAGGCCACGCATGTCTTGAGACGCGGAACGGACGTCAGCGCCACGCCGCCCGAGTGTAATTTAAAAAAACGTCTCTTCAGAACATTTTGTATAGGAAGGACGTAAGACGCGCCTTATCTGGCTGTTTAGATCGCGTTTGTAGGTGAAATGTGGCGATGAAATAAATATACATATGGTTCCAGGAGACTTCACTGACTTAGAATTAATTATTTATTAAACTTGTGGTTCAGTGAAAATACAATTTACGGACACCTTAGAGGTGAAAGCCTAAAAGGACTTTAAGAGGAAATTAAAATGTTTGATAAAAATTATTTGACTTGTGTTGCTAAAGTTGCTCGCAACATTAATATTAACCACATTAACAATCTTTCGTCGTCTTTTCTTTTTTTGTAGTATCAATAGGTAGACGTTTGACCACGATCACACCTGATGGTAAGTGATGATGCGGTCTACGGTGGAGCACGCCTACCTATGAGATACTTACTCTTACTTTAAAGAGACCCGGAGTATTGTACTCATGCGGAAACAGAACACACACACTCTTCAACATATTTAGCAATCTGCGTAAGTTACATACAGCAATGGGGTTGCCCGTTAAGGTAGCCAAGCTAGAAAGACAAAATTCGTTATTCAAAACTTAACCCCTTTGACATTTAAACATTTTTCATACCCATTCACTATCAAAACTAAAGCAGGTATACAAAATATATTTGCTATTAATAAAATTGTTAATTAGTTACGTATGACAGCTATATTTCATGAGTTACTATCGCGTAGTTACTCATGAAATAAAACTATGGAAATGGATAAAATCGCGTATAATGAATTTACAATTCATCCCGACGTTTCGAACACTTTACAGCATTCGTGGTCAACGGGTGACTGAGGAAAGATTAAACGCGATTTAATCCGTTTCCATAGTTTTATTTCATACGTATACAGTTCTTTGAAGTCTAAAATTGATGTATCAAATTTCTAAAGCAGAATCTGTTCCATGATTTCTGAGTATGAATTCTGGTCCCTTTGATCTTGATTGGTTATAATTCGGCGGTCGCGACGGCGCTTATTGGCGATAAGTGGTGTATATTAGTTATCGATCAAGGGATTGCTTTCATATTATAAATTATAATGATATTTGTATCGATTTAAACTAACACGATTTAATTTCATACAGTTTACCTCTATATCTGATCTGACATTTCTGACGTGTCATTTCGTGATCACAGGCAGACATTTTAAACTCTGGTGGTGTTCTTAAGAAAAAAATACCAAACATACTGTCGTTTAAGCATAAATGCTCTTTTCAGGTTTTTCGTATAAAATGTGTTTTCTTTCACTTACATGCTACCATCTAGTAAGATAAGTAATTGAAAGCCTTGATAAACAAATTCCAATAGCTGCCGTGTTTTTAGAAATGAGCAAGGCTTTTGATTTTGTGGATCATAAAATATTACTACATAAATTGTACAGATGTGGTATAAGAGGTCCAGCGTGGAAATGGGTTGCTAGTTATCTTAGTAACCGCCACCAGTGTGTTGAAATCACCAGCATTGATGGGTATGAGAAGGTGGATTATAATTCAGACTATAAACCTAATATGACTGGTGTGCCGCAGGGAAGTATACTAGGTCCCCTGCTATTTCTACTTTATATTAATGATCTCCCAAATACTATATTGTGTCCTATTCTAACCACGGTTGAAATATTCGCACGAATTAGATTTACACACTGTATATGAGACGGCATATTATTCGAATGATTAAAATGTAATTACGTAATAAGATAATAAGTGGATATTAAGGTATGTTTCCATTTCAGGTAAGCCCACAACGAGGATTTGACGAAACCAGTTAACTGTATCGGGGTACAGTGGAGGTGGAAACAGCAGGTGAGTGTTTAAAATATAAGTTTTATAAGGACCAAGTATAAGGTTCTAACTTCGACTACCAATTAAGACGCTACAGGAGCGAAAACGCCCCTTTCAATTTCGGAATTGTAGTTAAATTTACTAGTGTTATTAACTAGATTTATAGGAAAAAAAATTGTCCATTCAGAACAACTCAGTTAAAAGATATTGCAAAAAAACCTTACCGCTCTCGACTGTTTGCTCCTTCAAAACTTAATCAATCGTAACGAAATTTGAGAATCTGAAAAACTATGAAATAATCTGTGTCGGACTGTTTAGTTTTTTTGCCTAATTGTTACCAATTTTGAATACCACCCCCTTTTTGCGCCATAATCAATAAAAAACCGGCCAAGAGCGTGTCGGGCCACGCTCAGTGTAGGGTTCCGTAGTTTTCAGTATTTTTCTCAAAAACTACTGAACCTATCAAGTTCAAAACAATTTTCCTAGAAAGTCTTTATAAAGTTCTACTATTGTTATTTTTTTTATATTTTTTAAACATATGGTTCAAAAGTTAGAGGGGGGGGACGCACTTTTTTTTTCTTTAGGAGCGATTATTTCCGAAAATATTAATATTATCAAAAAACGATCTTAGTAAACCCTTGTTCATTTGTAAATACCTATCCAACAATATATCACACGTTGGGGTTGGAATGAAAAAAAATTTCAGCCCCCACTTTACATGTAGGGGGGGGTACCCTAATAAAACATTTTTTTCCATTTTTTATTTTTGCACTTTGTTAGCGTGATGGATATACATATTGGTACCAAATTTCAGCTTTCTAGTGCTTACGGTTACTGAGATTATCCGCGGACGGACGGACGGACGGACGGACGGACGGACGGACGGACGGACAGGCAGACATGGCGAAACTATAAGGGTTACTAGTTGACTACGGAACCCTAAAAAAGAGTTCATTATTTGGTACAAAAGAAATTCGTAGTAAATTATTCCACTGTAGGTACATTATCTGTGGCGCATGGATCGGCCTTTAGGAAATTAAATCTCATCTGAGCTTCCTGGCGGTTCTACATTTTAATGTGGCCACTTATTACACCGAACTGATTTTTTATTTTTTTTACACTAACTTTTGCCCGCGGCTTCTCTCGCGTTAAATTCGATAATTGCGGAATGTTCCATACAAACTTCCTCCCCCCATTTTACGGAAGTGTGGGGTTAGAAAGAGACGAAAAGTAGCCTATGTTACTCTCCATCCCTTCAACTAACTCCACTTAAAAAAATCACGTCAAATTGGCGCTCCGTTTTGCTGTGAAAGACGGACAAATAAACAGACACACACACTCTCTCATTTATAATATTAGTATGGATTCTAAAATGGTAGCCTAGCGGTACGTGCGACTTTTATTCCGGAGGTCGCGGGTTCGAACCCCGGCTCGCACCAATGAGTTTTCCGGAATTTATGTGCGAAATGTCATTAGATATTTGCCAGTCGCTTTTCGGTGAAGGAAAACATCGTGAGAAAACCGGACTAATTCCAATAGGATATAGGAGGAATAGGAATAATTCTAGTTACCCTTCGGGTATGAAAGTCAGATGGCAGTCGGTTTCGAAAAAACTGGTGCCTACGCCAAATCTTGTCATTGATTGTCAAAGCGGACCCCAGGCTCCCAAGAGCCGTGGCAAATGCCGGGATAACGCAAGGAGGATGATTCTAAAATGGTATTATAAGTATTTACTTACTTGGCTGGCGCGATAACTAAAAATGAGTTTGGACCTCCAACACTAGAGGACGCCAGTTGCTCGGTCTTGAACGGTATGGCGCCAGCTTTCGCCGACGCCGAGCTCACGGAGGTCTACCTCCACTCTATCCGCCCAACGATATTTTGGGTGATCAGCAGGACGGCGTCCATTCGGTCTTTTGACTGATTTTCACTCATCATTTCAATAATAAGTACAATTTTATCAATCCGAAGATCGTGGGTTTGAATCCTGGTTTGTAACAAGGGTTCAAGTCTTCGAACGATGTACTAAGAAGGGCTAGTTTTTATAAAAGCATCGCGTATAGTGTTTGTAATGGAAATTGCTGACAAGTTCTAGAATTTGTCTATCTACCATAAAAAAAATATTAAAATAAAAATATTACAGGATATAGGACATAAGTTCGAAATTATATTAATCGACATTTTTGTCAAACGTAAGTTTTGTTTGAAGCGGACCTATTTTATGCAGTCTATGATGAAATCCATAACCTAGATTCCTCAAATTCAACTGAAATCCTAACCCTGAACACAGTATAAGGACGACTCAGTAGTTATAATCTCCCGCGATCGGTATTAGGCTCTCTAGCACGCGCCGCGCGTGACCTTGGCAGCGCCACGCGGCGCGGCGCGTACTGACGCGACCGGCATCATCCTATTCCGCATGTAGGTACTCTCTGCACCTCGCTCGCGCAGAGCGCCTCTCAAGGACAGATCGCGTGGCGCAAAATTTGTTAGAAGAGTTATTACTGAGTCGTCCTTATACATGCCCTAAACCTGTGTTTTTATATGAGTTTACACTATAAACAGAACTGGCCTCAGGGGTTGTTATCCTTTCAAAAAGTCGTTCCCTCTACTGATCCGGCCTAACTAAACATAATTTTCACTAAGTTATGAAATAAACTTACAAACGTATTTTCAACTTTATATGTTAAGGAATAAGAACTAGTAGAACTCATTGTTTTAAGTTTGTAAAGCTGAGTAACATATAAAGGTTAAGCGATTTTAGATTGTATGTACACGAGATAAAAACTTAAGTGGAAACTTTGATGTAGTTGACCTTTTTAGTGTTTATTTGAAGGTCTTGTTATCTGTCAAGTCGTTTGAAAATTTCTGCAAAAGTCTTCTTTATTCGGGGTAATACGTAGTACATTACGATATAAGTGCGCAAAAAAATAATTTCGAAATGAGTGGCGATATGTGAGTGGCCGCCGCGAACAAACTATGGCAAAAAATGTATATTGTACGAAGGAGCCAACCTGTATAACAAACTTCCCAATGACATCAAGGATGCAAAATCACATAACACATTTAAAAGATTATTAAAACAACATCTTCTTAATCGTCTATAAATGTACGATCACTAGTAATGGCATGAATAAATAAAATAAATAAAAATAAAAATAAAAACTTATACGAGTAATAGTCGAAAATAAATAACTTTAAATTATAAAAAGCAATAGAAATAAAAATAATTTTACTTTTGCATGAAATAATTAAAAAAAAAGTCTAAAAAAAAAATTAAATTAAAAAAATATATATATATATACGTTGCAAACAATACCTACAATGTAAAATAATTAGATATTTTATACATAATACAACTTTAAGTGATACACGAAACAACATTAAAAACATCCCGCAACCTGAGCGTAGTTGAATGCATGTCACTTCCAACCTCATTACATCTGCGTAATACTCTTATCTACTACAGAGCGCATGTACTTACCTGCGAGCTGCGCTTGCACCGCTTGACGCTCCTAGCAACCACACTTCTATTGAACTTGTTTTGCATGTGTTTTGTTCTACCTACACACCACTTTTATTATGTTATAATTATATTAAATCTTTATGTTTTTGTTATAGCAACTTACTAGCGCGGCACGAAACGATCATTAAGTTTAAAAAGTGTTTTGCTCACGAAACTATTTGTAAATATTTGTTATTTTTTTTTCTCAAATAAGTGAATTATTGTTATTCTTTTGAGAAATAAAGATCTTTAAACCGATAGTAAGTAACAGTGTACGATACACGTGCAAAGAGGCAATTCGGAACTGGCCCTTTAGCACAACTTGCCTTGTCGCGCGCGAGTCCATACATCAAGCGCGACTTCAAGTATGGACTCGCGCGTGACAAGGCGAGTTGTGCTAGAGGGGCTGGAGTTGATTTAAATATGTTTCAAACAGTCCTTTTATCGTAATTTTTTCGAATTTTCTCTTTTCCGCCATACTATTGACTGGTTTGACGTTTTACAGTAAGATAGATGGATTTATAGATAAATGATTTATTTCAGGAAAAGATTTACAATATAAGTTTGCGTTTCTGTACAAAAATACCTCTACATATAGAATTGTCGGAATCCGGCGCCAGATTCGAATCCATTGGAGTCGGTGTAAGTGCGAGATCGTTTCCTTGATGTATTTTCGCGACGGAATCGCTGGCGCTTCCGGGACAGGCCCTCTAGTCAGACTGTCATACAAATTGATTTCAAAATCCCACTCTTAATACAACAGTAAAAGTACTTACTTGGCTGGCTTACTTCAGGTTAGGTACTTATTTTGTGTTACCTCTTTACGCTTACATAACTAAACTGAGCCTGTACTGAATCAATCAGTTTTTGACGTCTTAGAACATGTTAGTCAATGTCACGGAAAAGTATGTAATTTCTGGTTCTACAAGTAGTTACTTTTGAAGGCGCTCATCATTGTATTGTAGTAACCTACCTACCTTTTTATAACATCAAAAACTCACACAGAGTAACCACACATTTATGTACGAAACTTTTGAACATGATTTGAGGAGCCAGCCGATGATTTATAATTTATAATATTAATAATTTTGTAAATACCCTAACCACAAAATTAACATTTTGAAAAACCCTCGACATTGTGGACCGATTTTCATGAAACATGCCTAAAAACACTCCCGACTAATTCAGCTTCCAAACAAAAAAAAAACTGAATCAAAATCGGTTATTCCGTTCGGGAGCTACGATACCACAGATATACACACACACATATACAGACACGTCAAACTTATAACACCCCGTCGTTTTGCGTCGGGGGTTAAAAATAAGATAAAATAATACATAAATATCAAATATATAATAATACATAATAATAATAATACATAAATATCAAATATGAAATTCTTAAATGGGCGTTTTCCAAAATAAATCTCGAATATCGAATTTCAGCAGATCAGGCCCCGTAGCCGAATGGCATTTCTCCGACGCCAAACGAAAGCGATACGCCGCTGGCTCTGTCGCGCCAATACGCAAGCGCGATAGAGATAGATATCTACTAGCGCTTCGTTTCGTGAGCGTTTCGTGAGCGTTTGTGCCATTCGGCTAGCCACCCTGGACGTGTTTGGGCTCATTCTTCTCAGAATCACGAGCTGATTCGATCCCGACGATAAAAAATGTGTCCCAAATTTTCCATAAAAAATTCGAGTTTCCAATACGTCACGCTCGTACGATACAATACAATACTCTTTATTGCACACCTCACATAGTTTACAAGTAATACACAAGAAACAAAACAAATTAAACAGAGGTAACAACAGGCGGTCTTATCGCTACGTAGGCTGATACTAAAATCGTGACGTAGGACACATTTTACTATCGTTAGGATCTAATCAGCTCGTGATTGTGAGAAGAATGATCTGGTGAGATTTATTTTGGAAAACGCCCAAATATCAAATACATGATCTGTAGGTAATGACTTTGGTCTAACAATGTCAATCGGAAATTTTTCGAGCATGACATAATATACATACATACATACATACAATCACGCCTGTATCCCATAAAAGGGTAGGCAGAGCACACGAAACTACCAAAGCTTCAGTGCCACTCCTGGCAAATAAGGGGTTGAAAGAAAACGAAACTGTGACATAATATACCTACTTATTTCATCTAAGTCTTTTCAGACGTTTTAGAATGAACAGTCAGACAGAATAACTTCGCTATAAAATTGTCGGCCACACCATCACTTACCATCGTGCATCGTATGATCGTGGTCAAACGTCTACCTACACATACTAAAAAAAAATAGTAACATTTCTACGGCTGCCGGTTTCCCGAACCCCAGTCTTAAATGACGTGGGAAAAATTGTTTTCCGTCCCTCTCTTTACGTCCCGCTCGCACAGCTGCCAAGCTGCCATTACATTTGTATTCTCAAAATTGAATCAGGATTGTTAACCGAAGTTATATGGGGTTCTTTACGTTCATTGGCTGGAATGGTTTTACGTGTGGTTTTCTCTTATTTTTAACAACCGACGCAAAAACGACGGGGTGTTATAAGTTTGACGTGTCTCTGTCTGTCTGTTTGTCTGTGTGTCTGTCTGTCTGTTTGTCTGTCTATGTGTGTGTTTGCATGTGGCATCCTAGCTCCCGAACGGATGAACCAATTTAGATTTCGATTTTTTGTTTGAAAGCTAAGTTAGTCGGGAGTGTTCTTAGCCATGTCTTGACGATCGCTCTGGCGCAGTCGGTAGTGACCCTGCCTGCTACGCTGAGGTCCCGGGTTCGAATCCCGGTAAGGGCAATTATTTGTGTGATGAGCACAGATATTTGTTCCTGAGTCATGGATGTTTTCTATATATATAAGTATTTATATATTATATATATATATCGTTGTCCGAGTACCCACAACCCACAACACACAAGCCTTCTTGAGCTTACCGTGGGCCTCAGTCAGTCTGTGTAAGAATGTCCTATATAATAATATAATATATGTCTCATTAAAATCGGTCCACTATGTAGCGGTCGGGGTTTTTTTCAAAATTTTAATTTTGTGGTTAGGTTATTTTAGTATGGTTATGTAAACGTTTAACCACGATCACACCTGATGGTAAGTGATGATGCGGTCTACGGTGGAGCACGCTTACCTATAAGATACCTATTTATTCTTGCCACAGAATTAGATTTAGATAGAAGAAACAAGTTCATCTATTTGTATGGCGGCCGAGCGTGTCAAATTTTGTACTGAACTTGATACTTGCCTGTGCTTTTAAATATGTCTCAGGCCCTTGAGTGTTCATAATTTTTGTGTTGTTGCAATTAAATATCACGTAACGAGGCATATTTAATGTTTTTGTTGACTTCAACTTATAAAAATCGACGCCCGAAAGCTGCAAGCTGCGATTAGAGGCGGACAACTCAGTGGATTTCACTGAGTTCATTTGACACGCTAAGTAGATACGTTTGCCTGATCTATGGTATATATGACATCTGTGATTCTTGCTTTAAAGATGGTATGCTCTATCAGTATGGTATGATTAATGACAGTGTTCAGGATGGCGTAAATTAAGATCGTGTTTAGCACCTTCCATGCCAGTACTATTATAGTAGCGTAGATTTTTAGTTTCATATCTGGCAAGCCGGAGTCAGCTTAACAAGCTTTCCGTGAGAACGGCTGCGAAGCTTTTGACCTACATGCGGTGTTTTAGTATATTTGCCCCACAATGCATAATGTGGACGAATATGCTTTCAGCCAAATTATGTTCTAAGTAATACGAGTATGGCGGAGTTTCTAATACGGTTTTGAGCTTAGAGAGACGAATTTTGAGTTAAGATTTTTTAATGGAATAAATTATAAGCAAATATGCGAACACGCCGCTGGCACAGTATAATAAAGAGTACCTACTATCGTGCAGTATGGCCACTCCCGCTCCCCGCTGAAAGTGCCACCCACCCCCTCTCGGTTACCTCACAGTTACCGCCTGTCAAAAACGCGAACAGTCGACCTGTCATATCTCACTCATACAAGCATGGTACGCGTTAGCCTACACCAGCTTAGACTGTGTGATAGGAATGCGCCTCTTTCATATATTTGATCGCCACTATCGCCAGTGTCCGAGGTGTGGCAAGCGCGGTAGCGTGGTATATACTTTTTTTTTAATCAAAAATTACAATTTACTGTGGGTACCTTATATTGAGTCACTGCGTTTTTTTTTCCCACGTTCTATAAGTAAAATAAGGACAAATCGACGCGATAGGCTACTAGCGTGCCACACCAGTTGTTTCTAAGCAATTGTTGTAGTATATGAAAATTTTGAAGACGATGTAAATTTTTTTCACTACAGATGGTATTTATTTTTACGCACTAGTGCGAGAAGTGGTTCATTATATGCCAGGTAGAAATTTTGGAAGTTCATCTGTACTGAAAATCGTCGTACGATACACGTGCGAAAAGGAAATTCGTAACTCGTGTCGATTTAAAACACTCCGGTCGTGTTTTAATTTGTCGCCACTCGTTTCGAACTTCCTTTTTTACGCACTTGTATCGTAATGTACTATTTCATACAAATGTACAGTACTTGCAAAGACATAATATAACTCCGTATAGACAGATAAAGTCTAAGAAAAAAACGTACCTCAGTACCATACAGAAAAAGATACGGTGGCCTAGATGGCATTACACCTTTAGGGTACGCTCAACTAGATGGCGCTAATATTAATATTTGACATTTTAAAACAAATCAAACTAAGAATATGGGCCAAATTGTCAAAACTGAGGTTCAAAAGTTTTGAGCCTGTGTCAAGAGATGGCAGTCTCTGCACTGTGATTACACATTTTACTTCGATAGTACCTCTCTATAATACACGATCCTCTTTGGTACTTGTTAGTATGTTAGTTTGGGTCAAAACGTAGAAGCTAAATTTGACCCACTTCCCGGTTTCTAATTTATGTGAAATTTTGCACACATATGAAAATCATATGCACGTGACAAATCAATATTATAGTATCATGGAGCTGATCTGATGATGGAGCAGAAAGGTGGTCATATGAACTCTATTATGAAACGCAGTATCCCCATCGAGTAAGGGGTTTTTAGAAACGCCTCGGAAAGCAGCAGACGACTGTTGAAAGAAAGGTACAGTCGGCGAAAAAAGCTTGTTCCAAAAATGAAATTTTTGCCAAAAAACTTATTTAAGTTATAATTGCATCGAAATATTACATACTAGCTTTTGTACGCGGCTTCGCTCGCGTTAGAAAGAGACAAAAAGTAGCCGATGTCACTTTCCATCCCTTCAACTATCTCCACCTAAAAAATCACGTCAATTCGTCGCTCCGTTTTGCCGTGAAAGACGGACAAACAAACAGACACACACACTTTCCCATTTATAATATTATCCTTTAAGCGGGGCAAGACAGGTTCGTATTAAACCAGTTGAGTTTTAGGCCAAAATCTGAGTAACCTTATTAGTATGAATTAAAAAAAAAACATTTCGTTTGGACTCATGTCACTCATGGCGAAGCAGTAGGCTCTATTGTCTTCACTTATCTACTACCTAAACTAATCAAGTATCGCGACAAAAAGTTAATCGCCCGGCGGACAGGTGACAAGTGACAAATGACACGTCGTATTTATCACCACGTTTCCAAGATGAGAGATAATGTGTTAATTTCCTGTAGTGCCTATTATGATGATATTAGATATTAGATTTTTTTTTTAATATTGGGTACACCTTACACAGACCAACTTAGCCCCAAACTAAGCAAAGCTTGTACTATGGGTGCTAAGCGACGATATACATACTTAGATAGATAAATACATACTTATATACATAGAAAACATCCATGACTCAGGAACAAATATCTGTGCTCATCACACAAATAAATGCCCTTACCGGGATTCGAACCCGGGACCGCGGCGCAGCAGGCAGGGTCACTACCGACTGCGCCAGTCCGGTCGTCAAATGATGGGTTGGTGGGGTGAATAATTATTATTCATACCAATATTAAAAATGGGAAAGTGTGTGTATCTGTTTGTTTGTCCGTCTTTCACGGCAAAACGGAGCAACGAATTGACGTGATTTTTTAAGTAGAGATAGTTGAAGGGACGGAGAGTGACATAGGCTACTTTTTGTCTCTTTCTAACGCGAGCGAAGCCGCGGGAAAAAGGTAGTTTCTTATATTGATAACCTAACCGCGCCTGATTAGTTATTAAATAGCTACCACACTTACCATACCGTCCCCTTACTGCAAATACCGACTATGTGCAAAAAAGTGATTTTGAGATAATGCGATTTTAATGTTTGAAGGTACGATTTCATATGAAAACATGAAAAAAATTACTATTTGTATACAGCATTCTACAGCCCGTATTGTGTTGTTTAATACTTAATCATAAACAATATCCAGGCTTGATTTGATTGCCGATAAAACTACGATTTAAAAAAAATAGTAGCAAACTTAGTTGGTTTTTCCTGTAGAAATAAAAATTTGTATATTTCTCTTATTAATACATATAAAGCAGTGTTTCCCTTTGATTAAGCTTTGCTTTTAATACACTTTACTTATGATTTGCAAAAAAAGAAAAAAATATACAAAAGTTTTGAACTTATTTCAAAAT
This sequence comes from Leguminivora glycinivorella, assembly GCF_023078275.1. Lineage (NCBI taxonomy): Eukaryota > Metazoa > Arthropoda > Insecta > Lepidoptera > Tortricidae > Leguminivora > Leguminivora glycinivorella. The sequence continues at coordinate 1,341,939 of NC_062993.1, read as the reverse complement.
ATATTAAATATTCTCAATGACATAGGCGGTTTTAGTTGCAGGAAATATAGCTGCTCTAATTTTATGTTACAAAACTTCACTTATCATTGTTAATTTAACTGGTACATTTGTAATTAAAAGTTTTTTAACATAACTAACCATTAATAATACTTTATTTATGGTTTTGAAGAGTTATTCTCAAAAAAAAAATTTTGAAAAAAATCCTCTTCAACCGGTTTTAGGAGATTTTTCACAAAATACTTTAACCGATTTCAGTAAAATTTAACAAGAAGTAACGCAATAGCATTCCCTTGAAATCACAAAAAGAATTTTACAAATCGGTTAATGCGTTTTTGGGTAATAGCATAATATGCATAGGTACTTACTACATACTAGTTCACTGTCTCAGCAATCCGAAGTCCGCCATAATTTATGTTCGAAATTTCACTATCTACACTGTTACATTTAGTATAGGTAAATAGTTTTTGTACGCTCAATAACCTGAAGGAATAGTTTATTTTAAGTTTTGTACTATTCGCCAAAGTCACTAAAATGTAGGCGTAGATGAGGTAATAAGTAAGAAAAAGTAATGTGTAACGGTAATTACATAGGTTTCTGGGGCGATTTAAAGCAATCATGTTTGCAATATTCTTACGCCCCCAGTTACACGCAGTGTTTTTCATCACACTTGCAATAAAAAGATAAAAAAGTATTTATGGTAGTCCAAAATACAAATTTAAACACTCTTTTGGGAAAAAGTTTTTTCTTTTACTCCTGATACGCCTTCGTGCGATTGCACACTTACTGCGCAAGAGTGATAAAAAGTTATTAAACAACATCTTCATCGCTGGTGGAATTGGATACAAACACGTCCGTAACACGGCTGACAATGCTAGACTAACTAGGTATTAAGTGATTGTAAGCACTCATGGTACTATTTAGTTACGATACCTTTGTCAAAAAGTCTGCGTAAGTCCATTTTCTTGAACGCAGAGATAGCTAGTTGTTTATCGAGCTTTAGACCGAGATAGAAATATGATATGATACATTAAGAGGTTTGAGGTGGTTCTACTGAACTGGAGTTTAATTTGTGGCGTTGATTTTCTTGCCTTGTGCTACGTCCAGATCTCGACATGAACTTAAGCCTAGTGCCCACTAAGCTCGCCGAGTCGAATCTCATTAATTCGCCTTCTGCATTTCTTATGAAACTACGTCCATTAGCGACGCGTCGAATCGGATTCATCGTTCATTGTAAATGTATGCAGGGCTCGATTCGACGTGCCTCGACTCCACCTAAGTGTCCTCAAGACTTTATTCAGCCTTTGTGGCAGAGATTTAATACCTAAAGGGTACCATGAGTGGTTTCAACCACTTAATACTGCAGTTGGTGAAGTGGTACACAGTTGTGACATCTGAAGTCTACTCGTACCGTAGGTATGCTAGTAAGTAAAGTAAAGTTTATTCATTGTTAACTGTGTACATAAGATGGTATGATATACAGGAAATACAGTATCAACAGTGCCCATTTCGAGCGTACAATATTCTTAAAAACTACTGACTATATTAGCTTACTGGCTAACTTATAATTATTACCCGGTATATTTCAGAAAAAACTCATTTAGGTTGTAGAACATCGTATGAAAAACGAAGCTTTATTTAAGACAAACAATGGGTTATAATTATGTATAAAGAAGAGAAATATGCAAACATTTATTTCTACAGGAAAAACCAACTAAGTAGGTATTCGACTGTTTCATTAAATTGTATTTGATCGTCAACTAAATACATTCTGAATATATATACGACAAAGTAGTAAACAAAAAAATATAGGGTTTAAAATGCCATACACATAACGTAAATTCCTTAATGTTTTCATATAAAACGTGCCTTCAAACTTTCAAACCGCATTATCTCAAAATCGCCTATTTACACATAGTCGGTATTTGCAGTAATAGACCGTTATCCTTTCCTTCGTCACACCACATGCAAAACCAATTATAGTCCCTATACAACTTTTTGGTAGAATGAAATTGCTGATGTTTGTAAACAAACATCTTCTGGAAAAACATCTTAAAGACATTTGGTGTATTTAGCCTGGCTTAAAATAAAGAATTTTGTTGATAGTTTTATTTGCAAAAATCAAATATGTACACATTAAACTTTTTTGTAGAACATAAGATGGCTACTTTAACAAAATGTTTAAATGCAAAAAAACACTATACACCATTAAAAGGTTCTACTTGGCGGATAAAGCATAAAAGTTTATATTAAATATTCATATTACATTCTGGCAGTTTATAATGCAACAAATTGACCATTAAGTAACTTTATGCGGAAGCTATCTTTTGAATGCAGCGTCGTATCAATACATGGGTTTTAACATATTGTAGCCCTTGAAAACCTTATTCTATAGGTGCTAAAAACTCGATTTCGTCAAAAAGTCACTTAGTCGGTATTTGCATTAATGGGACGATTACGGTCCCGGGTTTACCGTTATAACACATTTTTAACCCCCGACGCAAAAACGACGGGTTGTTATAAGTTTGACGTGTCTTACTGTGTGTTTCTGTCTGTCTGTCTGTCTGTCTGTTTATCTGTCTGTCTGTCTGTCTGTCTGTCTGTCTGTGTGTCTGTCTGTGGCATCGTAGCTTGCGAACGGATGAACCGATTAGGATTTAGTTTTTTTTGTCTAAAAGCTGAGTAAGTCGGGAGTGTTCTTAGCCATGTTTAATGAAAATCGGTCCACTATGTCGCGATCGGGGGTTTTTCAAAATTTTAATTTTGTGGTTAGGTTATTTATTATGTTTATTATAGATAGACCTGTTCTTAATTAGGTAGGTAGTTTATTTTAAATGTTAAAGCTGATCTTGAAATAAAAAATGTTATTGGCAACTCATGTCGATTTAAAACACTATCTACGTTCATGTTTTAATTTATCGCCACTCGTTTCAAGTTTCTTATTTATCGCACTTGTATCGTAATGTGCAATTGGATTTATCTCCTTTCTTTGTGCTATAGCACAATGTTTAGTTACAAAATAAATAAAATAAAATAAATATTGGGGGACACCTTACACAGATCAACCTAGCCCCAAACTAAGCAAAGCTTGTACTATAGGTGCTAAGCGATGATATACTTACTTATATAGATAAATACATAGAAAACACCTATGACTCAGGAACAAATATCTGTGTTCATGACACAAATAAAAGCCCTTACCGGGATTCGAACCCGTGACCGCGGCTTACCAGGCAGGGTCACTACGCACTAGGCCAAACCGGTCGTCAACTAACTGAACTGACTGAAAACTGCACTGAGAGAAATTTGCATTGTGAATTTAACAAGTTCGACTTGTTGCGGTTTATCCGTTTGAATCAGCCAAACGTATGTTTAAAACAATATGTGGTAGGTTGTTTTTATAAAATCGATTCAAATATATTGCCGATTCAAATAACAAGTAGCTTGTTGTTTGAACCAAAGAGCACGTAGGCGCTATTTTAACCAAAAAACTTGTTGAACGAACATGAAAACTGATTGTATTTTCTCTGTGTGACGTGACTTTGGCGCACTCATTCGCTTCCTTTAGAAAACGGCGTCCATATGTTGACGTCAATGGCTGCATTAAATGTTATGAACTGTAAATGTAAATGCATTCGAAACAATGAAGTCGAAATGCGTAAACGGACTTAGCGAAGACCATTCTAAGTTCCGAGGTTATGAGAATGGTCTTAAGCACTTAATGCTCATCTTTAAAGAAAGACAAATAATAAGTACAGAATTCTGATGTAAGCTGCAAAAGTGGATAGCGAATTTATCAATAAATTTATTCATAATTTCTCCATGCAATTTCTTAGCTCACTGTATAATATACAGTGACAATATTATTGTAGAAAATTTTAATAAAGTTGAAAATGTTCTTAGAATAATTAACGAAGAAAAAAATATTCTGACGTAAGAAGCGTCGTTTTTTTAATGACGATATTTTTTTATTTTTTAATGATTCACGTTTTTGTTTGTGACATATAAAACACAAAGATCTATCGAAAAAAGGTTGAATAACAAAACATCAGGTGACAAGCAAAACTTATTTCCAACCACTTCAAGTTTAAAGTATAAATAATACTTGTTCAGCTAACCGAAGATATTCTTAAATCGTTATAACTTCTTTTTTTGTACCATCTTTACCCGTATTAACATCGAGTGCTTTAAGACGGTCTTTTCATACAAAAAATAAACGTTGTTAGTCTATATCATTTATTTCTCCCAACAACACAATTAAAAAAAAAACAACCGGCGGCCATTAATAACGTGCGTCCGGAAGCCGCCATTACCGCGGACACGCGAGCTTCCTGTCGCCACCGGATGTTGCCAGTGTTGCCGTTTCCGGTGCGTTTTTCACCGGATACGCCGATAAATAGACGGCGTAATTGTTATTGGGTTGCTGTTTTTACTGATGGTTTAATTATAAAACCGGCCAAGAGCGTGTCGAGCCACGCTCAGTGTAGGGTTCCGTAGTTTTTCGTATTTTTCTCAAAAACTACTAAACCTATCAAGTTCAAAATAATTTTCCTAGAAAGTATTTATAAAGTTCTACTTTTGTGATTTTTTTCATATTTTTTAAACATATGGTTCAAAAGTTAGAGGGGGGGGACGCACTTTTTTTTCCTTTAGGAGCGATTATTTCCGAAAATATTAATATTATCAAAAAACGATCTTACTAAACCCTTATTCATTTTTAAATACCTATCCAACAATATATCACACGTTGGGGTTGGAATAAAAAAAAATATCAGCCCCCACTTTACATGTAGGGGGGGTACCCTAATATAACATTTTTTTCCATTTTTTATTTTTGCACTTTGTTGACGTGATTGATATACATATTGGTACCAAATTTCAGCTTTCTAGTGCTGACGGTTACTGAAATTATCCGCGGACGGACGGACGGACGGACGTTGACTACGGAACCCTAAAAACGGTGTTTTACTGTTTACATGAATGTTAATAACTCAAGAGTTACAGAAATAAATTGGAAGATAATAACAGTGAAATTTTGTAAAATAAATTTGAGTTCATTTGAAATGTAATGAAAATGATTTATTTATGTATGTCATGTATGTGGAGAATAGGTTACATATTAGGTTATATTTGCTACTCAAGTAGTCTCACCAAACTCTACCTTTACAGGCGTACATACATACACTTTAAGACGATACACACAATTCACACTATAATTATAATATCAATTTATATAACAAGTCAAAACTAAAACTAACCTTAATAAATACAATCTAATTACAATGTCATCATAAAATTATTCAATCCTAGAAAATATCATTCAAAAAATAATTTATACAGTAATAACATTTTTGTATGTTTCATATCAACAACTTTTTTTTATTCATTCCTACTTTCGTTAGGCTGCTATTAGGAAATAAAAATAAGTTTTTTAAACCTTTAAAAAAAAAATAGCTATATTTTGCAATCTATGATCTCTAAATAGTATGTCAGGTAACAGATAAAAAAATTTAAAATTTAGACATAATTTCAAAACGAAACAACTTTAACACTTTTTGTTGAATTCTACCTTTGTTCATTCTGAATTTTACAAAGTCCTTCATTAAAACATGATAAGAGATAAAGATAAAGATAAAAATTCATTTATTCAAGAAGGATCAAATAGACCGCTTTTGCATCGTCAATATCTACATTATATCTCAAACATGCACAATTACAATACAGAATAATTATATTATTGTATATAAGGAAAGATGTCAAACAGGAATTGAATTACTGAACAGGTACTAAACTAAAGCTAACTAGGAATTAAACCATGCGCGTAAAGTGCCTACCTATTGGTATTTATGTCATTTCATAATAATAATAAGTAGAAAAATAATTAGATTTCATGCAATATCAAAATATTTACAAATTATACATACCTAGAAAATCAGCAAATTTGCATCGTCAAACAAAAAATGTAGAAAATAATACCACCACCACCAGTTCCAGTGGCCTATTTCTCGAAGCTACAAGTTACAATTAACAAGCGGTAGTCAATGTACACCATGACGAGTTGGAAAAAGACTTCCGTTGGCAACTTGTAACTTTCAGTTTTATGTAATGGGACTCATCAGAGATGGCGCTATAATTAATAAAACTTAAAAAAAAAATCAGTCTTCTTAAACTGTACTATAAATTATACTTCCTATCCAAATCCGAGACAACAAATATTATTTACTATGCAGCACACGGAATCGTACCGTCCAAAGTCACACATTTCAGAGATATAAAATTTAAAAAAAACAAGTTCTGGCCATGCGTACCTACTACCTTCAACATAGCCCAGCGCCCTGCGGCGTATACCCATCATTACATGTTTTTGTGTCGTCCGAGTCACACGTAATTTCGTCAAAATAAGTGTTCCTCTAAAAGTGTAAATGTTGTGAATTTATGTAGTTCGGTAAGTGATTTGATACCTACTTATGTACCTATAGTGCGCTAAATGGTGATTATAGAATTCAAACCATATTTGAACAACTGCCGACCGCCGTATAGTACTGGCGAGTTTAGTCTAGTTATCGGCGAGTGTATAATAGTTTCGTTTTTCATACGATCGTAGCTACGAGCTAATGTGATTTTACACATTAACACACAATTGTACTATCATTTAAGTAGCTTGCCTCACTTGCCTATTGATAATTAGAACTAAGAAGTTAACGAAATACTAAACTTATTTGCGGTCATATTTGGTCATACGATAGGATTTTCTACGATTACCTTCTTTTTCAAACAAAAGGCTTTCGGTATGAATACTTAAGTTGCAGTAGGAAAGTAATACGATCTAGTGTTACCTTATTACTAGTATATGTGTTTAAGTAATACGTAAATCACAGATTACTTACAGTAATATGTAACTATTAAACTACCCACTGACAATCGATGTGATCTCTGACTTCAATGTTTACGAATATGATTTTACTCGTAGGTATATATCGTAGGCGTATAGAACAGTATATTATACGTTAACAACATGTCTGATCTATAAACATATTTTTTCTGGTTGGTGATAAAGCGCCTTTTATAAAAAGTTTAAAAGAAAAACGCATCGTTATGTAAATTATAACTACATTCAACAATATTTATAAGTCAAACGAGCAATAGTTGTAGCAATATTTACAATTACTGGAACCAATAATTAAACTATATTTTTTCTGTTGATTCATTCAATAATGTATTAATAAATATAATGACCGACTGCACATTGCCAGTAACTGATGCATTTAAACAGGACGCGCTTGCACGATCTTACCTAAGGCGCCTTAACTAATACCGAATCCATGGCACAAACAGCAACACCTTTACCTGACTATCGTTAGACTTTATGCCGTGGTAATAGGGATTACAAATGTGTTGACAGTGTTGCCTGTTGCTTGCTGTTGTATATAGTACGGGCCGTACTTCGATGCCGACGAAAGTATTTATGCGAACATTACGGGTTTCTAGCTCGGCATCATGATCACATCCAAATTTTTTCTATCAGTTTTGTGTGAAGACAAGTACCCTATTATGTGAGCAAGTCTCTTTTTGTAAGTAATTACCTACTATTTGGATGACATGTGTCTGTGTCCAGCAATTAAATCATAAAAAAAAAAAAATAAAAAATAAAGACATTAGAACATTAGATATTGTTTGACATTGTTAAGACATTAGAGATTATAATTATAAGAGCTTATTGTCAATAAAGATTTACTTGTGTCAATAATAAATATTGTAAGCATGTCTTGAAATAGTACTCCGATAGTATAATAGCGTGAAGGATGATTGGTTGAGTATCGGGTAGAAAAGAAATAAAACCCTGATGAGTGATGAAAATTGAGATTACAATGTTGGGTACTTGTACCCCACAAAAAAAAAAAAAAAAAAAAGTCGAGAGCTCCGCTAAGTGCGTTGTAACTATATGTTCCAAATTTTAATAGTGGCGTGGCTATTTTTCTCCACAAATAGTGTCGCGGGCTCCGCTAAATGCGTTGTAGCCATTTGTGAATGAATTGAATGAATTACTTTATTGCGATAAACATGGTATACATTAGTTGGTACATTATTATTTTTGAGTAGCAATACATGTTTAGCCACAAATGGCATGCAAAATTATATCTGAACCTACAGTAAAATGCCCTTCTTTATTAGTAGCGTGACTATTTTTTCTCCACGAATTGTGTCGAGGGCTCCGCTAAATGCGTTGTAGCCATATGTGCCCCACTTTAATAGTGGCGTGGCTATTTTTTCTCCACAAATTGTGTCGAGTGCTCCGCTAAATGCGTTGTAGCTATATGTGCCCCACTTTAACAGTGTCGTGGCTATTTTTCTCCACAAATTGTGTCGAGGGCTCCGCTAAATGCGTTGTAGCTATATGTGCCCCACTTTAACAGTGTCGTGGCTATTTTTCTTCATGAATTGTGTCGAGGGCTCCGCTAAATGCGTTGTAGCTATATGTGCCCTACTTTAACAGTAACGTTGCTATCTTTGTTCACAAGTTGTATCGAAGGCTCCGCTTAAGGCGTAGCAGCTGTTTGTGGCACATTTTAACAGTGATAGGCTATCCATTCAACTCAATTCAAAACCTTTAATGGCATAAACAAAACATGTCAAAAATACAAAAATAATAATACAATAAATAAGGAATTAAAATAAGCTTAAACAACTTAGTCAAAAAATAATGATAAATTTAAATACTAACCATAATTATATATATAAAACACAAGAAATTAAAACAAAATGTTATCATTTTAAATTAAACTTACTATGTAATTCTCCACGAATGAAGTCAAGATCTCCGCTCTCTGACTGTTGAAACTTTGTGGGCTCCACTTTATTAGGAAATAAATAAAATAAACATTAATAGTGTGATCTTTGCTTCAAAACTGTATCGATGGCTCCACTTTTATAGATACATTTTATAGAGAACATTGTATTTTTAGCGTTCTAGCTATATGCACATCTAGTCAACCTTAAAATTACTATATTTTCTGCACAAATTGTCTCAGGAGCTCTTCTTTCGTTCAAACTACATTGAGAATTCCGGTCTCACAGTGCATTGTCCACTGTGTTTTTAGGGTTCCGTAGCCAAAATGGCAAAAACGGAACCCTTATAGTTTCGTCATGTCCGTCTGTCCGTCTGTCCGTCTGTCCGTCTGTCCGTCTGTCACAGCCGATTTACTCGGAAACTATAAGTACTACAGTGATGAAATTTGATGGGAATATGTGTTGTATGAACCGCTACAAAATTATGACACTAAATAGTAAAAAAAAGAATTGGGGGTGGGGCCCCCCATACATGTAACTGAGGGATGAAAATTTTTTTTTCGATGTACATACCCGTGTGGGGTATCAATGGAAAGGTCTTTTAAAATGATATAAAGTTTTCTAAAAAACATTTTTCTTAAAGTGAACGGTTTTTGAGATATCAGCTCTCAAAGTCGTAAAAAGTATGTCCCCCCCCCTCTATTTTTATAACTACGGGGTATAAAATTCTAAAAAAAATAGAGGTGATGCATGCTAATTAACTCTTTCAACGATTTTTGGTTTGATCAAAGTATCTCTTATAGTTTTTGAGATAGGTTGATTTAACTGTAATTTTTTTGCTGCTACGGAACCCTTTGTTTTCAATCGGTTTACGCTTCGGTGGATTCACGCTTCTGTCGCTACGTTCATCGGTCACTTCGCTCTTCGCTCGCAACTCCAACGTTCTTCGATTGCTTCTCTCCTCGCTGTATTCAATCTGTTTATTCTTCGGCCGCTCCGCTCCTTGGTCTCTCACAAATTAAAGATAGTAACATTACTCCGCTTTAAAAGTGTTAATGTTAATGAGATTTACATTATCTCGAGACTTGTTAATCAGATTTAATAGTGTTGTTATATAACTTATGTAGGTACCTACCTACTTAACGCACATTATACAGAAAGAATATAAGAACACTTTCGTCTAAGTATTGAACCAATGAACCAATGATTGAACAGTAAACAAAAATGTAAATCTTATTTTCCTTAAAATTGCTAATACTATTGCTCTGACAAGACATACAATATAATGTTGCTACACCATATGAGCATCATGCATACACTAAAATAATAAAATATACGCCGTATTAACCCTTCAGTCATAGCTCTATGACCTATACCACAGCCTATACCTACACAAATCACTTTACAATGCTTAGTACGTGTCATCATTAATTACTCGCTGTTATAATAGTTATAATGATGAAAATAAATAATCAAGGCGCAATAAATCCCTTTCAGGCGAGCAACGACTATACCTGTACGTTGCCACATACGCATTAACTACCTACATCCTACACTTTAATTAACATACCTCGATTGAAAGAGAAATCTAATACAATATTTAGAGCTCTAAACTATAGGGGAATTGTGGTACGGAAAACAGGGGCTGACTCGTGGGTGGTGCACATTATCTAGGCCTATATACCCGGGGCGTAAAATCGCCGATGGAAACTAATACACACAATATAGTTGTGCAGTTATGCAGAGTTATTGCAGCCGTGAACAGCTAGATTAATAAATCCAATTAGAAAATAAAGTTTCCAATGAAATTAATATTTAAATTTGAAATCCCTGATTGACATACTGTCTCGCTTAATAACTAGAAAGTTTAAATAGTTATGATAGTTGATTGTATAACACAACTACCTATTTCCTTTCTTGTTAATTGTAGTTTTGTATCACAATACATAGTACAGCTTTACTGTAACGTTATTTTATTTTATTAGTATGTATGTTTGTTGTTTGTTACTCCCTCAATTAATTAATAAAGGAAACTGTGGCAAGTGTGGAATAAGCAGAACTGTCTTCTGAAGGATTACCGGACAAACACACCTTTAAAAAACTTCTAATGCTTCAGGTTTTTGGTGTTCATGGGTGACAGCGATCTGTCTGCTCATTTGCCTTCTTTACAACTTTACAATCAGATGTTAAAATTGAATGTTGTATAGTTTGTCCTCAAAACATCGGCAATAATTTCATAATACTTGTTTAAGTATTAAACTAGTAACTAGCTAAGTTTACTTCTTCCTTTTTAAGTATAGGAGCCTTTTTTGTTGGCATCTATATAAATTAATATAATACTTACCTGGTTACTTATGTTATATGAACAAAGTGATATGACGTTTTAAAACAATATTTAGAAAGTAGTATACTAAGGCATTGTATGGACTTACTTTTTAATTGCATAGTAATTGAATTTGACTTTTAATTCACCTTGGAATATAAATAAAACATTGTAACTGCGTATGCTTATTGCTTGCATTGCCAATGCACAAAAGGGAATTTGTTGCTACGCATAATTTTACATGAGATTTCTTGTACATCAGAAAAACCTTAAATGAAAACTGATGAAACTATAATGACCTTGACTTTAAAACGTAATTAATACTAATTTAAAAACATTTCATTAAAAGCCAAAAAGCGCCGTTCTAAGACCTTAGAAGTTGCAAACTAATCAGTGTTACCATAACCAGGGAATATCAAAAACATTCATAAGTTAAAGCTTAATATAATTATAACATTTTCAATAGGTTATATATAAAATAATAGGAATAACTTAACTTTAAATAATAGGAATAACTTTTAATTTGCTTGATGACGTCATCATGACGTCACATCATCAGATACTTAATACCATTAAGTAGGTACTCATACGAAACTTAACACTATATCATATTTTGATGTCCATATTTTATTTTATTTTCGCATTCAGTATTTGTATTGACATGCAAGGCTCTGAACATCTGCATAGTAAATAATATTTTGTTGTCTCGGATTTGGATAGGAAGTATAATTAATAATCAAACGAACTTACCTGTGAAGTTTGATTACAATTATACGAGTATCCAAATCCGAGACAACAAAGTCCCGCCCCCCATCCCCGAAAATAACAATAAAATGGTTTCACGACACAAAAAGATCTACTCTAAAATAATGATGGGTATACGCCGCAGGGCGCTGGGCTATGTTGAAGGTAGTAGGTACGCATGGCCAGAACTTGTTTTTTTTTAATTTTATATCTCTGAAATGTGTGACTTTGGACGGTACGATTCCGTGTGCTGCATAGTAAATAATATTTGTTGTCTCGGATTTGGATACTCGTATAATTGTAATCAAACTTCACAGGTAAGTTCGTTTGATTATTAAATATCTAGCAAACTAAATCATATCGTTCTTTTTCTGCATCTATGACCCATATATCCAGCAAAATCACATTTCGCCTCCCGTCCTAACATATTACGTCACACTCACATATAGTAACTTTTGCTGAAAGTTTTTATTGCTTTCCCCAACTTGTATTAGCCCCCCTCGCCCCCCCAAATTAGCGAGAAGTTATAACGACATAATGTTTAGACGCACATAAGTATTGACAGTTTAGGTGTTCGTGAAATAGACTAAGTCATTGAAGCAGGGCTAGCATAATTATGATTGGCGAGAGATTTTCTCGTCGCGAGATAGACTACCCGATCTTATATCGTTGATGCAATTAGAAAAAACCGCCTTCAAAAATAAGCGCGTTACAAAACACGGAGAAACTAAAAAGCAAAAAATAATAAACCTTTGAATTCAGATTTCTTATCGTATTGCAATAATCTAAACATCCAAATTATAAACAAATCAATTATTTTTGCAGTCGGTACCAGACCTGTTCGTCGCCTTGCTATTGCCTGTTTGCCCCACCCATACGCAGGCTGGCACCGACTCCAAAAATAATTGATTTGTTTATAATTTGGATGTTTAGATTATTGCAATACGATAAGAAATCTGAATTCAAAGGTTTATTATTTTTTGCTTTTTAGTTTCTCCGTGTTTTGTAACGCGCTTATTTTTGAAGGCGGTTTTATTTTTTGTTAAAAAGTTTATTTATTTGTTGATTTTTAGTGGTTCCTATTGATGTTATACGTATCAGTCCGAATACATGTACACTAGTGAAAGAATTATCCTTTAACTCCTAACCATTGAGGAGTTGACCTTCCATAATCAGCTCAGCCACATAAAATTATTACCATCAGGCGTAAATACTGGTTTACCTTTGAAAAATACACTAAAAACATTACATGTGCCTATAACATTTGAAGAGTTCCCTCGATTTTTCCAGGATCCCATCGTCAGACCCTGACTTGGTTCCAATGGGACCATCTCGGGGTTATACCCGTTCGATCAAAAAAAAAATTTTTGAAAATCGGTCCACAATTCTCGGAGATATCGAGGAACATACATACAAAAAAAAAAAAAAACATTCAGTCGAATTGAGAACCTCCTCGTTTTTTGAAGTCGGTTAAAAAGAGAGTGAACAGGCATCTTCTGGGCGAGCTCACTCCATCGTAGGCCACGTCTTTGCCTTTGGCTAGTCTGCGGTCAAGAGTAAGCCCATTTATAAAAAAAAAAAAGAAATCTTCGTATCAGCGAGATACTGTCGTGCCAATTATGGACTACTAGCTTTTGCCCGCGGCTTCGCTCGTATTTAATTCGAAAATTGCGGATAGCTCCATATAAACTAAGCGTCAAGGTCATTGGGTGTTGTCAGCGTCTTAAAAATGACACGTAAAACAATATGAAGACACGCCTCTCGTGTCACCCACACAGTAACCGTTTTAAGTAGTGGTGTCACATCCATGGTACAATTTCTGTAAACCTGTTTTTTTTATACTACATCGGTGGCAAACAAGCATACGGTCCTCCTGATGGAAAGCGGTCACCGTAACCTATGGACGCCTGCAACTCAAAGAGTGTCACTTGCGCGTTGTCACCCCATTAGAAACTTATACACTCCTGACGACTCAAAGGACAATAGACGGAACAAATTAGTTCCGTAAGTCCTTCCGTCGTCAGCACACCGTACCTTCGTTGAGCTCTGGCAGCCTTACTCACCGGCAGGAACACAACACTATGAGTAGGGTCTAGTGCTATTTGGCTGTGGTCTTCTGTAAGGCGGAGGTACTTCCCCAGTTGGGCTCTGCTCTAGATTCGAGCGAGACGATATCCGCGTGCTGTGCCCTACCACACAAAGCGGAATTCGCTATGCCCTACCTCCTACAAAACCTGTTTCTGACAAGTCGAGTAGGCTCCAAGTATTATCTGGGATTTGCTTAAAGCAGTAATTTCGTGTGTTAAGAGACACAAGCAGACTTTATTGTGAATGCCCCAGCTTAGTCAGCTTTTAATATGTAGGGCGTTGACTTTATACAACCTACAGTGTAGTAGGATCTCTATACCGGGAGCCCGATAATTAATGGACCTGTTTTTCGAGATTTTTACACTTTTTACAATTTTAGTACTACCATAAAATTTTAAAAAGTGTAAAAATCTCGAAAACCAGGCGACTTTTAATAGACCTTACAGTCGGTTACCTGGACCAGTATAAGGTGCCCCCTTGGTGGTTAAAAGGTTGTCCATTAATTACCGGGCACCCGGTATATATTACTTGTTTTATTTCAAAATGACTTCAATTAATTCAGTCAATTTTATTTTTTAAGGTTTTACTTAGCTTTGTATTTGTACTTAAAAACTTTGTATTGTTAAAACTTTACGTATTGAGTAAACATAGTACAACTGGCTCCGTAGCCGAATGGCACAAACGCTCACGAAATGCTCGTAGATATCTCTATCGCTCTTGCGTATCGGCGCGACAGAGCCAGACTACCTTTCGCAGCGTTTCGTTTTCGTTTCGCGTCGCAGTAATGCCATTCGCCTACGGCGCCTGTGCTGTAGCACCTTTAGAGTATAGCGATAGTAACAGCATATATATATATATATATTATATATATATATATATATATATATATATATATTATAGGACATTATTACACAGATTGACTGAGGCCCACGGTAAGCTCAAGAAGGCTTGTGTTGTGGGTACTCAGACAACGATATATATAATATATAAATACCTATATACATAGAAAACATCCATGACTCAGGAACTCTGTGCTCATCACACAAATAAATGCCCTTACCGGGATTCGAACCCGGGACCGCGGCGCAGCAGGCAGGGTCACTACTGACTGCGCCAGATACCGGTCGTCGCATGCATGAGATATTTAAGTTTATAGTCTAACCCCCTTATTTATAAACGTACACTAAAGTTATCACGCCGATTAAGTTCGTCTGTCCCTTTCCGACGTATTGTTGTGATAGAAAAGGACAAACGAACTTTATCGGCTTGATAACTTTAAAGTACGTTTATGAATAAGGGGATATAAATATATAAAAGAAGAAACTGACTGACTGACTGACTGACATATCAACGTACAGCCGAAACCGCTGGTCCTAGAGACTCAAAATTTATCACGTATGTTCCTTATAAGGTGTAGAGGAGCACTAAGAAAGGATTTTTCAAAATTCACATCCTAAGGTGGTGAAATGGAGGTCCAAAGTTCTACGTTCTAATAAGATTATTTTTAGTACACGGGCGAAGCCGCGGGAAAAAAGCTAGTTATTTATAAGACTCAATTTTAAGTTTACAGGAGTATTTTTACCATCTTTCGTAAGTGACAAGGCCAATGTTACCGTCACGCAAATTGATGCTGTAATTTATGTATTAATTGTTACCCGTTTGGTGATGGGTGAAAAATTTCACCACCCCCATTTTCTCCCGTGGGTGTTGCAAAGCTGACTGCGGGATATGGGTTCAATTGTGGCGCAGGATGTCACAATTTCGTTTCTATTTAACCCCTTAATTGTGAAGAGCGGCACTGAAAGTTGAGCAGTTTTATGTTGTCTGCCCACTCCTTGTACACGCTTGTGAGTTGTAGATGAGGACATCTACAACTCACTTCACACAATACAAATACATAACACAATTTTTCACAGTTCACCGAAACCTGATTACAGGCATTTCCTCGTTCCAAAAAACGCGGAAATATTTCCGCTGCCACGAGTTTTCCACGTTTAAATATTTTACTTGATAGCGTAAACGGCGAGAAAAATTACTTATTATTGTATGGAGAAAATTTATGGCGCCGTCAAACAGACACTATTACTATACTTAACCATCCTTACTTGGTAGATATTAACCGCTTTTACACAGACGCTCTATCGCGCGTGATAGTGTGAAAGAATGCGCGTGTAAAGCCGACGGGATGGGAAGGGAAAGACCGCGTGATTGCGAGCGCTGGAGCGGGCGCGCAATCACGTGGTTGAGGTTGTCTTTACCCGTACGTTCATTCGCGCGCGCAACAAGGCGGACATATTACGCTCGTGGACTAAAGAATTAGTGGTTGAATTACTTGCTCTTTACAAATCGATACTATTAATAACAATAAACAGTCATAACGCGGTCTATCGCGCACGATTAGCCTGTCCGTACGCACATTCAAGAACTTCGACGCGCAGTCACGCGCTAAAGAACGTGAACCTTAAAAACTAACAATCCGTAATCGCGCGCGCTATCCTGTACGCTCCGGGAACGCGCGACAGAGCGACTGTGTAAATGTGGCTCCTCGGATTCGCACGAAGCGCTTTGCTTTTTCTTTTCTTATGCGCACTGCCAAGGAGCGGGATTCCTGGACGGTGGCTATATTTCTTAGCTCATATAATCCGGCAACCTTCAAATCAAGAGGGAGCAGGCATCTTCTGGCCACGTCTTTGCTTTTGGCTAGTCTGTGGCCAAGAGTAAGCCCATTTATAAATTAAAAAAAATTTCATACATTTTCAGCAACTTATATACCATATCAAGTAACGTCGTATTCTAAAGTTTTATTCCAATGCAGCTTTCATCTATCGACAGAATGGGATGTAACCTCAAAAGTCGGCAATGTACTGAGCTTCAAAAGTGCATGGCGAATTGATCAATGATTTCATTCATAATTGGTACACTTCTATATGGCATTTTACACCTCTCCACTGTAATCTCAAATCTGACATCTTCTGTATTCTCCTATTCTGTAAAGAGTTTTAAATGTGTACGTGTACCTTAGATAAATGTATAATTTTTTCATTATTTTTTTTCACAATTTCTCCATGCAATTTCGCAGTTCAATATATATTGCATGCAAGTTCGCGGGCAATCTGGATGAGCCTTTAAGAGGATACGATACCGAAGCACGAATTCAAATTTGAGATTTTTAAGTCTTTATCGCCGTCGCGCTGACGGGGGTGGAACCCACAGAGAGGCCCTGTGTGCGTGCGCGCGGCGCACGCACACAGCCGCGCCGCTGCCGGCGCAAGTAGCTACTCGCGCTCGAGCGCTCTCTATATTTCTCTAGTTTCGGACTTCTGATGCGTAATGTTTTGGACTCCGTGAAGTGTGTACTGATTTGACTAAAATGCAAATTTGTAATGTTTTAAGTATTGTAAAAACAGTTCCTTATCTTATACATAATGTGATTATCTTAAAAGAAATCATGTTAGCGAAATAAACTTATTCGGTATGTAAAAAGCTAAAACCTTTTCGATGTCAAAGAGAAGCCATATTATAGGAGTAGGTACGTACAGTCAACGAATCTGAATCCTATGTCATAGGCCACTGTAGACCTCTTTCACAGACTTGTCAGTAAAAGTTAAACTGACTTCTATAGCAAATAAAGCACGGTGTCAATACGACAGGGTTCTAGAGTGGTCTAGGATTCTACATATAATCGGTTGACAGTATCTACCTACCAAAAGTTTATGTGAATCTTATTCATTATTTTTGCACATGTTTGACAGAAATGACAGCGTAGGAAAATTTAACTAGGACAATTTGGTACCTATTATACTTACCAGACACCAGATTATGTTCCAAGAGTGTACGTAATTAGAACTTTTTAGCAGAATTCTAAACAAAAAATCTGCCAAACAAAATCTTATTGCATATGCAGAATAAGGACCTTTTTTCAGATGGAAAGCTACATATGCATCTTATATTTATAATTTTCTAGGGCTGTAGGTATACATATTACCTGCTGGCTGGCTGCTGGGCTGTAGGTATGCATTAGAAATACAAGGCTTAGCACAGAACAACCCCAACCATAAAAATGCTTAACTAATTTTCCAGCTCAATTTAAACCTAGGTATCGGTACTTAAACGTATAGATACTTTTGATATTTTTATTATTTAGAACTTATTGATACTCTTAGATATCAGCATTTCTGTTACCATAGAATTAAAACGTAGATGACACTCATTTCATCTACCAACTAAGGGCATCTGTAATCTACATACAAATAAGGCCCGGCTAAAAGTCTCGAAATGTTATGTACATTTTATAATTAGATAAGTATAAATGGGTTAAAAATTTGGGTCCATGTGCAATTGTGCATTAAGTAGGTGCACATGGACCCAAATTGCTGCATGTATGAAATAAGGCCCATCAGTAAGTTAACAAAAATTAAGGTATTTCTTACATACCGAATTAAGCGTAATTGTGTCGCTTAACTTCAAACCTGGATAAATCCATTCTGCTATAAGGTTAATATATATTTTTTATATATTCAATCTTAAAGCAGAATGGATTTAAGTACCCAAGTTTGAAACTAAGCGACACAATTGATAATATGTATATAGGAGATATTTTCTTTACAAATACAAATCGTACTATTCAAGAGCTCTATGATAAAAGCACGTCGAAATAAAGTAAAATTGACAATATTTACCGATGAGATTGTGCTCTGTATGTAATGGTAAACATTATTAATATTAAAAGTAATTGTTTCAGTTAGAGCATCTTCACTTGTTCACTATTTGTAAAATTTATCTATCATCAATTTCGTCTTACTCTTTAGTTGTGAAACATGGGTAACAAAGGAACTGACACACAAGCTGAAAGTGTTTGTCAATACGTCCTTCCGGTCGCCGGAAGGAAAAGAATAAAAATATATGGATATGTATATTTATTTATTTTATTTATTATTCAAATAAGTTACACAGCATAACAGTAAAACCAAAGCACTGTGAAACTAAAAAATAAAAACAATAGGTATAGCACATAAAACAGTAAAAATCAGACAAAAAAAAAACAATATTCTATTTAGGCGACGACGTAACAGCGTGGTTCCGTTGCGTCGTCTGACACGGGTATATTATAATATTTATCCCGTAAGACAGCAGGTAACTCCAAACTACTTTAATTAACTACCTAATTTTAATGTCTTCGGTTACCGCGATAGTTACTCATAAAATAAAACTATGGAAACGGATTAAATCGCGTATAGTGAGTCGTACGTGGGGCAGAAAAAACGAAGTATTTCAACACGGGTGAAGGAATACATAGCGGATGTCAAGCACCGTCGGCAAAAGTCTGCAGTCTCTGAACATGTCATGGATAAAGTCAATCATGCTATAAAGTTTGATAAGCCTCTGGTTCTTGCTAAGGAGAAGCGGTATATACCCAGAATGTTGCGCGAGGCCATTGAGATCAATAAATATTCAAACTTTAATTCATAATTCATAATTCATTTATTGCATTTGTAATCATGTGTTACACAAGGTCTTACAATAGGCTATTCACAGCAAAAGATCACATGAACCCTGTTGTTAAACTATAATTATTTACATAAAATGGATTTTTAAATAACATGCATTTTAAGCAACATTTCATTACACGGACATGTAGTGGCAAAAATTATTTTGAAATTGTTAAAATTTATTGGTATAAATTTTAATTTAATTAATTTATAAACATTTTCATTTTTAGGTTTTATTTAATTAATACTAATAAATAATACTTCATTAATGGAATTAAATGTCAACAATAAAATAACTAAATTGAAATTCAATAATAGAAAACCTAATTGTATGCAATAATAAATTAGAAATAAATTGGATTATTAAAATTATAAATTTACTGATATATTATTTAATAGAGAAGATGGCTTTACTTTACCACCGGCTTAGGATCCAGTAGTTCATCTGATAATGGAACAAACACGACGAAGACTGTGAGGCATTTGTGTTCGGTTGTATGGTGTTGGACATTTGCAGTTTGTTTTTGTAAATTTTGTGTAGATTAATTGATTCCTTTTTTTTGTAACATAGTAATGGTAAATTTTTTGAACATTGTATAACTAGCTTTATTAATAGTGTGGTTCGTTAATATTTCTTATATGTAAGTAGCTTTTGCACATCGTAATTTTTCCTCAGTCACCCGTTGACCACGAGCGCTGTAAAGTGTTCGAAACGTCGGGATGAATTGTAAATTCATTATATACGATTTAATCCGTTTCTATAGTTTTATTTCACACCTAATTTTATCCATTTAAACTATATACACATACATACAATCACGCCTGTATCCCATAAAGGGGTAGGCAGAACACATGAAACTACTAAAGCTTCAGTGCCACTCTTGGCAAATAAGGGGTTGAAAGAAAACGAAACTATATATTATGAAATAAAGTATGCCAATGTTGTCCGCATTGACTTAATGCACCACTTGCTAGGACTCGGACCCTCTAAATTTAGAGCACCATAACCTAAATGCATAGTCCTGAATAAATGTGTTTTAGACGACAGACCGTAGTATAAATACTTATTACAATAATTGATGATTGAATTCATGAACACAATGTTTACACCAAGTTATAAAACTTAAGAAGTGAGCGATGGGCCTTATTTAGAGTAGTAACTATTTAGGGCATATTTTGATTCTATGTCTGCGAAGAAAATGTACAAAACGGTATGACTGATAAAACTTAGAAGAATTATAAGGACTGGGCCTTATTAAGAGCAGGTACAGGTACCTACCTGAACAAACTGTGTATTACTAAATAAAGCCCATCGTGTTTTAAAATATTTTTAAACATGAATTATATCATTAATATTATGTTTGTTTTTATTGTATGTAAATAAGTACATATAATATAACTACTTACCTAATTGGTGTTGGGCAGAATAGTAATAAATAAGCAATGATGACCGAATACCAAATTTTTGGCAAAGTGGCTGAAAAGACCGAATATAAAATACCGAATACCGTTGCCTAATATTCGTGGAATCTATCGTAAAATACAACATAACTTTATAATTGATACTAGTAAACCAATGACGAGAAAAGTTATGCATGTATAAAATAAACCTATACCTGTATGTAATTGTTACGTACCTATACTTATAAAAATATGGACTTAGTATTTCCACAGAATATATACGTATTTCTAACTAAAAAGTTCGTCAAACACGGTATGTCGATATTTCGACGTAGTATATCGATAACTTTTTACATCACTAGATTATCGACATTAGATGTCGAGTATTACCCATCACTTTATTTTAGTGTACGTATTTAAAAACTTAGCCCCGCCCCTAAATTTTGTGCGATAGGGACAACTGCAGCTCAGGCGCGAAATCCCGCGTAAAACCCGCAAAAATCGAGGTTCCGCTCTCGACTGTTTCCTCCTCCAAAACTTAACCAATCGTTACGAAATTTGGAAATCAGAATGATAAAGAAATTATCTGTGTCGGACCGTTTCGTTTTTTTGGATATTTGGTCTCAGTTTTGAATACCACTCCTTTCTTTCTGGCAAATTCAATTAAGCCGTTTTTGCCAACTTTGAGAGGCTCTAATTCCTTTTAAAACAAAAATATCAAAAAAAGCAAAACGGTCCGACACAGATATTGATAATAAAAACCTGTGTTGAAAAAACCATTGATCTAGCTTCAAAAACCAGAGAGGAAACAGGCGAGAGCGTTTGTATGGAGAAATTAGGGGTATCGTATCGTCTTAAACGTGAACAACTCGTGGTAGAAGTTCTCCACGTTCCTCTCACATTACACATAATGATCAGTTTTTATTCAACCGAATTGAATCCTTCGTTACGGACGCATTTCGGGATACACAGATGTGGCCGTACAATACAGGGGGTCTGGTGAAGATGTGATCAATGGAACAATGGATGTATGTGGTATTTAGGAGGAAATTCAACAATTTCAGCAATCATCCTCCTTGCGTTATCCCGGCATTTGCCACGGCTCATGGGAGCCCGGGGTCCGCTTTGACAACTAATCCCAAGATTTGGCGTAGGCACTAGTTTTACGAAAGCGACTGCCATCTGACCTTTCAATCCGAAGGGTAACTAGACCTTGTTGGAATTAGTCCGGTTTCCTCACGATGTTTTCCTTCAACGAAAAGCGACTGGCAAATATCAAATGACATTTCGCAGATAAGTGAAAAACTCATTGGTGCGAGCCGGGATTCGAACACGCGACCTCCAGAACGAAAGCCGCACGCACTTACCGCTAGGCTACCAGCGCTTCCTTTCTTCCTTCAACAATTTCAGCAATGTAGTGAACAAATCAAATTACCTATTTTATTAAATATTTTTGATTCGTTTTTTAAATAGTACCTAGCCTTCAGAGATAACATACACTAGAGAAATTTCGACGGGTAACTTGGCGGTCGGGGTGGTGTGTTTATCACGTCAGCCGCGTTAGCTGGAGACCCGGGTTCGATTTCCGGCTTCGCCACCAGTGGGCTTGATCGCTTTTTTTTTAGTGTATGGTATCTATTTCAGTTTATAATTTCAGCAATTTCAACTGATCAAGGCCACAAGTCTTCGGGAATTGTGTTATATACAGGGTGACATAAAAAGTACCGTTGAAACTTTGCAGAGTGACTTTTGAGGTCATAATGAACAACTTTTAGTATCGGACCAATGCTGAAATCACGAAAAAAATGTTGTATGTTTCATAGAAGAGTATACCTTTTTTTTCCACTTTTATGAAATGTGATATTTTTGAAAAAAAATATGCAATTTCTACTCAGAATCACTAGCTTTTTCAATACTAGTAGTTAAAAAAATTGTCACATACGATTTTTTCTTATTTTGTCACCATTTTCTATACAGTCGTGTTGTGTGGGGTAACAAAAGAGGAAAATAACAAAAATGTATGGAAATTCTGGGACACTTTTTGTCTCCCAGTGAGATTGAAAGTACTCGTGATTCTGAGTACAATTGACCTTAAATTCCCTAAAAAATCAAAATAAAAAAATGACAAAAAAAAAGAAAAACTCTTGTAATTATTTGACTGTATATATGTATGACATTTCAAACAAGATGTTAATGTGACAAGGTACAGAAATCATAACTTACTCATGCCGGTGACTGCACCTTATTTACAGGATAGAATATAATTATTCGGTATTATTCATTTCGTTAAACATGACAGAGAAACATTGCTATATAAATGTTAAAGGCACTATTATGAATAAAATAATTATTATAGTATGAAATTTGAGATATAAGTAAATACATAATTCTGGTGTTTTGGGTGTCAAAGGGAGGCAGTGATCGCTTACCATCAGGCGACCTGTCTGCTCGTTTGCCTCCTATTTCATCTTTTTGAAAATGGGTATCAGCCGTTAGTGCTGATTCCTTAAAAAAATATTATCAATTCTTCGCTACTTTCTGTGTTGTTCGTGTTATTTTTACAAATAGTTAATATAAATATCTATACCTCTACAACGGCCAACTCATATGCAAAACGTATACTAAACAATTAACTGACAGTATTATAAATATGAAAACAATAATTGCTCATTTTTTTTCAATTTCAGTTCTCCATAATCTAATCTAACAGTTTTGCATATAAACCATCATGTATGCGTCATGCGTATTTTATTGGGTGCGGGGTCAATGACCGATAAAACATGACATGCTGACGTAATGGTCTCCTACATTACGCGTTTTATTACTACAGTTACTATTTTTACAATTTTAGGTGATATAATATAATAATAAAAATATATATTAAAAATGAAAAGGTATAGTTTTATAATTATAAAATGACGCCAAATATTTACATTTTTTTAATGCGATAGGGGCAAACTAGCAGACATGTCGCCTGGTGGTAAGCGATCACTGCTGCCCATGGACCCCCGAAACACCAGAAGTGTTTTATGTTTCGATAAAATTGACAAATACAGAAAAGGCAATCACATAAAATCTTAAATTTTGTGAACGCAGCAAATACAAAAACAACCTTAGTTTTGTACTACATTGCCACTACAGATACGTAAGCAATTATTCTTATATTCTAGATTTTCCACATTATTTTTAGTCTTGTAATAACTGAATCTTGAGGCAAAAGAGGAACTTTATTGTAAAAAGCGAAATATTAAAAAAAATTAGTCCTGTATTTTCTTTTTTCTTAGTAATCAACGTTACGGTATACTTTTTAAGAATCTAAAAAAAAATATATTGAGAAAAAAAAACAAAAAAGGCAATTTAGCCAGGGGACACCCGGGTTTGAACCGGGGACCTCTCGATCTGCAGTCGAATGCTCTACCACTGAGCTATATCCCCGTTGGCGATGCGTGCGAAATAGTGTGTAGCTATGCGCCGCTAACAACACGTCACGTAGTAATCCATAGTAATAATATTATAAATTAAAATAATTATGCAACAGTGTGTGTCTGTTTATTTGTCCGTCCTTTACGGTAAAACGCAACGAAGAATTGACGTGATTTTTAAGTGGAGATAGCTGAAGGGGTGGAGTGTGGCATAGGATTATTTTTGTGTCTTTCTAATCCCCCACTTTCTTATAATGGGGGGTGGAAGTTGGAGCATTCCGCAATTTGCGGATTTAACGGGAGCGAAGCCAGGGGCAATAGCTAGTTTTATCAATAAAATATTCAGGCTTTTTAGGGTTCCGTACCAAGAAGGTACAAAAGGAACCCTGGATGGTGCGAGGTGCGACTCTGTCCGTCTGTCATATTTTTTTTTAAGTTTATGGACCTGTAGGTACAAGTGTACATACCTACTAAAAGTTTTGAAATACTGCGTAAAGGTAGGTTATTATTAATCAGTAATCAGTATGCGTATTGCTTATTGTTATACAGGTGGTACATTATATTTGGTATTATAAAGTAGTTAGGTACTTATTATACAATACACAAATTTTCTTGATACTTAGTAAAAGATAACAGAGGAGATAAAACATAATTAATTTGTTATTGTAACTCTATAATTACATTTTGGTTATATTTTGTACCCATGACTACATTATATTACATACTTATATTATTCTACTTGTACTATTACAGTATATTACACACTATAAAACTCCCGTGAGACTCATACATATTTAAAAATATTTTAAGCGGGTTACTCACGTATTAAGTCGATATAGCGTTCGACATGTTTCGGTTCAATTTCGAGAACCTTTCTCAAGAGTAGCGACCCCTCAGCAGCCGCGCGCACCGAGCAAGCGCCCGCAGTATGCGTCGCGCTCTCGACATGTAAAGGCGGGGTCGCTACTCTTGAGAAAGGTTCTCGAAATTGAACCGAAACATGTCGAACGCTATATCGACTTAATACGTGAGTAACCCGCTTAAAATATTTTTAAATATATATTACACACATATTATTATACTTATACTATTGTAAAGAAAAGAATCCATCGTCCATCTTAAAATTGAAAATTAAGTTGAAAAATGCGTTTTTTGCGCCATTGCCATACATTTAGTAGGTAGATATAAATTGGCATTTAATGATTTATGCCAAGATGGACGATTTGTATAATCCATAATTAATATTATAAATGGGAAAGAGTGTGTGTCTGTTTGTTTGTCCGTCTTTCACGGCAAAACGGAGCGACGAATTGACGAGATTTTATAAGTGGAGATAGTTGAAAGGATGGAGACTGACATAGGCTGCTTTTTGTCTCTTTCTAACGCGAGCGAAGCTGCGGGAAAAATCTAGTTCAGTATAAAGAAGAATTTTACACATCTCTGTCTTTACAATATTCATGATATGGTTTGACCAGTCAAACACCTCACTGCCCTAATTCAATATTAAGTCTAAGTACCTCGTTAAGTATGTATATTTATTTTAAGATTAAGATTTAGGTTTTATAATTGAACATATTAAATTTACTTACTTGTCTAATGTACCAGGTATTGTATGTGTAAAATAACTAATTCATAACCTAACCACAAAATTAAAATTTTGAAAAAACCCCCGACCGTGACATAGTGGACCGATTTTCATGAAACTTGGCTAAGAACACTCCCGACTAACTCAGCTTTCAGACAAAAAAAACTAAATCAAAATCGGTTCATCGGTTCGGGAGCTACGGTGCCACAGACAGATACACATACAGACAGACAAACAGACAGACAGACAGACAGACAGACAGACAGACAGACGGACAGACAGACAGACAGACAGACAGACACGTCAAACTTATAACACCCCTTCGTTTTTGCGTCGGGGGTTAATGAATCTACTATTAAATATTGACACTAGGTACCTATATTATATATTATACCTAGGTAGTAGGTACTAAAGTATAACCTAGATGCCTAGACCGGTCGGCAATGTCAGCGACCCTTGATTGAATGTACGCTCCATCGGACCTGTTAACAGCTATTCCGCTGTTTTAATTGATAGCTCGTGACATGGCGGTTGCGAGGTCAGTTTGTGAAAATTGGCAAAGTAAAAAAATATACAAATATATAAATACTAGCTTTTTCCCGCGCGGATTAGATATTGCGGAATGATTCGTAAGTACAACCTTTCACCCCCCCCCTTTTAGGGAGGTGACAAAACGTAGCCCATGTCACTCCATCCCTTCAATTGTCTTCATTAAAAAAATACGTTAATTCGTCGCTCCGTTTTGCCGCGACAGACTAATATTATAAATGGGAAAGTGTGTGTGTCTGTTTGTTTGTCCGTTGTTCACGGCGAAACAGAGCGACTAATTGACGTGATTCTTTTAGTGGAGATAGTTGAAGGAATGGAAAGTGATATAGGCTACTTTTTGTCTCTTTTTATTCTCCCACTTTCCTAAAATGGGGGGTGAAGGTTGTATGGAGTATTCCACAATTTTCTAATTTAATGCGAGCGAAGCCGCGGGCAAAAATTAGTTTTCTCCTCACTAACTCGGAAACACGTGTTTTGTCCTTTAATAGCAGCGGGTAAAAATGCATTTTATCCACTAGTGGGTAAAGTAATTTGACCTTGAATAAAGTCAAATTAACTGCTTTAAAATTGATAAAAGTAGGTGAATCTAACTAATAAAGACGATTTACCACCTGTGGAACTACTGGAAGCAGTGATAAACGCATCTTTTGCGTTGTTTCGTTTCAATTCCACACTCGGCGTTAAAATACAACTTTGCCCCCTTGTATAACAAATAACTATTATTATATAGTATGGATTGATAATGCGCTTGGATTTCTAAACATAAATATATTAACCCCTCAACTGCCTTGTTCCAGATCTGCCCCAGTCAATTGAAACTGTAATTAACAAATTGAAGGTTATTAATTCAGTAGCAAATTTTAGACAACGGCGTTTCAGGGGTTAATTAAGTAGAAGAGATATCATTCTACAATTGGTTTGATATCAGTGTGCGTTCAAATCGACTTACGTATATGTTACAAATCCAAGTACCTATCTCAGCAAAGCACATTTTTTCCAAAAAGATTCCGTCAGCCGGTCTTACGCTCGATGTCATTTTGAACCCTTTTTTAATTACCAGGCCTCTGCAAATAACATAAAACTCGTTCTAATTTCGTTCCGCCATATTTAAATTTCTATAATTAACCGCATCTTATTAAGGAAATTTGGAAAGGTTAAAACCGGGTTTTTGAAAATTTCGTCGTACATGTTTTATGATAATATTAACACGAGTTGAAAGTATGCTAATTTGTTGGTAATTAGCGACAATTTTGGCGAAATTAGGTTACATTAAAGTAAATAAATTAAAATATACTAAACTATAAATCGCCTGTGAGCCTGTGTGGTGACGGGTTAAGAATTTCACCACCCCCTTTCTTCCCGTGGGTGTCGTAGAAGGCGAGTATGGGATATGGGTTAAATTGTGGCGTAGGCGAGAGGCTGGCAACCTGTCACTGCAATGTCACAGTTTCGTTTTCTTTCAACCCCTTATTTGCCAAGAGTGGCACTGAAGCTTTAGTAGTTTCATGTGTTCTGCCTACCCCTTTATGGGATACAGGCGTGATTGTATGTATGTATTTTTTTTTTCTCTTTATTTTGGCACAAACAGTCATTACAGAAGAGTTACATTGAGTTGTATTACATATGTATGTATGTATAAATCGACAACAAGACTTCTACACGCCACTCCATCCTGGGCCCGGTGCATGCTAGCCTGCAAAGTGGTCTTTCTTCTTCTTCTTCTTCTTCTTCCTTTATTCTGTCTGCTCGAGGTGTGCCCATGCTTCCACTTCTTCGCTCCCTTGCCATGCGTCCCGTGATCGTAAGCTTCTCTAGACTATTTGGTGCGGTCCTGCTTAGACACATAGATATTAAACTAAATCTTATTGTTAGTTTAAAGAAAATTTACAATAAAAAGGATTCATATAGGAGACCTCCATTAACCCCTAAGACTAACCACAAAATTAAAATTTTGAAAAAACCCCCGACCGCGTCCTAGTAGACCGATTTTCATGAAACATGACTAAGAACACTCCCGACTAACACAGCTTTCAAATAAAAAAAACTAAATCGAAATCGGTTCATCCGTTCAGGAGCTACGATGCCACAGACAGACACACACACAGATAGATAGACAGACAGACAGACAGACAGACAGACAGACAGACAGACAGACAGACAGACAGACAGACAGACAGACACGTCAAACTTATAACACCCCTTCGTTTTTGCGTCGGGGGTTAAAAACGGCGGTCCTCACAAAGGAACCTTTCAAAAATCCCGCAATACGCAACGAAACATCTAAATTTCCGAGCTATTTTGTAAATAAGGCATGGACGAATATCCACAGACTCCTTTCAGCTTTGCCAAAGACCACAGTCACAAAATAAATAACATCGCAAATTAAAACGAACCAAACCGAAATAGCTCTCAAAGTATTGATCGTAGAGAAAAACAATCTTGTAGAGAATTGTACAAATAACAGTTTTATTATATGAAATCATAAAGCAACTCGTTTCATAATTATACATAACTAGCTTTAACCCGCGGAGTCGCTCGCGTTAGGAAGAGACAAAAAGTAGCCTATGTCACTCTCCATCCCTTCAACTATCTCTACCTAAAAATCAAGTCAATTCTTCGCTACTTTGTGCCGTGAAAGACGGACAAACAAACAGACACACACACACTTTCCCATTTATAATATTAGTATGGATGACCAAAAAAAGTTTCTGATAAAAAATTGCTCTCAGTCCCTCTGCTATATCTCCAAAGGACTTGTAGTATGTTAATCTGGACACCACTAGAACCTGTGCCAATGTATAAAATTACACGAATAAGGGCCGGTTGCATCAAGCCGTCTGTCACCGTTAAAGCGTTCGTTAAATTTTATTGTATGGGAAGTTCCATAGACGTCTGCTGCGTGACGATGATGTGTCTGTCAAATGTGGTCGATGCAACTGGTCCTAAAATGATGAAAACCTTGAAGGGAAGGAACCTACAGAAAAAACATGAAAAGGTGGGCGGACGGTGCGAGAGATAATGGGAGAGGAATGCAAATGAGTGATGAAATGACTGACACTCGAGAGGTATGAAAGAAGACACCATACTGCGTTCATCATCATCCTCCTTTCCCGGTATTTGCCACGGCTCATGAAAACCTAGGGTCCGCTTTGACAGCTAATTCTGTGTAGACACTAGTTGTATATCTGACCTTCCACCTCGAAAGGTAACTAGGCCTTATTGGAATTAGTGCCGGACTAATCCCAATAAGGCCTAGTTACCCTTATTCACGATGTTTCCCTTCACCGAATAAGGGAAATCTCTGTAGGAAAATCCTCATGTCTTTTCCTCAGTTGAAGAGGGCGTTAGTCTATTAGTGAAATGATCTGTGAAATAAGCCAAGAAATATACCTCCTTGTGCCGCTATAATTCATTTGATAAGGAACGGCCAACTTTCGCCCAAAATCCCTGATGCTCCGTTTTTCTCCAACTTTTTCCTAAAAACTTAATTTGATACTGATACTGTACTTGCGACACTTAACCTTAATGTACAGAGGTTAAGGTTTGGTTTCAGTTTTAAGGTGTTTTAGGGAGAAGTTATGCGGAAAACTGAACTTGAGACGATAAGCCTAATGTTTTTTATAGTTTTTTTTTTTTTTATACTACGTCGGTGGCAAACAAGCATACGGCCCGCCTGATGTAAAGCGGTCACCGTAACCTATGGACGCCTGCAACTCAAACAGTGTCACAAGCGCGTTGCCACCCTATTAGAAACTTGTACACTCCCTTTTGCTGTGTTAAGTACACAGCAAAAAGGAATGTACAAGTTCTAAGGAGGGTTCGGGTTGCCGACGACTCAAAGGACAATAGACGAAGAAGAAGAAGAAGTTAGTCGTAGAAGTTAGTTCCGTAAGTCCTCCCGTCATCAGCACACCGCACCCTCGTTGAGCTCTGGCAGCCTTACTCACCGGCAGGAACACAACACTATGAGTAGGGTCTAGTGCTATTTGGCTGCGGTCTTCTGTAAGGCGGAGGTACTATCCCAGTTAGGCTCTGCTCTAGATTCGAGCGAGACGATATCCGCTGTGCTGTGCCCTACCACACAAAGCGGAATATCATTCGCTATGCCCTACCTCCTCTAAAAAGTTTTGACACAAAAGGCACAGTCGCTTTTGGTTACATTTACACAACTATGGGAATAAAAATATGTAAGCATGACTTTAATATAGGCTAGTTTCCTATTCTTAAAATAAAATATTTTAAGCAGTACACGAAATAAAGCACCACATAATTAGTAGAAAAATATGCACAGTAGTTATTTTTAAACATAATGGGGGATGTCTGAAAATTTTAAAATCGCCTGATATTTTTTCTGGTGATAGGAATAAGCATTTCTATTTACAGAAAAAAGTTACAGATTTTTTGGTAGCACCATACATTTTATAAAAATAAAAACGTGTTGCTCGACTGCGCGTACGACACACTTCGGCAGTTATGAGATTTGTCTTAGTCTTTAAAAAAATTCCATTTTGAATCTGTGCTGGCCACAGACACTGACAGTTGATTGTCAGCTTGACATTTTTCTCGGAGAATTCATAACCATATCTGGTGAACTATTTATTACTGTTTTCGACTCATTTTCTCTCCCTGGCCTCTGATTTTGCCTCCTTCTACAACTACCTTCGCTCTCGAACCCCGGACGTTGATTTTACTGGCTTAAAACGACGACCTTTGATATTAACCTCTGGACCTGATTCTGCTTGCATTAACGAAGACGTTTGCTTTTAAACACTGGACCTGATCCTGCTGAACTGTTTACGATCCGTTTTGCCTCCCTGACTTCTGATTTTGCTTGATATAAGGACGATCATCGCTTTTAAGTTCCGGACACTATTTGTTATAATGAATACAAGTACATAAACACGATATAAGGATCCCAAAACATGCTTTATACCAACTTGTTCTAAAACCAACCAGAAAAACCCAGATTTAAAATTGTTCATATTAAGAAAGGAGCTGAAGGAAAGTTGGTCTCAATAGGTTGGCAGGAACTGCCCAACCAGAGTGTGATTTTGCTGTGAAGACCACCTGAGTGTAAGATACCGTGTCTTGTTTACCAACCTTAAAATGCAGTTACACGCTGGCAATAATATCATAAAAAAGAAAGCCATAAATATCTGACACGGTGGCATTTTATAAAATGTGTATTTTGTTGGATAGACCAATAGGAAAAATATGGTAAAATACATTTTTTTTTATAATTTGCAATGTCCTATAATAAAATACAATTGATTTATTTTATTGTGTTGTTTTATTTTACTTCTGAGTTGTAGGTGTGTCATGTGTGTCGAGTTACTGTCAAGTTACTATCAAATTCAGTCGGCTATGGCTTTCCATATTCTTCTATGGCCCTCCATACTGTTAAAGCATGATTAACAGCACTATAGTAGATTGTGTTACGAGGGAGCAAAATTGCATATTTATAGCGAGGATATAAATGGAATTGTGAACAAAGTGAAGTATTCTATATGTAATTGAATACTGAGTGTAGTGACTGGGATTCGAAAAGAAAGGGTTATTTTCTTCCCTGCACTGCGAGGAGGGTGCAAAGAGGCACTTTTCCTCTTTGCTATTAGGGACCAAAGTGATACTTTTCCCTTCAAGGACACATTTTTTTTACATGGTTACATAACATACCATTTTTTATGTTCATATAACATATCATTATATATAAATTTCCTAAAAGTTGATGTTAATATGTGTGGCAAATTTAATTCCACCTTGTGTCTTAACACTTGAATCCCTCACTACGCTCAGGATTAAATTTAAGAATACCTTGCTACACTCAAGATATATATCTCATTTTTCTCCCTTGTTGCACAATCTACTATTGCTACCATTTGACACTTTTTTTTTCATATCATATAAGCAAAATACTAAAATATGAATCAGGTCTGTTGTAAAAATATTATGCACTTAATCGACACAATTTTTTTATACATAATATTAAAATATGTTGCAACATAAAAATGTTCTCATAGCAATATAGGTATTAAGATTTATAAGATTATAAGTATTAAGATTTTTAGTTATTAAGAACTATATTTGCAGTGCCCTTACAGGGTTCATAGCTGTGCTATACCTACTGAAATGTAACAACTTATGTACCTATGATAGCAATAAAGAATTACTGATTACTGATTATTACTTATGTGCAAACACTTTCCGTGGCGTTAATATTTTATACAGGCCAGACAAAGTTATTGAACAGAAAAGTGTCACTTAATTCCCTCCTAACAGGGCCGAAAAGTACCCTTTCTGAATGGGTGATGTGAAAAGCAGTAGGCGTCACATCGCAAACTCATTTCCTTTTTGAGCACTAACTACTTAAAGCAGACAATAAACCAACAATCTAAAGTTATTTGTTTAGGGCACAGGTCCTTCTCTAGTTCTCATCTGTAGGCAGGTGCGCTTATGAATCACTACTAGGAGTTAGCCTGTTTTCACATTACCTGATCCAATATCGGATGTCGGAAGGATTTCAATGGAAAAAATCCAAGACGACGCCTGTAATGTATGGGATATCGGTCCAACATCCGGTATTGGATCGAATAATGTGAAAACGTACTTATGGGTGCTAAAATGAGTAATAATGTTAATATAGATCAAGACAAATTTATGTTTATTACACTCTAATAACATGTAGTTGCACTTTTCAAAATTAATGGGATACACATTCTCTGTCCAAAATATCTCTGCATCTTTCATCAATTTCTTCTTCACAGGCATTGTGTTTGTCGCTGTTCCACATTTTGGCAAATTAGATGAACTAGCTCTTACAAAATCGCTAGTACCTATCCACGTTTTCCCAACTCAATGGGCTTAAAAATTGTAATCAGGTCCGGGGTTCAACGCAAAGGCCGTCGGCAGCAAGCAGGGCAAGCACACGTCTTCGTTAATGCAAGTAGAATCAGGTCCAGGGTTTAAAATCAAAGGTCGTCGTTTTAAGCCAGTAAAATCACGGTCCGGGGTTCGAGAGCGAAGGTAGTCGTAGAAGGAGGCAAAATCAGAGGCCAGGGAGAGAAAATGAGTCGAAAACAGTAATAAATAGTTCACCAGATATGGTTATGAAACTTATGAATTCTCCGAGAAAAATGTCAAGCTGACAATCAACTGTCAGTGTCTGTGGCCAGCACAGATTCAAAATGGAATTTTTTTAAAGACTAAGACAAATCTCATAACTGCCGAAGTGGGTCGTACGCGCAGTCGAGCAACACGTTTTTATTTTTATAAAATGTATGGTGCTACCAAAAAATCTGTAACTTTTTTCTGTAAATAGAAATGCTTATTCCTATCACCAGAAAAAATATCAGGCGATTTTAAAATTTTCAGACATCCCCCATTTCTATTTAATAAGTCAAAGAGAAAGATATAAAGTAAATGAATCGACCGTGACGTCACTTCTCAGTATTTAAAATACTGAGAAGTGACGTCACAAAATATCAAATCGTTTTGACAGTTCATAAAAAGAAGCTGATTTGACTAGTAGGAAACTAGCCTATTATGAGCACATAAAGGTGTTCAAATGATTTTGTTCGCGTGTGTGGCTCAATCCTAAAGACGTAATTGTACTAAGGGCAATACGGGTAAGTGTGTCATAAGGGGAAGTGCGTCAGGCCTTCACATTTGACCTTTTTACTCATTATCACAATAGGCTAGTTTCCTACTAGTCAAATCAGCTTCTTTTTAAGAACTATCAAAACGATTTGCTGATATGGAAATACTATGAAATACTGAGGAGTGACGTCACGGTCAATTCATTTACTTTATTCCTTTCTCTTTGACTTATTAAATAGAAATTATCTTTAAACATAACTAGTATAACTACTGTCCATATATTTCTTCTAATTATGTGGTGCTTTATTTCGTGCACTGCATAAAATACCTATTTTATTTTAAGTATAGGAAACTAGCCTATTGTTTTTGCAAGTTCATACTTTGCTACATGCTACTCTCAATAAACTGATCATTGGTTTAAGCCAAATATAAAGGCTATCCACACTTCGCCTTATCACATACCCGTATTGACGTTATCCAAATGGGAATTAAAGTATGTGTGTCTGTTTGTTTGTCCGTATTTCACGGCAAAACGGAGCGACGAATTGATCTGATTTTTTAAGTGGAGCTAATATAGTTGAAGGGATAGAGAGTGACATAGGCTACTTTTTGTCTCTTTCTAACGCGAGCGAAGCCGCGGGCAAAAGCTAGTTAGTATATAATAATATTGTTATGAAATAAACGACTTTGAATTCAAAATTATATTCTTATAGCTTTACTGGTAACGCAGCCTAATGCCTAACCTGACTATTTTAAAGTTGTCCCAAACAATTTTAATTTTATCAATAAAAATAAACGGAGCGAACAAAAAACATATTCCAATATTTGAAATAAAAATATTTTGCAAGCCTGCGGCATATTTTCATGGAAGCTCTCGTTTTTCAAATAAAACTATTCGATGTATAAAATATTTCCTATTTTATTCGATTTTGCTCGACTAAGCAATTCACGTGCCAAATGAATAAACTTTTTACTAATTTATTTATATGAAACATGAAGTATATGTTTTTCACTACATAGTTATTATGCAATTTATGTGTGTGTTTTTATTTGTAAGCACCTCTAATCAAGGGTGAACAGACATTTTTTTCTGCGAGCTCGAGACTCCCCCGTAAACCACGTCTTTGCCATCGGCTAGTCTATGGTCAAGACTAAGCTCATTCATAATTTAAAAAAAAACCCGGGTTGAAAAAAAACCAGATTGAAATAGGTCATCATATGATTTAAAACGTATATCAAAATTATTACGTAAGTATATGAACAATCAAAATACACCTATAATATTGTCTTAAATTTTCAAAAAGTCCAATAAAGTCAAACACCTATACTAGTACCAACATAGAGCTCATACAATCATAATTGCAGTAACAATTATAAATTTGAAGTGTATAATCTGGCTCTGTCGCGCCAATACGCAAGAGCGATAGATATCTACGAGCGTTTCGTTTCGTGATCGTTTGTGCCATTCGGCTATACGTACCCTGGCCTGGTTTTATTTATCGCCCGTATTAGTGCGTTTTCACACTATCCGATCCGATATCGGATGTCGGACCGATATCCCATACATTACAGGCGCCATCTTGGATTTTTTCTATTGCAATCCTTCCGACATCCGATATCGGATCGGATAATGTGAAAACAGCCTTACGCTTACACGCAGTATACAAACGCTAACAATGCTAAGATATAACATAGTAACTTAGTAACCCAGCGTCCCTCCAGGCCTATAATTCTTAAAGGCCGCCCCAAGGTCATCTGGCAGACGGCCAAGCCCGTAAATAGCTATGGAGATCCGTTCCTGGATCTGTTCGCCGCTTCGCGGCTGTGTTCGGGCAAATAATAATGGTACTGTACTGGGCGATTTTTTTCAAAGTTGTCCCACCCCACTTTTTTTTGGATTTGGAATGTTTTATGTGGTTTCTACTCAGAATCGCGAGCTCTTTCAATCCTGATAGGAGAAAAAAAGTGTCCCAAGGTTTTTTCCCCAGTCCGTTACCATTATTTCATACATTTTGTATGGCGGTAACGGAATGGGAAGTTCGAAAAAATGTATGGAAAACTTTGGACATTTTTTTTCTCCTATCAGGATCGAAAGAGTTCTCGATTCTGAGTATGAATCGCGTAAAAAATACCCATGTTACAAAAAAAGTGGGGTGGACAACTTTGAAAAAAAAAAAAAAAATGGCCCAGCTCCGTAGTAGAGGGTGATAGTTATTTGATTTAAAAGGGAGCAAAGTTGTTTAACCGCACGTGCCAATATTGATACGAGGGTTTGCGAGGCGTTGCGAGGGTTTCAAGTCACGAAGGTAAAACAAACTTTTCCACCGAGTGAAACACCAAATTGTTCACCACACCGACACGAACAAAAAATTGACTCATCATCATCATCATGTCAGCCCTTTATCGCCCACTGCTGAGCATAGGCCTCTCTTCTAGTACGCCATGTATCCCGGTCCTGAGCTAGTCTCATCCAGTTGTGACCCGCAACCTTGCGGATGTCGTCCACCCAACGAGCTAACGGATGCCAAGCGCTTCTTACGTCTGTAAGCGGCCACCATTCCGTTAACATTTTAGTCCACCTACCATCACTCTGCCTAGCAACATGTCCCGCCCAACTCCATTTTAGTTTGGTAATGACGAAACCAACGTCTTGTACCTTGGTGCGACGACGGATCTCGACATTCCTTACCCGATCTCGAATTTTGATACCGAGCATGGCACGCTCCATGGCTCTTAAAAAAAAAATTGACTATATAACATGAAGGTAGGTACATCAAATCCATCAATTTATTTAATATTTATGATTCTTAACCATCATATTTAGGCAAAATATACTGATTAGCAAGTTAAAATTTGTATGAAATTACTTTGCACTCTTGTGGATAAAATGCAATTTTGCTATAAGTTTTCGAATAGCAAAGAGCGTCTTTACCAGTCGGTGTGATGAAAAATAAGAAACGTAGGTAGTAGGTACAGTCAACCAATTGGAACCCCTGGCCCTAGGCCCCTGTAGAACTATGTCATAGTGACGTTATAAATCAGATTGTAAGAGATTTCTTACTGCTTGTCATTGTGACATGGTTGTAAAGTGGCCCGACCTAGGAAAACAATTGACGCTCATTTAGCCGACACTATACATTCTGACACCCCACTATTGACAAATAAATTAATTTCATTCTTATAAGTACATTCATTGATTCATTAATTTACTCTGTTTATACTCTACTCGGTTAGATAATCGATGGAATCATGTTACTTTTTGTGAAAGAAAAAAAAACAGAATTCAGTGTATGTATACACAAAACGCCTGTACTTTTTTAAGAGCAAAGTCAATAAAACTCGAAGTTTTGTAAATTATCCAGAACATTTTATATTTTATTAACCTATTGTTTAATATTTTATCATCTGCCCAGAAAACGTATTTTCTATTATTTAATATTTTTAGCGTTTAAACCCGTATGAGAAACTAAGCAAAATCACGGCCTATTTCGTAAGCCCTACCACTCGCAAAGTAAAAACGTCCTTTACTTTTGTAACTAGTATGAACATAATGACATTTTGCCTTGGAAAATGTTTAGGTACTGATTCCACCAAAAATGGAAACTGCTATCGGCGATAGAAAGGAACAGAAGATAGTCGCTCCCGTGAAAATAAAAAGAGAGAGCGAGCGATTTATAGTTCATCGTTCGGCGACGAACTTATAACTCACTCGCGCTATCATCGCGTCTCTTTTATTTACACGGGAGTAGGGTTGCAAAAAAACGGTTTTTTTTCTGGCTTGAAGAAAAAAGAAACATTAGAAAAAAACCGTGAAAAAAAACAGTTTTTTTTTCTGGAGTATTTTTTTTCTAAAGGTCGAAATCTCAAAATTTGCAGAATAGTTAATACTTTTATGCGGTTTTTAGGGTTCCGTAGCCAAAATGGCAAAAACGGAACCCTTATAGTTTCGTCATGTCCGTCTGTCCGTCTGTCCGTCTGTCCGTCTGTCCGTCTGTCACAGCCGATTTACTCGGAAACTATAAGTACTACAGTGATGAAATTTGATGGGAATATGTGTTGTATGAACCGCTACAAAATTATGACACTAAATAGTAAAAAAAAG
This sequence comes from Leguminivora glycinivorella, assembly GCF_023078275.1. Lineage (NCBI taxonomy): Eukaryota > Metazoa > Arthropoda > Insecta > Lepidoptera > Tortricidae > Leguminivora > Leguminivora glycinivorella. The sequence goes on along the minus strand of NC_062993.1, from coordinate 1,303,856 downwards.
AATTGGGGGTGGGGCCCCCCATACATGTAACTGAGGGATGAAAATTTTTTTTCGATGTACATACCCGTGTGGGGTATCAATGGAAAGGTCTTTTAAAATGATATAAAGTTTTCTAAAAAACATTTTTCTTAAAGTGAACGGTTTTTGAGATATCAGCTCTCAAAGTCGTAAAAAGTATGTCCCCCCCCCTCTATTTTTATAACTACGGGGTATAAAATTCTAAAAAAAATAGAGGTGATGCATGCTAATTAACTCTTTCAACGATTTTTGGTTTGATCAAAGTATCTCTTATAGTTTTTGAGATAGGTTGATTTAACTGTAATTTTTATTTGCTGCTACGGAACCCTTTGTGCGCGAGCCCGACTCGCACTTGGCCGGTTTTTATATACATATACTTTATGTTTTATATATACGTTACTATATATATACCACAAAATGTACGTTATTGTTATTGAAACGTTACAAATGACGAAAATCCGTTATTGTCGTATTATTTGTTCATCTGAAAAAAATAACATATTTAGGAAAGAAACCATGCCGCTTGGTTTTTTTAGACCCCCGACGCAAAAGCGACGGAGTGTTATAAGTTTGACGTGTCTGTCTGTCTGTTTGTTTGTCTGTCTGTCTGTGTGTGTGTCTGTTTGGCATCGTAGTTCCCGAACGGAAGAAGAAGAAAATTTCAATTTAGTTTTTTTTTAAACTGAGTTAGTCACACACACTCCCGGTTCTTAGCCATATTTTATGAAAATCGGTCTACTATGTCGCGGTCGGGGGTTTCATGTTTCATTCATGTTTTTTTTTTTCATAATTCTGAAAAAAAAAATTGTTTGCAACCCTACACGGGAGCGAGTATATTTTGTTCATTTTTTATCGCAGATAGCTCATAGCTTCCTCGCTCGTGGTGGGACTAGGACCTTATCGTTAATATTTTTCCTTTAGCCGCTACGTTTAGTGTTTACGAGGGGCATAGGCGACCTAGATATCTGAGTGTTAGTGCTTTTTGCTGAGTCCTTGTACGGTCGACGGATTTTTACCAGATTCTCGTTATCCCGCACCTAAATTTTATACGATTCTGAATGAAAATAATATTTTGAGTATTAGGTAGAATTTGGGCGATTTCAATAGTTTTTATTTTCAACCAATTTTTGTAAAAAATAGTACGTTTGTAAATTAGGCTAGAAACATAATATTATCTATGTTGAAAATTTAAATTTGAAACAAACAAAATCATGAAAGATTTACAAAATCCTTAAAAACCAAGAAAAAAAATAAAGGTAAAAAAAAAGTCAACACGGGTCAAAGTATATTAACCTAAACCCTTAGACCGCGCGTTCTCACATTATCCGATCCGATATTTGTGTTATAATTTTGTAGGTGTATCATTATTAACCAGGTTGTAATTAATACAGCAAGGAAATGTCGCCACTATATCATTGATTCAATGCCTCAAAGGCCTATTTTTAGACATTAGCTATAGATAGACCTGGGAGCATTTTTTATTTGTACCTACATATATTTTAAGTTCATTAGTTTTAAGTTGTACATAATATTTTTTATTACATTTATGTTAATGTCTCCTTTATAGTTGTAATTAAAGAACAATAAAAGTGTCATTATAGTCTTAGTTTCTTATATACTTCCGGAAAAAAAAATTAGGTATTACCTACTTTTGTAATTTTTGTCATAAATCTTCAGCGTCGATGTAAAAGCATTGTTATCTACCCTCTACGCGTAAATAATGGATTAATTTATACTAGAATCTTTCCTGGCCCCGTAGCCGAATGGCATTTCTCCGACGCCAAACGAAAGCGATACGCCGCTGGCTCTGTCGCGCCAATACGCAAGCGCGATAGAGATAGATATCTACTAGCGCTTCGTTTCGTGAGCGTTTCGTGAGCGATTGTGCCATTCGGCTAGCCACCCTGAGTAATGGAATGAGTGCCGCGCTAGCATGATACTGCAATGTGGATATTTTCTCTTCGTTCATTTTTATTTCTACCTAAAGTTAATTAAAAAAAAACGTCCGTCTTTTAAATTTGCATGAATGGATAACAATCATTACATACAAGCAGGCTAGCCTGGTGGTAAGCAGTATTCGCAACCCATGGATGCAACACCAGACATATTTTGAGCTCTGGTAACCTCACAAAATAGAAACACAGCACTATTATTAGGTATAGCAACCCACGGCATGAGAAATATACAGACTTTGGTCACCTTTTCTAATTATCATCATCATGGAAATGGAAATCATCATGATGAAAGTTCTAGAAAATATCATAATATAAACACAGAGAAAACTAATAATACCTAATCTGTGCTGAAAAATACATTGCTCTAGCTCCAAAACCTAGGGAGGAAATAGTCAAGAGTATTTTAATGGATTATTAACATTAACCTTTCCGTTGCGTCTTAAGTGATCGCTGTACTAAACTAATAGATCGTGCTAGTCCCACAAGCTTGTCACAAAGACGCCCTTTCTCACAGATACGCCACTCCGATGAAATTGGATATAATTACATAATTACATTCGTTAGCTTTGTATGGAACTAAGCTAGTTTTCTCACAAGGATGACATAGATTAATTATGTAGAAGATAGAAGGTTACCGTCTCAAAACCGGTTTTTCATATGAACTGACTTTTTTTCTCTATTCAGAGATCGCATTTTTGTGCGTCATCTCTTACTAAAATGTCATCAACATGACGTAAGACATCAACATGTCATCAAATGTTTGCAATCTCTGGTTACATTACATAGGTAGGTACTAGGTACCTATAATATTTTAACAGTAAAGTACAGCGGGGTAATTTCGACTGGGGGACAAATGCAACTGATCCATTTTTTTTTCCATGTTTTACAATGTTTGCATTATCAAATTGAGTGTCCACTGGTTATTTATGGCACGCGTGTTCAGTGGATAAGATAAAATAAGATAAGATAAGATAATCATTTATTTGTTTGCTACAATACACACCAAAATTAAACAATTAAAACAAAAATAAACAATAAATAATACTAACACTACAGAAAAAACAACAATAGCATACATTAAAATGTGGGTGGGTTTGCTGTGTGCGTTGCAGCAAAAACAAAAGGGTCCTGGCTCAGTTATATGCTCCACTCTTTCGGGCGAAGCAACCCAGGTCACTAACAGATCGTTATACAAAAAAAATTGTAAAAATAAAAAAAAAATAGTTTGCCTATGTCTAAACGATTGCATTTAGTAACATGACATAAACATAAATTGCAAAAAATAAAAAGTCAACGGTTGACTGAGGAAAAAATTACAATGTGCAAAAGCTACATATAAGAAATAATAATGAACCATTAATATAGATTTTAAAGGCTTGTTCACACACTGTTAATAAAGCTAGTTATTTAGTAGCTAGTTTATTAATTTTATTTAGCTTGGCATGTGTATTCTTTCTTTGTAAATGACGATCCTTATTGGGAGACACAATTATTTTTATTTAGAATGTATTATGTAATTTTTGACGATCATGATTAGAAGATAAACATGATTTTGACATGTAGCAAATTTATAGTGTAATTTTTATCATGAAATAAAGAAATATAAATCTATACAATATTAAAAAATATATATTTATTTAAAAATTCAAATGGATGCTATGATTTGCAACAAGAATGTTACACCCCTGAAGTTGCAGGCGTCCATAGGTTACGGAAACTTTTTATAGACAGACAGGTCGTATGCTTATTTATAACCGCCATGACAAATGTTTAGATTCTTGCGAAAGGCTCAATGTCCAGCTATGGAAGTATCTCGGATAGCGTCACTACTTTTAAAAAAACTTGTATCTTCGTCTGTCAATAAAAAGAAAATTGTAGTAAGTATGTATGGAATGCATATAGACTTACTGCGTTTTAACTTTGAGGAACACCGTGAGATACGAGATTTTTTAAAAGTAGTGACGATATGTTGATTCAAACAAAAACAAACATAATACATTCTTTCGGTTCTCAGTCCAGGCCCCGTAGCCGAATGGCATTTCTCCGACGCCAAACGAAAGCGATACGCCGCTGGCTCTGTCGCGCCAATACGCAAGCGCGATAGAGATAGATATCTACTAGCGCTTCGTTTCGTGAGCGTTTCGTGAGCGATTGTGCCATTCGGCTAGCCACCCAGTCCCTTTTTTGGCAAAACGCCCATTTTTTAGGCTCCCGTAGTCAACAAGGAACCCTTAAGTTTCGCTATGTCTGTCCGTCCGTCCGTCCGCGGATAATCTCAGTGACCGTTAGCACTATAAAGCTGAAATTTGGTACCAATATGTATATTAATCACGCCGACAAAGTGGTAAAATGAAAACATAGGGTACAAAGTGGAGACTGTTTTTTTTTTTTCATTCCAATCCCAACGTGTGATATAATTATTGGATACGTATTTAAAAATGAATAGGTAGGGGTTTGATAAAATCTTTTTTTGATAAAATTAATATTTTCGGAAATAATCATCGCTCTTAAAGTAAAAAAAAAGTGTGCCCCCCCCCCCTCCTCTTGATCTTGATAGGTTGAATAGTTTTTAAAAAAAAATACGAGAAACTACGGAACCCTACACTGAGCATGGCCCGACACGCTCTTGGCCGGCTTTTTATGGCCAAGGACAGAACCTACGTAAGTCCGAAAACATATTACATTTGATTTTATTTCACTTGTGTCATTTTGATTTAATGTGAGTTTGATTTCCTTTGATTGAAATGGGTGAAATATAGTTTCGGTGTTACACAATAATAGTTTAGTCTCAAAGGATGTCTTATTCTTAAGTAAACTGATTTTAAAAACAGACTTGTACCTAATTAGTTGATCTCATAACTACGTACGTATAAGTACGTAAACTGAAATTGTGCCTGAGATCAAACTTTTGTCAGTTATCAATTATTATATTCACGATTAATATTTAAGTATTGGTCGTGCAATTCAATTACTTTTCGCTTCCGATTGAGTCCTTACGTTTTCACTAAAAAATTTATTTATTCGTACATAGATTTGGTCAACGCGAACCGTCCTTTCTGTCTCATTATTTTATTTTCTTATGTTGCTTTGTTTCGTCATAAAGTACAGTCACGTTGCACAATGTACTATTTTTTCAGTTATATTGCTATAACCCATTCCCAGTTCTGGTTAGTTCTATTTTATAAGCTACTACTACTTTTACCCGCGGCTTCGCTCACTTTAGAAAGAGACAAAAAGTAGCCTATGTCACTCTCCATCCCTTCAACTATCTCCACTTAAAAGATCACGTCAATTCGTCGCTCCGTTTTGCCGTGAAAAACGGACAAACAAACAGACACACACACTTTCCCATTTATAATATTAGTATGGATGCTAGCTGCTAACTGACAGGCTTCAGATAAAACTAGTCCGATATTCCGTAGCAGCTATATTTCATAAACGCCGACAGCTTTCCGTTTAAATTCTGCTATCCACAACAACTAGCAAAACTATGTTCTTTTTTATTTCAATTCAGAACTGGGGGCCGATTTTTGAGTCTCACGGCGTTCGAATTCAGAAAATTGTCACTGAAAATAATAGGCAATTCACCGTTTTATACCAGTATTTTAGTGACAGTGAGACTCAAAAATTGGCCCCCTGCACTCTGAAATTTCAAAACGGTAAAAAATAGATTCGCGCGTTGAACCATTTATCTAACATTGAAAATGGTTACCAAAGTAATAAGTAAAACCTAATTTAAACTTTCACGATTATTACACATCATTATTTTTAAAATCGGGAGTCTTCTCCGAGACCACGGGGACAACGCCGTCCTTGAAACGTTGGAGGTCAGTTTAATATGTAGTTATACGCGATTAAGTCCCGATTTTAAAAATAATGATAAGTAAAACCTACTTGCTTTTTACAAGCTTTTATTCAACTGGCCTTGTTAGTATGGTTAGTGTGCGTCAAAACGTAGAAGCGAAATTTGACCCACTTCCCGGTTTCCAATTGAGCTGAAAATTTGCGCACATATGTAAATCACGTGACAATGCAATATTATGGTATCATGGAGCTGATCTGATGATGGAGCAGAAAGGTAGTCAATGATGGAGCAGAAAGGTAGTAGTCATAGGAACTCTGTTATGAAACGTCGTATCCCCATCGAGTAAGGGGTTTTTAGAAACGTCTCGGAGAGCAGTAGATGACTGTTGAAAGGTCGGCGATAAAAGCTTGTGCCAAAAATGAAACTTTTTAAAAAAACTTATTATATTATTTTTGTTTTTGAGACAGAAGAATACTGCGACAACTTTTGAGGCATTTTTTTTATTTGACCTTCCAACCCAGAAACTAGGCCTTAGCGGGGTGATCCGGTTTGCTCACGAAGTTTTTTTTTCACCGAAAAGCGATTGGCCAATATAAAACGACATTTCGTAAATAAGTTCCGATACACAGTTACTTAAATAAAAATCACTTTCATTATAAATAATCCAAACATTATAAATAAATATACGAAAACCAGTATTTTTAAAAGTTATGCACCCATTTCTGAACTTGGCCCGCGCTACCTTTTTAAGCAATTTAAATGAGACAACTTTGACTTATTCTCCAAAGTGTTTTATTGGACGGTTTTTTCGTTGAAAACTCGAGTTGTAAAGTTTGTTTGCTTTCACCATTTGAGAAAGAGTCCAGTGTTATGTTAATGTGTTTTACGAGACAAACTTTTGAACACTTACTCTGTTTAATTATGTTTAAGTATTTACATGGGCCGAAATTCTGTTGTAAGAAATTATAAAAAAAAACACCAATGACCGCTACAATAGCGCTGTAAGAACCTCTTTTTGACACATGACAGCGTCTACAAAGCGTAAACTCGCGCAACCTAATGAAATTTTAAATAAAATTCTGTAATAATAATTATTAAAAAAAACCAAGTACTTAAAAACAATATTTCGCTTACTTAAAATATAATCTAACACATGTTACATTTTTGCGGATCTTCGTTAGTGAGTATTTTACGATATTAATTTATCACGCAGGATTTAGTTATTATGTCATTTATCATTCATCTTTATTTTTAAACTAGTTCTGTGACAGAGTCTGTCATTTCGATTCAAATGACTTTTCAGTAAGTTGACAGAAATCGTATATTTGTTTAAGCGCCTCCTTGTACATAGGGCCTAATCGATTAAACCAATTTAGATAATCTTCGCTGGGCTCAGGTGTTGCAGAGGTGTTAAATGATAAGCGGACTGTAGTTTAAAGCTGGTTTACTCCGAATTATGAGAAAGAACAAAGAAAAGTGACACTGTGAATTGTCGTTGGAGGCGGAATAACCGTAAGTTTTCAAAAAGCTCTAAAAGCTGTCAAATTTGAACTTATCACATTGCCATTTGTAAATTTAGATTTAACTAGAGATTTGAAATATTATTATAATTATACAATTCAATGAATATTTTATTTAAAAAATAGTCAAGTAGTATGTGAATGAATTAAAACATTACCAATAACATGAAATTAAAAATTGAATAAATTAATACTGAAGATTTATAAAATGCATAATGTCGACTCGAACAATACTGAATATTTTAATGAAAGAATATACAAATTGAAATGTCAACAGTTACATGATAATGAATTAGAATTAAAATGAATTATTATTATTAAATTTATAAAATTGAAAACTGATTTTTAATTACAAAAATGAATATCTTAACCTAACGAAGACAGGATCAAAAACCAGGGTGGTTTTTGAACGGTTTCGTAACATGCTCCCGCCTTGAAGTCTGTGACTTCAACTGTATGCCGAGGGGGAGGGTAGATGATGGTGCAGGCCGTGAGATACCGTCGCTGCCATGGATGCCTTCCAAGTTGTCCTGCAGATGAGTGCCACGAACTGGTGATGTCTTGAAGGCTGCAATCTGTGCATTTGGTCCGAACTGTCATGGTGTGGATCGCCCATCAGGAAGTGGAACGAGAGGAAAGGACTTTAGGGACTGAAATTAAATTGGATTGAATTGCCCTAAGTTGGATCAGTAGGTAGATGTTCAGTGTATATACATGTGTGTGTATAAATATGAATTGTGAAAACGGAATATAATAAATGTATGGGTGAATCTTCTAGCCCTTCACGCTCTCTTGACAAGTTGCCTTGCAAGAACTGCACTGTCTTGCTATTCAATAGTGGCCCTGCATGTAAAAACGTGAGACGGTAATACTTGAATATCAAACTGAATACATGATGACGATGCATGACACTGAGCAACTCCAAACTTTCAAGAATATAATCATGGATAGAGGTGCTCGGTCTTCCCGCGCCACGATCGCTATTGAATTTGTGAATTGTATAGCCATGACCTGCTTTGGTGATGGATGATGCGGATTGCTCATCAGGATCAGCTTTTGGACACTGACAGTGTATCGTACCGCTGTTCCTAGGAACATTTGAATGTAATTCCCTAATCGGGGCCTGAATATTTGTATTTGTAGGTATGTTATATGCAGATATGGTTATCTGTGTGTTAATTGTGTTACCTAACATATTTTTGATTGCCTGAGTGGACACTTTTTCTGCTGAATTAAGTTTTTCATACTTATGAATTAGTACTTTCGCTAGCGACATGCTAGCGAAGTAAATGTCTTCGAATAGTGCCCGCTCATCCTCTATATACTCTCCGCTTGTGAATTCTGACAATATGTCTATGTCTAGCAGCAATGTATCGAACTCATTGTATAAAAGCCCTATTTTGTCAAATCGAAGCTGCAGCTCTGCAAGCTGTAACTCGTTTACTTGCGGTTCAACAGCTAGTTGCGACACAAAATTGTGAAAAACAGTAAGTTTACCTTTAATAAGTCCAAGCTTGTAATTAAGTTTATGAAAATCATGTTCCGATGACATTGTGGCATAATAAAATGCTAAAAAATGAGCCTATAAATATTGGTACAAATTATGACCTTAAATAAAAACTTTGCTCTTAAAAAATCTCCAGGCGCTAAAACTATTTGCTATGCGAATCAAAGGTATGCACTTGTATTACGTAACCTTGTTTACGACTTATTTGCACTGCAGTTAGTTATCAAGATTGTTTTAAGAACGTGTTTGCCTATTGTTTTTGAAGTTTTTAATTGAAATTAGCGTAATAAAGTTACAAAAATTATTGAATTATTGTTATCGTATTGTATAGGAATTATGTGAAAGTGATAGTTTGTATTAAAATCTTATATATTACTGTGAACTGGGTCAAGAGGTTATACCTACTAAAATGAATACCTCTAGTGAATAATCCTATCGAAATGCCTACTGGCTTCTAATCCAAATGATGGCAATGAATTAACTTTCTGCACTTAATGGGAAAGCAATGAATTTGGTATTTGAATAGGTATGCCTGAATAATACCTAATGAATATTGCAGCTACACAGAAAATGAAGAAAACAAAGGAATGTGGATAAAAAAAGAAAGGAATGGAACGATCTCACTTTGTTCGTTTTCCCTCCTGTGCTGGATGCTGCTTGGTTTTGAATGCTGGCTCCCGCTGATCTCCACTGAATACTCCTGGACTGGTCTAGTTGGCGCTGAATTGGCTGGATCCCGCGACTGACTGCTGGTCACGGATGGATGCCCACTGCAATGGGATGCTGCGTGTGCTCGTCGCGACTTTCACCCGTCCTGGATCCTGGCTGATGGGATGGGACGCGATGAGTGGAAGCCCTGGAACCTGCACGCAGCTGAATACGCCCTGCGCCAACCTGGTCGACCCACGGCTTCGATGATGAAGACCCGTTGCATAGGTGGAGCCTGACTCGGTGCCACAGTCCTGTCCTCTCACAATCCAGAGGCTTCGTAAGGACCATGTAAAATCCAAATTACATGGATATGGATTTGAAATTGTAAAAAATGTGAATAAATGCAAATTGTGAGGACAAAGAAAAGTGACACTGTGAATGTCGTTGGAGGCGGAATAACCGTAAGTTTTCAAAAAGCTCTAAAAGCTGTCAAATTTGAACTTATCACATTGCCATTTGTAAATTTAGATTTAACTAGAGATTTGAAATATTATTATAATTATACAATTCAATGAATATTTTATTTAAAAAATAGTCAAGTAGTATGTGAATGAATTAAAACATTACCAATAACATGAAATTAAAAATTGAATAAATTAATACTGAAGATTTATAAAATGCATAATGTCGACTCGAACAATACTGAATATTTTAATGAAAGAATATACAAATTGAAATGTCAACAGTTACATGATAATGAATTAGAATTAAAATGAATTATTATTATTAAATTTATAAAATTGAAAACTGATTTTTAATTACAAAAATGAATATCTTAACCTAACGAAGACAGGATCAAAAACCAGGGTGGTTTTTGAACGGTTTCGTAACATTTGAGCTACGCGTTTTAAATACACTTAATTACTGATGTGCCGACGGAAAGTTTCCAAAATTCTGAAAGTTTCACATAGGAAAACTTCGGAACCTTTCTATACTTTGTATGGACAATTGTATGGATGGAATCTTTCCATTTCATAAATTTAAATTCCCTTTATTTTTCGTGAAAGTTTCGTGATTTTTTTCAAGAAATTTAAGATTTTTTTTGGAAAGTTTCCGCAACTTGCACATCACTACACTTAATATTTATTAGCTCACTGGATGATGTTTGCCTGCCGATTAACTGACACGGCCGTTTAGATTTCTTGAAGATACGCAATCTTCAAAAAACTTTACCTACCCAATTGCCATCATCCTCCTTGCGTTATCCCGGCATTTGCCACGGCTCATGGGAGCCTGGGGTCTGCTTTGACAACTAATCCCAAGATTTGGCGTAGTCACTAGTTTTACGGAAACGACCGCCATCTAACCTTCCAACCCGAAGGGTAACTAGGCCTTATTGGAATTATTCCGGTTTCCTCACGATGTTTTCCGTCACCGAAAAGCGACTGGCAAATATCAAATGACATTTCGCACATAAGTTCCCAAAAACTCATTGCACTGAGACAAAATAAAACCAGTTTTCATGTTCGTTCAACAAGTTTTTTGGTTAAAATAGCGCCTACGTGCTCTTTGGTTCAAACAACAAGCTACTTGTCATTTGAATCGGCAATATATTTAAATCAACAAATCGATTTTATAAAAACAACCTGACACATATTGTTTTAAACATACGTTTGGCTGATTCAAACGGATAAACCGCAACAAGTCGAACTTGTTAAATTCCCAATGCAAATTTCTCTCAGTGTGATACGAGCCGGAGTTCAAACCCGCGACCTCCGGATCGAAAGTCGCACGCTCTTACCGCTAGGCCACCAGCGCTATTGATGTAAATCAATTTCCAACATACCTGCTGTCAAAACTATTTCATATTTTCTCAGTTAGTAGCCATGAATATTCGTCTCATAAAAAATATCTGTAGTGGCATATCTTTTACCATTACGAACACAAAGGGCCTCACGGCTGAGCGATTTCTCTGATATGCTCTAACGGGACAGAAATAAGGTTATTTCAGTTTTTCAGTGTCCTAATTGCTAATAAACCGAACAGATCAAGTCACCCAGAATTTGTATGACGAAGGCCAATAGACACCGAAATTCTTAAAGAAAATACGTTTCAATAAATATTTTTATAAGGAATACTTATAAAAGCACTTTGTTTTACATAGTTATTTTAAATATACATGAATATCTACAGAAATGAATAGTTACACAAAAACCAAACGCAACGAAGTTTGTTAAATAAAAAAAACGCCTCATTGTTTTAAGTAGATATAGCCTTTATGTGAAGTCAGTCAGTTTTCTACTTGTTCGTCTAAGTTGTCAACACAAAACCGTGAAAACGTTCGATACATTTTATTGTCTGTATGAAATATGAAAGTTTCATACTTTTCTATTGCTTGATGTTGATCAAATCCCGGAAAGGGCATTTTTGTGATGAGCACAGATATTTGTTCCTGAGTCATGGATGTTTTCTATGTATATAAGTATTTGTATATTATATATCTTTGTCTGAGTACCTACAACGCAAGCCTTCTTTAGCTTACCGTGGGACTTGGTCAAACTGTGTAAGAATGTCCCATAATATTGATTTTGATCAGTATGTTAATTTTATTGTAGTTCATGCAACTGACCACTTATTTCAAGAGGTCATCTACATGTCAAGTAATCTGTGCAATCCCAAAGCAAATTGTCCGTCTACACAGAAACTTATTTGTTCAAAAAAGCCCCATTAAAACCCTCAAACAAGCCTCAAGTTTAATTCATTTCGTCTCAATAACTCAATCACGGGTCTAAATAATTTGGGCTCTGAAAAAGCCTTGTTTGGAGATCTTGGCGCTAGCGGAAATGAGCCTGGAATTGTGCGGGTAAGGACACGTGTTAGAGGCTACGGGGCTGTTGGAGTGGACAATATTTTTAGAGGTGCAGCTTATTGGCCAAAAGTAGCCAAGTAAGACGGTCAATATTCTGTAATGAATGAAACAATGTTCGTTATTGTGTCCGTCAACACTGTTTTTATTACGTCCTCTAGCAATCCCAGAAATCCTATTAAGTAATTATGTTTTACTAACATTAAAAAATTAAACAGTTTCATATAATGATGCAGGGGGGATTTGTTACCTACATCGATAGATGGCAGCACCATCTCTCTCGCTATATCTTAATCCTGCAAAAGCACAAATTGCTCGCCCTTAGAGTTGGTCAAAGGCGCGTAGCCGTCAGAGATAACATACACTAGAGAAATTTCGACGGGTACCTCGGCGGTCGGGGTGGTGTAGCGGTTTATCACGTCAGCAGCTGCGTTAGCTGGAGACCCGGGTTCGATTCCCGGCTTCGCCACCAGTGGGCTTGACCGCTTTTTCTTTAGTGTAAGATACTATTTCAGTTTATAAGTTTCACATAATTTAAGGAGATAGATGGCTTTAGCAAGTACTCTCTGGGGCCAAAGCCGAGAGATTGACAGAAGTTCATATGACTAACTTTCGGAAATCCGTTAGCGTGTTGTAGGATCGTTACTTTCCGCACATGCCTATGCATCGTGAACGTTAAGCAAAATGAAATAATCTGTCATTTATCAATCTCCCTTTTTCGTTTCTTCAGCATTTTCAATGCAGACACAATCACACCTGATGTTCTTATCATCAGGTGTGATCGTGGTCAAACGTCTACCTATTCAAACTTTAAAAAAAGACAACATTGCTACCTCAAAGAAACACAAGTTCACGTGTAAAATCGCTACCCGCTCCGCTCGTGGCGTGGCCTTGCCTGACATTTCCGCCGTCAATCTGGCCCCGGACAGCTGAGGCGTTTCCGGTTATCTTGCTTGACGGTTTTTTAATGTTCTTCCTTTGAATTCGGCCTACATTTATTATGAGTAATATTTTTCGACGGAGTTTTTTCCCCAGTTTAATACAAGAGGGTGACGTTAATTTAAAATGTTGGGAATTAAAATTAAGCAGCTGTTGTTCAGACACGTGCATGTATTGTATTAGTAGAGTTTGACGACCGGTTTGGCTTAGCGCGTAGTGACCCTGCCTGCTGCGCCGCCGTCCCGGGTTCGAATCCCGGTAAGGGCATTTATTTGTGTGACGAGCACAGATATTTATTCCTGAGTCGTGGATGTTTTCTATGTATATAAGTATTTGTATATTACGTATATCGTTGTCTGTCGTGAGTACCCACAACACAAACCTTCTTGAACTTACCGTTGGGCATAGTCAATCTGTGTCTAATCTATAATATTTATTTATTTAGAGTCATGTCTATGTGATTGCGGATTTATGGAAAAACATAATATCAATGTGATAAACATAATATAATGTAACTGGTGACCGAAGAGCTGGCGACTTCCTCGCACAACGTATCAGCATTGCGATACAGCGAGGAAATATCGCCAGTATCCTTGGTACAATGCCTCAAGGGCCTATTTTAGACATTAGCTAGCTTTTAAGTTTAGTCTTAGTTTCTTATATAATTATGTAAATATGTTCATGTAAATAAAGATATCATTGTAAGGGCCTTATCACACTTGCGATTTGCGGGCGATTTGAAAGCGAAGCTAACGCGCAGCGAGTTCGCCGCGAGTACGCAGCGTGTTCGTCGCGATATCCATTGCAACAGTATTTGAATCTTCCGACGGTGCCATTATTGTTGGTTGTCCATCTGTCCACATTCTTAGATAATAAACTACTACAAATATCGACTTAAACTAAAGTGGATAGAAATTCATTTTGCTGATGAATACAGAATGAGGTCTCGACTCTAGACGCGGCGAACTCGCTGCACACTCGCGGCGAACACGCTGCGCACTCGCGGCGAACTCGCTGCGCACTCGCGGCGAACTCGCTGCGCACTCGCGGCGAACTCGCTGCGCGTTCGTTTCGCTTTCAAATCGCCCGCAAATCGCAAGTGTGATAAGGCCCTTATATCAATGTTATGAGGTAGCGTTTTTCTCATTTAACAAAAAGATGGTACTTACTCTAATATCAGTTTTTTTCTCCTAAATATCAAAGTATAGTATTTCATTTCATATTTCATAATACAATAAATTTCTAATCGGAACCAATATTATGATTAAGGTAGAGCGGGGCAAATCTCGATTAGGGAGCAATTGTAATTGGTTCATTTTTTCCATGTTTTACAATGTTTGCATTAGTAAATAGAGTGTCCACCGGTTATATATGGTAGGCGTGTTCAGTGGATACATGTAGAACTCAACATCATAGTGTAATAATGGAAATAATGGATCAGTTACAATTGCCTCCCAGTCGAAATTTGCCCCCCTGTACCTTAATCATAATATTGGTTCCGATTAGAAATTTATTGTATTATGAAATGAAATACTATACTTTGATATTTAGGAGAAAAAAACTCATATTAGAGTTCTGAATGTAAAAACAAGTGCCTACGCCAAATTTAGGGATTAGTTGTCAAAGTGGACCCCAGGCTCCCATGAGCCGTGGCAAATACCGGGATAACGCAAGGAGGATGATGATTAGAGTTCTGAATGTTATTTAATTTCGAGTAGGTTACACTTTTGTTACTTAAATATAGCTAAATATAGATGTATAAAAGCAAAGCTTTAAATACATAACATACAACCGTTATTCAAACTCGTAATTATCATACTGTTAAAAAAATAAGTTTTTCATTCCTCTAAATTTTCAACTCACATCGCATAATACACACAAAAGTATCCACACCAGAATTGAACCTAGGCCTTCCGCCGTAGGCAGAGGGATGTCAAATCGTATTGTTATGTAACATTGATAAATTGCACAAATGTGTACAATACGTCAGAAAGAATAATTCGTTCCTTGGCGTTATGCCTACATTTCCAAGGATACGGAAAAACATGAATGTCTGTTAAAAATACTGGCTGACGTAACTGTGTGCGTCTTAGCCGAATGCACAGACGAAAATGAAAATGAGAAAATGAAAATGAAATGAAATGAAATGAAAATGAAAATGAAAATGAAATATTTATTTTTCAAGTAGGCATATAATGCGCATATGAACGTCAAATAAAGCTACGCCGGCTCTAACCCTACGCCTCAGCCTCGAGAAGATTTCAGTCCCCCCTCAGTTGGGAGGGGGGTATCCACTATGGGACCGGCAAGAAACTCGGCGGGCAACTTCTTTTCAAAACATTACATCTTATAACTAACATGCATTAAATAACAAGATACAATTTAACATGCAAAAGTATTCATCAAAGAATATGAACAGACTAGGTACTCTATGGAAATTAATTTCAATAAATTATTTCTTCTTCAGAGAAAACATATCAAATTGTCACAGAAGAAAAAGATAATATGAATCTCAATATCATTAAATATGTAATTTACCTACACAACATAAAATATAAAATATTTGATGTGCTTTCTTATCTGAACTGTGTCCTCTATACATAATACAATTATTTTAATTGCTATTCGTTTTTTGTAGTTTCTGGTTCGGGCCATGCAACGTTCATGAAACGCTCACGATAATATCTATTTCGTAGCTATCTATCTCTATCGCTGTTGGGTGAATCAACTTTTCTTTGCCAGCAAAATTACGCATACTTTTGTTTTATACTACGCATACAAACAAGCATACGGTCCGCCTGATGGAAAGCAGTCACCGTAACCTATGAACGCCTGCAACTCAAGGAGTGTCACATGCGCGTTGCCAAACCATTAGAAGCTTGTACACTCCCTTTTGCTGTGTTAAGTACATAGCAAAAAAGAGCACTTCGACTACATGTGGTCAGAAAATTTAATTTGGATTTATTGTAATTAATTGATACTTATTATATTTAAGACAGATTATACAAGCTATGTTATACATCATGTTTTTATAGGATTTGCTATTTTATAACTTCATTTCGAGCAGTGACCCAGTGGACATAGCTGTCCCTCACTTTTGTATGAAAAAAGTGTTTCTTCCACTGGGTCACATGTCATATTGTTTTAATTTTTTTATACCCTAATTATGTAAAAAAACCGGCCAAGTGCGAGTCGGACTCGCCCACCGAGGGTTCCGTACCTACAAAACTTTTACGTTACTCACATAATTCTAAAGACTGGGCTAGGCTAGAAGTATAGATTCTCTAATGAGCATAATTGTGTTTAGCGCCACCTCTCGACGAATTCGCGAACTAATTAGCACAGCTTGCGTGAGGTCTTTTATAATGTTAACCAAATTCAACATTTTTTATTTTATTTTAAAGTAGGTGTTTTATGTAAAATTTCGTAGCTATAAATTTTAACACCCTTATTCATAAACGTACACTAAAGTATCCAGCCGATAAAGTTCGTTTGTCCCTTTCTATCACACCAATACGTCGGAAAGGGACAAACGAAATTTATCGGCTTGATAACTTTAGTGTACGTTTATGAATAACGGGGTAAGTAAGTTTGGTAAACATCAGAAAGGGTGAGTAAAACAATCTGAAAGGTTCTAAGTTTTACTTAAAGGTTTTTTAATCTAATCCAAATTTGGTTATGGTAGCTGAAAAAGTATACATGTATAACCATAGAATATATAATAGTACAAGTAGTATAACGCAAGTTTCTAGCGGGAAATTACTAAATAAATATTATTTAGTAAATACATTATCTATTGTTGTATTTTGCCTTGGACCTTGTAGTACCTATAGGTACTCTTGTATATGCGAACTAAAGCCGAGCGATAAAAGGTAGCTGAATAATGTCAAATTGTACGACAACGAGAGACGTGAACCGACTGCGCGAATGAGTCGCGCTTTCTTACGACAGAAATTGCTTGACAAATATACCGGGTGCCCCTGCCCGGTAATTAATGGACAACCTTTTAACCACCAAGAGGGCACCTTACAGAAAATCGACATTAAGGTTTAGTAAAAGTCGCCTGGTTTTCGAGATTTTCTCACTTTTTAAAATTTTAGGTAGTAGGTATTAAAATTTTAAAAATTGTGAAAATCTCGAAAACCAGGCGACTTTTACTAAACCTTAAAGTCGATTTTCTGGACCAGTATAAGGTGCCACTCTTGGCAAATAAGGGGTTAAAAGAAAACGAAACTATGGCATTGCAGTGACAGGTTGCCAGCCTCTCGCCTACACCACAATTTAACCCATATCCCATAGATTTTCTGGACCAGTATAAGGTGCCCTCTTGGTGGTTAAAAGGTTGTCCATTAATTACCGGGCACCCTGTATAATATCAAATCGTACGAGAGCAGTGAACGTGTGCAGGCAGCGAAGGGAGCCGACCGCGCGAATGATGAGTTCGCGCGGCGAATCCCGCGTGACATCGTCCATCGACACCCCTCCTCCCTCCCACCCGCCCGCAGCGGCGCACGGTGTCTCCGCCCTGTCACGTCTCATCGCATCGTCTACTTTCATATCGATAAGGTTTGATTTCGTATGCGTCGCATCGCCGTCGCGCGACCATCGCGCGACCGTCGCCCACGCAAGCCATCGGCTTATCAGTCGCGGTCGTCAGCCGCGTCCGTCAGACGCGTCCCATAATTTGTTTCAAGCTTTATACACAAGTTTTCCTTTCAATAGCAATAGCTAACGTAACGCTTGGCTTGAGTAATAAAAACTGTATAGTTAAATTAATGAAATATGTATAAGTAGGATATTGAAATCTTCTTTCTTCGTTGAGCCATCACAGCTAACTTTAACTTACAAACGGTCTTAAGCACCTGCACTTCTGAAGGCGCTTAAGTCATTTTTGCTAATAAAAAAAAACCACAACGGTCTATGAACATTGGTCAAGTGCGAGTCGGTTTTCGACTTTTCCATACAAAGAACTCATGAGCGCCTGAACGACTATGATGGCAAAGTTAACGTTTCGCACTTTCAAGACTTTACGTATATATCTCGGAAACGATAAGAGATAGAGCAAAATGGACTTCAGATTTGGGCTTTCGGTGGCACAAATTCTATGTTTTCGTCAACAGACACCTTTTTTTGGACCGATTTGAATAAAATTTTGCTGAGCCAATTTATAAACTGTCTTAAGCGCCTCCTTTTTAGTAGGAACTTAAGTCATTTTGTACAAATGAAAAAAAAATTGAACAAGTTCTAAAAAGAAAAAGACAGAAATGAATTTCTTTATACCTGTCCAACGCGCTTACACAATTTTAAGACGTTTAGTAACTACTTGCAGCGGCAGTGAGTGAAATTCGTAATCTGAGTTTTTTCTCTTAAGTCCGACTTACGCTTGACTGTAGATTTCTAATAGGTTTTCCTGTAATCTACAGGGAGAGGGCTATCTCGTGTATTTTTTTGAAAATTTTATGCTAAGTAGTTTCGGAGATAGGGGGGGGGGAATGGTCATTTTTTGCTTATTTTCTTAAATTACTTCTAAATTACCAAAACAAAAAATATAAAAAAAATATATTTCAGATGCTGATAAAATGCTCTTTCATTTGATATGTAACACAATATAGTTTTAATAACTTTGATTTTTAATTTTCAATTTTACCCCCAAAAGTGACCCCTGTGATTAAATTTCATTTAATTAAATTACATGTCCGTCTTTGGGCCACAGGTTTACATACGTGTGCCAAATTTCAAGTAAATCGGTCCAGTAGTTTCGGAGAAATCGGCTGTGACAGAGGGACAGACAGACACGCGAGTGATCCTATAAGGGTTCCGTTTTTCCTCTTTGAGGTACGGAACCCTAAAAAGGATCTTTATTCATGATTGCCAGATTAAAACTCACAAAACTAGGGCTAATAATAAGTATATTAAGCAATTCTTGCAAAAAACAAGAAAAAGTTGATTCACCCTCTTGCGTATTGGCGCGACAGAGCCAGATGAGACTACATTTTTGCGGCATTTCGGTAGCGTTTCGCGTCGCTACTACGGGCCTGTGTGCGTAGCGTGAATGCCTAAACGCTTCATGATTCGCTCACGATTCGTTCACGATTCGCTCACGATTCGTTCACGATTCGCTCATGATTCGTTCACGATTCGCTCACGATTCGTTCACGATTCGCTCAAGATTTGTTCACGATTCGCTCATGATTCGTTCACGATTCGCTCACGATTCGCTCACGATTCGTTCACGATTCGCTCACGATTCGTTCACGATTCGCTCACGATTTGTTCACGATTCGCTCACGGTTCGTGAGCGTTTCGTGAAGCGTTCGTGCATTCGGCTACGCACACTGGTGACCGAACGAGCGATTTTCTCGCATAATATACATTCAGCATGGCGATACAGCGAGGAAATGTAGCCAGCGTCCTTGGTGCAATGCCTCAAGTGCCTATTTCAGATTTACGGGTAACCTAGCTTTTAGGCTTAATCTCAGTTTTGTAAGATTACAAAGAATATAAAAAAATATATTAAAATGCTGGTTGTTACGCTTTTACACTTACAAACTTAAGTGAGGCATAGCGAGGCGAGTTTTTTGCACTGTTTTTATTATTTGCAATAAATAAATAAATATAATTATAAATAAATAATAGGGGATATCTTACACAGATCAACCTAGATCCAAACTAAGCAAAGCTTGCACTATGGGTGCTAGGCGACAATATTCTTACATAAATAGATAAATACATACTTATGTACACAGAAAACATCCATGACTCAGGACCAAATATCTGTGTTCAACGCACAAATAAATGCCCTTACCGGGATTCGAACCCGGGACCGCGACGTAGCAGGCAGGGTCACTACGCAGCCCTAGGCCAGACCGGCCGTCAAATTACATAAATGTGTACACTGGTCATAAATAATGACAGCGTTTTCAGTGGATAGTGGTTACATGTATGGAGCTCAAGTTAATAGTGTAAAACAAGAAAAAAATCGATCAGTTGAAAATTGCCCCACAGTCGCGATTAACCCGCAGTACCTTACATATTTTACTTGCCTCTAAATATAACCTAACCACAAAATTAAAATTTAGAAAAAACCCTGACATAGTGAACCGATTTTCATGAAACATATCTAAGAACACTCCCGACTGTGAGGCATTTGTATGGTGTTGGACATTTGCAGTTTGTTTTTTGTCAATTTTGTGTAGATTAATTGATTATTTATTTTTTAACATAGTAATGGTAATTTTTTTGAATATTGTATAACTTTAATAATAGTGTGTGAACCTCTCTTAAAAATCTATAATATTTGTGGTCATGGTTCGTTAATATTTCTTGTATGTGGGTAGCCTTTGCACATTGTAATTTTTCCTCAGTCACCCGTTGACCACGAATGCTGTAAAGTGTTCGAAACGTCGGAATGAATTGTAAATTCATTATACGCGATTTAATCCGTTTCCATAGTTTTATTTCATGAGTATCTATCGCGGTAACCGAAGACAATATTACTCCCGACTAATTCAGCTTTCAAACAAAAAAAGTTAAATCTAAATCGGTCCATCCGTTCAGGAGCTATGATGCCACAGACAGGCACGCACACAGACAGATAGACAAACAGACAGACATGTCAAACTTATATATTATCATCCCGTCGTT
The DNA here is from genome assembly GCF_023078275.1 of Leguminivora glycinivorella. Lineage (NCBI taxonomy): Eukaryota > Metazoa > Arthropoda > Insecta > Lepidoptera > Tortricidae > Leguminivora > Leguminivora glycinivorella. The sequence continues at coordinate 1,282,951 of NC_062993.1, read as the reverse complement.
TATGCGTCGGGGGTTAAACACTTGAGTCATCTTTTCTGCACATCTTAATTTAAAAGCAATATCCACTATATCCAGCCAGTGCTATATCCGGTAAAATCTCATATGCGTCGTCTGTCCGTATTATTCCAACTCAATGCAGCTCATTTGCCGCTTCGAACTTGCGCAAAAAGTTGGGGAAAAAGACAGATTCGCTATTCAGATGTAGTCCAATATTCTGCATTTAATAAGTTAACTTTAGTATAGCTATAGTGAGTTTTTGATTCGGTACTTGATAGTGTAAAACCATAAACCATAAACTTCAAACGACCATAATTATGTAGGTATGTACGAGTATATAACGTCGTATGACACATGTCCAAAGAACAGATTCAACAGATTATTAATAAGTTAGGTACTAACATAACAGATCAAATACCTACGCATTATCTAACTAATACTAATAAACTGAAATAGATATCATACACGAAAGAAAAAAACTACAAGGCTCATTGGTATCCGATCCGGGAATCGAATCCGGGTCTTCAGCTTACGCGGCTAACGTTCTTACCAATAGACCACCCGCCCACCCGCCACTAGTGGTAAGGACGTTAGCCGCGTAAGCTGAAGACCCGGGTTCGATTCCCGGCTCGGCCACCAATGGGGTCTTGTCGTTTTTTCTTTCAATTCAATTCAATTCAATCATAAATAATAATTTACACGTCACATCATCATATTACAATTTACATTTCTATTATAGTTCATATTGGTAAAAATAATAATAGTAGGTACTTAATCTAGCATTAAATAGTACTAACCATAGTTTTATAATTTGATGTTCATATCACAAAGTCTGTAGGTATTTTACATGCATGTTTTTTTTTTTAAGTTAAATTTCGAGTATGAATGTTCTGTCTATTCGTTGTAATAGGTTAGTAGGTTCAGCTATTATTTACTTTTTTACTTGCCCAAGTAATCGTGCAAAGCATAGCATAAGCTTTCTTGTATGATATTTATTTTAGTTTATAATTTACTAGCTTTTGCCCACTGCTTCGCTCGCGTTAGGAAGAGACAAAAAGTAGCATATGTCACTCTTCGTCCCTTCAACTATCTCCGCTTAAAAAATCACGACAATTCGCTCCGTTTTGCCGTGAAGAACGGACAAACAAACAGACACACACATTTTCCCATAATTATATAATATTAGTATGGATATTTAGTAATGTGACTACTTGAAAAACAACAAATCAAAAAAATATTTAATAAAGTAATTTTCATCACACCAACTGGTAAAGGCTTTCTTTGTTATTCGAAAACAGATAGCAAAATTGCATTTTATCCGCAAGGGGGCAAAGTAATTTCATACAAATTTTAACTCGATGTCTTAATCTGGCTGCTAGATGTTACCTATAAATGATGATTTTGAATCATAAATATTGAATAAATTGATGGATTTGATTTTGTTTGATGTTTTATATTCAGTATTTTGTTTGTGTTGGTGTGGTGAAAAATTTTGTTTCACTCGGTGCCAAGTTTGTTTAACCTTCGTGTCGTGATACCCTCGCAACGCTCAAGATTCCACTTTTTGAACCACTCGCTACGCTCGCGGTTCAATATTGGAATCTTTCGCTTGCTCAGGTATCAATATTGGCACGTGCGGTTAAACAACTACTTTGCCCCCTTGTAAAACAAATAACTATTGATTTGTTCCCTAGTTGTAATACTAATAAGTTACTAATATCTGGGCAACCGAGCTTCGCTCGGTTCTGTTTCGTATCCTTGACATGTGTCGCCATCTAGTTCAAAAATGAATAGTACCTACATCGAGCGAAAGAATTCTCAGCCTTAACAACACAACTACTCCACACGAGATGGCGCGCATTTCGCCACAAAAACTCAAATAGTGTATTTTCTATTCGTTTTAGCCTTGACCTGTGTCGCCATCTAGTGTTTGCAATAAATAGTACTTACATCGACCGAAAGAATTCTGTCTTAACAGTACAACTACTGCACACGAGATGGCGCGCGAAGAAAAACGCATGAAAACTCGAAAATTCGCGTTTTCCGGGACCTAAGGATAAGTTAGACCGATTTTTCACCCCCAAAAACCCCCACATAACAAATTTCTGCGAAATCGTTAGAGCGGTTTCCGAGATCGTCAGTGTAAATAAATATATATATAAATAAATAAATAAATAAATAAATATACAAGAATTGCTCGTTTAAAAGTATAAGATACTACACTCAGTGAATAGTGGGTACATGCCACGCTACTGCACAGGCGGGCCACTTGTTACCGAGGCAACTGCTAGCGGGTAGGTACTTAACGCGCGATCGCGAGCGAGTGACGTAGGCCTGCCCAAATAGGGAATTCGTAACTCGTGTCGGTTTAAAATAACACTTTCGGTCGTGTTTTAATTTGTCGCCACTCGTTTAGAAGTCCTCTTTTCTGCACTTGTATCATAATGTACTATTTCCAGTACCCTCTTGAATAGGTACGTTATAGGCTTGTGTAGTACCACAGAATATATAATAGTACAAGTACAGAAGGCCCACTGCTTTGATGTTCACGAAATGCCGCCTTTTTAAATGCCTACAAAATTTAAACAAAGAAACCAGCCGCACGTGCGCAGCGTCGGACTATAGGGTTGCCTATGGATTAAAACGAATTAATACTCAGATAAAATGTTATACAATTATATTCAAGTCTTGGCTACTTTCAAGGTAGGGATGTCACGAATGTCGCATGTGTCACATTCGCGAATGCGAATGCGAATATTCAGAATGCGAATGTGCGAATGCGAATGCGAATGCGAATATCGCTGAATTTCATAAAAAACCAAAATAAAAACCAAGCAATCACCAACAACCCGCTAGGTAAAAAATTTAAAATGCTTACTATTGGTCAAAATGCCGAGTACGAACTTCACGCCGTACGAATTTGACCTATCTGCGCATGCGCGAGTCGACAGTCGACAAGTAGCAATTGGAGCGGCCGGCGCGGTCGAGGAACAAGCTGCGACTTGCACACATTCGCATTCGCAAAACATTCGCATCGTTTGAAGCGAATGCGAATGTCAATGCAAATGTTTAAAAGAATGCGAATCATTCGCGTATGCGAATGCGAATGCAAATATTCGTAACATCCCTATTTCAAGGTATAATACAGTATTTATATAATATTTTTGTTTAAGTCCCAACACACAAGCCTTATTGAACTTTTCTGTGGGGCTTAATCAATAGTAGATCTCTGTACTCGTAAGATTGTGCTATTTTATTCATAATGTCTATTTAACTCAGCATTATTAGCCATTCCACACGCGGACATCGCATTACAAGCCTTAAAAAAACTCGCGACGTAAAGTAACAATCGAAAGTGCGTTCCGTGAGCACGCGCGTCACCCCTGATTAGGCCGCGAACTCGCGGCCGCCAGCATGTACTTGTAGCGCGGCGATAGAATCGCGGAGTGAGCCGCCCCTGGTAGTACATAATACATGATTCCCCGCACTGTACTAGACCGAACTACTCCCAAATGATTCTGCTCTCTAGTACATTTAGTACACTCACACACGTGCAACAGAATGGGAGCGAAAGGAGCGAAGAGCCGACATAATGACAGCTAAGCGATCCGTGTGATCCGACCGCAACCGAACTAGAACCGAGAGCGCGCGAAAACGGCCGATCAGCTCTCGGCTAGTACGAGCGAGCGTTACTGTTGTACGCCATATGCACAATTTGTCTCTCGCCCTCTCGGTGTACTACTGTAGTAATAAATATCCTAAAAGAACAAACTAAATAGTACACTTCGGAGATCGTATTAGTTAGGAGCGATCTTTTTAGTGAACGAGCAGGCACAACTATAGTACATTATTGTGCCTGTCGAGACAAGTTCACTAACAACGTAACGTACTTTTTTACTTAACTGATTGTCTTTTATAGTGTTCAAATTTGAATACCTATTGGAACCGAACCAAGGCAAAAGAAAGTACTTAGTAACTTTTTTGAAAGAGTCCATTCTTTTTACAAGCTTTTATTCGTAACTTGCTTTGTTCTTAGTAAAAGAAAGAAAAATAAGAAACTACGTTAAATCTTAATTGTTGAAACTTCCATTCATCGGGACACTTTTTTAAGGTAACTAATTTAACCATCTTAAACCTATTAGTACTAAGAGATTCGTATGGAGTTTGGCAAAGGTGTAGATTTTTTTTGCTCAGAATAAATATAAGTGAAAAAGGTTGTCTCTTTAGCAATAAGACTGCCCGTTGTCTACCATGGTTAATTAAAGTTATGTGCTTTTTTTGGTTTACTGACGATTCGCCAAATAATGTTTCCCAAAGTTTCACATCCCAAACTATTATTCCCAAATTATCATTTCCCAAATAAAACAACTTATCGCAAATTGACATTTAGCAAAACTTTTTTTGGCAAGTATTTGTTTCCCAAAATATTTACTTGGCCAAATTTCATTTTACCAAATATTATTTAGTCAAAGGTATTGTTAGGCAAAATTTCCATTTCCCAATATATTGTAATTAAATGGCGCACTGGAAATTTGTTGGTTGATTTTATACTTTGTGTCCAAGATTTGTGTGAAATAATGTGTATGTCGTACCTACTTTTTTTCCTCCTGCTGCAAATGTCAAGGATGACATTTTCACTTACATGTTCGGATACATTTTATTAAAAAGAAACCTGATGTTTTCAAGACCATTAAATTCTATTAATTTCTAAAAAATAAAAATCATTTCCGGTATGCTCATTGTCAACCTAACACGCTCCTCCTCGCTTCGCTCGTCGTCGCACCTAAACTGACTTTGTCACACACGACTTTTCTGTTACAATACTAATAAAATTATTACATTACATTTATGCCTTGTAATATTTATTGTCAAACGTGGCTTTGCATGGTGTAATTTGTAGAAACATTTTTTGACAAAAAAATAGTTGACAAAATAATTTTGTCTAGTAATTAATTTGACAAAAATCTTGTCCAACTGAAGCACTTGGGAATAAAACTAAAACTTAAATTTGGCAAAAAAATCTTCGGTAAAATACGATCCCATAGAAATCAAAATGCAAATGCCTAAATATTTTCGAAATTTGCGATGTGAAATTTTGACCAAACATGTTTTTGGGAAGTTTTGCCATTAAAAACGTTTGCGAAATAAAGTTTTGTCTAAATAAAATTTGACTAAGTAAAATTGTGCCAAATGATAATTTGACCAAACAAATTCATTGCGAAACATATCTTTACCAAACAATACTTTGGGAAATGAAACTATTGCGATATGATCATTGGGAAATGATATTTGACGAAACGTTTTTTTGGCGAAAAGGCAGGACACCGCTTTTTTTTAATGTAATCTTGTTATATTGATGAACAATAAAGAATATTTGTATTGTATTGTACATAAACCTAAAAAAGTTCAACGGCACCTGATAACTAAATATGTAGATAATATTATATATACCACTCCAAATAGAGGTATAATCCACATCATCTCTCTCCATCCTGTCTTCTTCCATACCTCTCTAACTTTCTCTTCGCACATCACATGTTCACTACTTACACTGCAAGGACATAGGTACACTAAACACACACATTACACTCCACAAATCATCACATACACACATCATTCTCCCGGATAAAACTAGACAATTAAAGTAGTCTGGAGTAATCCGCATGGTCCTATGGGCTAACAAATATTATATTTTACATAGGTGTTATAATATTTTGATGAATTAAAGTAAACTTATGTGATAAAAATCACTTTTTTTGAGGCTCGGCGAGTTGACCGTCCCCCGGGCTTAGTAAGGCAAGACGATCACACAAACACACACTCAGAAACAAAGCGTAGCGCCGAGTTTCTAGTAACACACTACTACAAATACAGGGTGGAGGGCTTTTTAGTCCGTAGGCGGCTAGGAGGAAACCTCCAGCATAGCCGAGTCGGGCTTGCTGTCGAAGACCGGGTCGGCAGTATATAATGAGGATTACCTCCACTGAAAAAAAAAAACTCTAAATAAACACTGAATTAAATAGGCCAAATGTGAAGGCCAGACACATTTTTCCTTATTAGCCGAATTTACTTTATTAAAATAGAGATAGAGAGAGTAAGTTTGTTACTTTTTAGCACTAATAAATACAAAATTTTGACCAAAAATACACTTTATAAGGTAAGGTGCATTAGGGTAATTCCGAATGACAGAAATGCTCTGGTAATTCCGAAACCCAATCTTGATATGATGGAAAAACCATTATTTCCATGATATCAAGATTCCCTATCACATTCAGATTTTTATGCGATTTTCGTAATTAGACGGCTTTCGGAATTACCCTAATGCACCTTGTTCTTGAATTTAATGGAGCCTTATTATTCACAGTTTTTTTTACCCTTAGTTGTCTAAAATTTAAATTATATCAAAGACCTGTACCTTGTATACCTAAATTGTAAAGAATATTTTTTAGACTTACTTCAGAACTGAAGAAATATTCTATAAAAGTTCATGATAAATTATGTTAATACAGGTATTGTATTGAAAATGAAAATGAAAATGAAATGAAATATTTATTTTTCAAGTAGGCATATTACAATGCGCATATGAACGTCAAATAAAGCTACGCCGGCTCTAACCCTACGCCTCAGCCTCGAGAAGATTTCAGTCCCCCCTCAGTTGGGAGGGGGGTATCCACTATGGGACCGGCAAGAAACTCGGCGGGCAACTTCTTTTCAAAACATTACATCTTATAATTAACATGCATTAAATAACAACATACAATTTAACATACAAAAGTATTCATCAAAGAATATGAACAGATTGTAGTTTAGAAAAACGTTTTATCAATTTTCTTTTATCAACTCGCTCTGAATTGTTATGAGCAGAGATCGGATAACTGGGGGTGCGCCAAAGTTCATATAAAATTGGTATAATAGATTATTGGTAGTCCGAAAATGTTTCTCATACAATTTTACATTATAATGATCATTACTTAAAACAATTTTATGTTAATAACTATCGTAACTTCGAATGACTTATGTTCATAATGTCATTTATAATAAATACATTTTATACTAATGTTAATGCTTATATACTTATTGGTCATAACGATTGAGAGTAATATAATTTATCGTTATATTATTGTTAACAGAACAAAAATCACATGTGACAGTCCAGTTAGGTGCGACGACGAGCATAGCGAGGAGGAGCGTGTTAGATTGACCGTGATCAAACCAGAAACGACTTTTTAATGCAAATTGTATATGTCATTGTAAAAGCTCCAAGCGCGCTTCTATGAATGGCGCAAACTTTTCATAGAACTTCTCCAAAACTTTTTAAATAATTGTATGATGAATGATTTTCTTAAACACAAAATTATGAATGTTATTAAATATTTGTATAGAATTTATGATTAAAAATTTTCGGCTAAATGATTATTATGAACAGTGATAGTAGTACAATTGATGATAATGAAACAAAATTATGATAAGTAAAATTATGAGAAATGATCATTCGGAGCACAAATCGGTATAAACAATAATTTTATAACAAATAATTTTATATGAGCCAATATGGACCCGATAACTGGGCGTCATTCTAACAACATAAGGTTTATTATTCCGAAAACGTCATACAAATGACGCCCAACTGTCCTATCTCTGGTTATGAGTGAAAAGAATACCTAATTTCAAGATTATTATTTATTATTATATTTATTAGGAGCCTGCTGTGTCCCAGTGACTGGGCAAGGGCAAGGGGAGGCCCCCCTTTTTTTCCATTCGTCTCTGTTAAGCGCTATGTTAATTTCAAGATAAAACTCTATTATTGATATGATGATATTATTTCTCATTAACCGTTTCTGTGCGAATGACACGGGCCCCGTGTCATCGAGATTTTTTTACGTGTGACCTATGACGCGGCTACCGTGTCATGAAAATGTTTTTCGCCGCAACAGCGTAAAGTTTTCGAAAATGGAACACGCAACGAATTGGTTAACAGTTATAAATCCTAATTGGCTTTTCAAGCCAAATTTTTTCGCGATTTCAGCATTGGTACCCAATATGTACTTAACACAGCAAAAGGGAGTGTACAAGTTTCTAATGGGGGGCAACGCGCATGATGTGACACTGTTTGAGTTGCAGGCGTCCATAGGTTAAGGTGACCGCTTTACATTAGGCGGACCGTATACTTGTTTGCCACCGACGTAGTATAAAAAAAATAATAATAATAAAAGTTGTTCATTATGACTTATATTGACCGGGATATAGACCGTGATTACCTTTTTGATTTTTGCCGAGCTCCCGATATTCGAGTCGGGTGCAAATCATTGGATCGAGTTGCATAGTCCTAAGGTAATTTCGACGGAACGCCACTACATACCGAGATTGGTAAGAGAAGCCATTGAGATTCACAAATATAAAAATTTCAATCGTGAGGATGGCTTCAAACTATCTAATGTATGGAATCCAGTGATTTGTTTGTGTAAAAAACCGGTGAAGTCAGAATTGAACAAACGTAATGACACTGTGAGTGTAGTGTGTTTGGACAGACCATCGAGTGTGAACGCGACCAGTGGTAACGCTGAAAGTGAACGCAGCCGACGCGCGCGAAGGAGGGTAGATCGCGCGCTGTCTATACAACTTTAACATCCACCCGCCTTCGTCAGTTTTCCGTGATCATGATGCATGCAACTGCGTCGAAATATCGGGAGCTCGACAAAAATCAAAAATGTAATCACGGTCTATATCCCGGTCAATATAAGTCTAATGAAAATAACCGTGAATCATTCAAAACTCTTATTGTTCATTATGACCTCAAAAGTCTGCAAAGTTTGAACGGTCCCTCAAAGGGATAAGTTCGCCTTTGTACTGTTCTTTACTATAATTACTGTGTTTTTTGTTATTAATTATAGTTACAATAAATAGTTTACTGCTACACTACTACGGTCCTTTTTATTTCACCCTGTATCTTCGGTTTACTGTAGCTTTACTAACCCAAACCCGTGTATTGTTCGGCAAAAATATTTCCTCCTCTAATTGTGCTTCCATTAGAGGAGGAAATATTTTTGCCGAACAATACAATGGTTTTAGCTTTCAGCCTAATTTAATTGGGTGTAATGTGGGTTCTGTGGTCCAAGTACACACAGAGAAAAGGAAATTGTTAATTGACAGAAGTAGTATTTTACAAAGGATGTGTAAGGATACAATATGGTGTGTGTCTTAGTTTTAATTAATTTATAGAGAATATCAAGGTAGTTTAGTAGTAAATATAACAATTTTGAGCAACAAAAATTATAGATCCTATTTATTTTATTTTAAGACGATACCCTACAGGTCAATTCTCCATACAAACGCTCTCGACTACTTCCTCCCTAGTTTTTGAAGATAGAGCAATGATTTTTTCAACACTGATTATTATTATTTTTATCTGTGTCGGACCGTTTTGATTTTTGTGCTATTTTTATTTTTAAAGACGATAAGAGCCAATAAAAATTTCTAAAAACGGCCTTCTTCAATATGGATCAAAAAAGGTGTGATACTCAAGATCGGTAACAATTAGCCAAAAAATCTAAACGGTCCGACAAAGATTATTTCATTGTTATTCAGATTCTCAAATTTCGTTCCGCTTAAACAAGTTTTGAAGGAGGAAAGAGTCGAGAGCGGAACCTCGATTTTAAAGATTTTTTTCGCAATATCTTTTAACTCAGTTGTTCTCAATGGACTTTTCTTTTTGGATAAATCTAGTTAATAACACTAGTAAATTGAAAGTATATTTTAGCATTTTCGCTCCCGTAGCGTCTTAAGTTGCCTTATAAAATACTAGCATTTGACCGCGGCTTCGCTCGCGTTAGAAAGAGACAAAAAATAGCATATGTCACTCTCTATCCCTTCAACTATCTCCACTTAAAAAATCACGTCAATTCGTCGCTCCGTTTTGCCGTGAAAGACGGACAAACAAACAGACACAAATACTTTCCCTTTTATAATATTAGTATGGATTTTATTTAGCCTACGTACCATACATAAAACGTGCATAAATAGACGTGCAACTAAATTATAAGTTATGGTACTTCAAAATAATTCATTTAATTATAATAATGAATATTAGCACCGTTTCTAATAAATTGTTATTTTGTTTCAGGTACACAAATATATCGAGATTATTCTAGAGGTAATTAGTAAAGGGTAAAGTAAAAAATTCAAATTTACTTAATACATTTGATTGCCAGATAGTGATGGGTAGGACATCATATTAAAATGAGTTTGTATGAGTACCTCATTTTCAAAAATGAGGTGTTACAATGTCTTACTTCAAATGAGGTGAGGTACTGGTACATAAAATTTTACAATCGGCGATTTGATAGACTCAATCGGGCAACAAATTCTAGTATGTATACTGTGTAATAACATCCTTTATACCTATTAATTTTATTTGCAAATAAATGTTAAGAATAGAACTTGAACAACAGAAGACTGAAATATTATTTAAGAATTCCAATCGTTGTAATAAGAAACTACATAAAAAGCAAATTGAGTTGATGGTTCTATGAAACTTTTATTCTATTTTAGCTGTTGATTATTGTTATTTATCGTATGTTATATTCTTGATATCATGGTTTCATTTACAGTTTAATAATTATATATGTCAATTGAAATTGTAACCTTAAAAACTGCATATTTTTAACAAACGTGAGTTCATATTGTTTTCTAATTAGGTACCACTTTTGCGTAAAAAGAACCAACTTACCGCTGCGGATATTCTAACAGCAATATTATAGTAAATTAAATGAACACCAACATTCTCGACGCCGATCATACTTTTGACTATATTTTTGCACGTAAAAGACACCAAAGCAGAGCCACAAGCGTATTAAATCATGTATAAAATATCACCATTATTGTATTTTGGTGTATTTATTAGTAATATCACTGTATGACACAAATAAATTTGCCACTGAACTTTGGAAACAACAAACAACTTTCACAACTTACTTTTTTCTGTCTGTGTCAACTGACAACGTCAACTGTCTAGGAATTACGTTTCGTTTCACGACTCACGTTTATTATTTGATAATGTTGTCAAAATGTGTTCATTTTTATTAACAATGTTTATATACTCCGCGTCATAAATACCTTTTTATGGATAATATTAACCCATATTGTTGTCTCAAGGAAGGCTACAACTATAACGTAAAAACAAAATAGAAATTTCTCTTCTTTATCCGTTGAACATGCAATGCGATATGATGTTAAATATTATCCACCTTAAAATATTTTCAAACTTTTAACTTAGACAAAACAACCAACGAAAATTTAACTGATATATTATAGAAATAAGTAAAAATTGCAAAAATAAAATAAACATTTGTCACTAAGAAAAAGGAGAGAAATTCAAATTCATTGAGACGCTAACTCTTCATGCTTACAAAGTTCATATTTGTTGCATTTAAAATAACAACTACACCTACATAAGAATGTAAATTAAAAAAAATTGAATAATTTAAATAATATTTCGGTCATTAATCCTGTAATGTTGTCAAGCAAACTTCATAAATGCACATTTTGAGTCGTCCTTGGTATTCAAAACGCTTCGAAAACAATTATGTCACCGTCCAGTATAAGAGAGCTCCCTTATTACAAGTGACAACAGTCATACAAATCTGTTGGTCCGATAGGTCACGTTAAACTGGTCAAGTCGGTAGCTCAAGTAATAGCATCGAAACTATCGAATGTCGAAAATCGCGCGCCATTTTGACGAGATGCTTGGATCACAACGACGCAATATGTATGAAAGCTTGCGGCGCTTAAGACTGTTTTCTTTCGAGTCACGTGTAACGTATTTTGGCGAGGCAAATTTTGAGGTATAGCGCGTGTCTGTCTCACTCACTCTTACGGTAAACCTAACTAACTGTTTCACTTTGAAAGGATTTTTGAAGTAATGTTGGTAATGTGACATTGTCGCGATGAGGTCTTCCGGTACAAAGCGATTTCCGGTACAAATCTATCGGTGGACCTTTTGTCTCGGCAATAAAGTTTGTAGTTCGGTGACAGCCTTTGAGGCTTGAGGAGCGCGAGGCGCGCGTGTGACAGATGAGTTTTTGAATGATTTGAAGTTTGTGTGTATTTGTGTGGCATGAGGTGTTTGTGTAGTGTCGACTCTCGCGAGGGAGTTTGAGAACCGCGAGGCGCGCGTGTGACAATGAGTTTTTGAATGATTTGTGTGGCATGAGGTGTTTGTGTTGTAAGACTTGCGCGCGAGGTTATGAGTTTTTACTAATTTTTGAGGTGAGGTGAGTTGAGGTGTGATGTAATACATTTTTTCCGTGTGAAGTGCTGCGACAAATCAACAATATGAGTGGTACAAATGAGGTGCCTCATGAGTGAGGAACTCAACACTATTGCCAGAGCCCTCTGACACACTAGTTTTCTTATTTACCCTAAAATAATAAGAATATTGTTTTCCTCAACGGGATCCCTACCATAATCCCGCTGCCATTATAAGCGGTCAATGTAGCGGATGAAGGACAGATGGCCATTTTTGATGTGTTTTCTTTTCGCAAGATTAGAGAAGAGTTATTATTTTAGCCTGGTTTTATTCCAAACAAGTTTTGGGGAATAGTAAAAGGAAAACTCTTACAAACATACACAGAATATTTATAATAAAAATGTATGTGATAAAATTTTATCCCATAGCCCAGTATAAATTTAGTCCATCACTTTCATCCAATAGCCCAGTTCATTTTAGATTTCATTAACTCTCAAATAGTCCTTACACCCTGGCGGGTGTTGCCTCTGCGTGTGTCCCATGATACGGGCAAGGGCAAGATTCGCTCGGTGTACCCCTTACATTTCATTAAAGTGTCAAAAGGGCCTCTACGCGTTGGTCGGCTCCGCGCCCGCCTCCAAAAGATCCGGGACACCATTGTTCCGTGATGGGAAAGACATACAAATAATGTATGTGATAAAATTTTATCTCATAGCCCAGTATTTAGTCCATCACTATCATCCAATAGCCTGGTTCATTTTAGATTCCATTAACTCTCAAATAGTCCTTACACCCTGGCGGGTGTTGCCTCTGCGTGTGTCCCATGATAGGGGCAAGGGCAACATTCACTCGGTGTACCCCTTACATTTCATTAAAATGTCAGAAGGGCCTCTATGTGTTGGCTTCGGCCCCGCGCACGCCTCCCAAAGGTCTGGAACACCATTGTTCCGTGATGGAAAAGACATACAATTAATGTATGTAACGACAGAATCAAATGTAAAAAGCGCTTGGCATCCGTTCGCTCGTTGGGTGGATGGCATCCAAAAACAACGCCATTTGCCATTTTTTCCAGGAGCCTATACTGTTTCTCATGAGGATTGGATGCAGCACTTGTTTCCAATTTACTGCTGCGCACGAATGAATTGTATAAATGGTAATAACTTGACGACTTGAGAACAACCTAGCTTGTCGGATAACAAACCCTTAAGAGTATTGACACAGTCCTTTATTTTCTACTAGCTTTTGTCCGCGGCTTCGCTCGCGTTAGAAAGAGACAAAAAGTACCTAGCCTATGTCAGTCTCCATTCCTTCAAGTATCTCCACCTAAAAAATCACGACAATTCGTCGCACCGTTTTGCCGTGAAAGACGGACAAAAAAACAGACACACACACTTTCCCATTTTTCATATTAGTATGGATAGCAGTCAATTTGACTTTAACCATACCTCGGACACTGGCGATTATATAGGTATATTATGAAAGAGGCGCGTTCCTAGCACACAGTCTATGCTCGTCGTTGTATGAGTGAAATATGATAGGTCGACTGTTCGCGTTTTTGACAGGCGGTAACTGTGAAGTAACCGAGAGGGGGTGGGCGGCACTTTCAGCGCTGAGCGATAGTACTCTTCATTATACTGTGCTTTTATTGTGAAAGCGTTCTACAGTGGCCTAGAATTGAGATTTGTTGACCGTACATCCAACCAATTGGAACCCTAGGCCACTCTACAACCATGTCAAAATGACAAGCAGTAAGAGATTTCTTACAATCTGATTTATAAGGTCACTATGACATAGTTCTACAGTGGCCTAGGGTTCCAATTGGTTGACTGTACATGAACAATCAAAAGAAATACATATTATAGGGATGACAACTATTACGAAAATTGATGACACTTTTTTCTATATATTTGAGTTTTGATTGACATTTACGTTGAACGATTGTCATCTAGGCTGGTCCGATATACGAATGATGAATGACGGGATGACGGGTTGACGGACTTTACTTCTAACACACCTAAAACAAGGCCACCGTTGCCATTCCCAGTTATATTTTTGCAAAAAATAATCTTTGAACTTTTTTGATCCGGAAAATGTTCAAAGTTATTTATTTATTTCCATATTTTCAGTATTATTCGTAGATTTTACAAATTGATACGATAACAGAATATAATCATTGCAAAGTGTAATTTTCATACATTTTTTCATCTCCAAATCCCATGATTTTAACAAATTCAGCTAAAGATTTTTTTCTTCTGTAGCCCCTTTAGCACAACTTGCCTCGTCACGCGCGTGTCCATACTTGAAGTCACGCCTGATGTATGGACTCGCGCGCGACAAGGCAAGTTGTGCTAAAGGGGCTGGCTTGTATATTTCAATTAATTAATTAATTAATTAATTATTAATTTTAAATTAATTTGATATGTTCCTATTGTTCCTACACTAACATTAGTCTTTAAGAAAAAAAAATGTTACTAATACAAAATAAATATGGGTACAATACCTAAAATAAATAATTCAATTCAATTCAATTTCAGTTTGAATGATGTTTTTTTGAATACATAGGATGTTAATTTTATTCAAAATATCAAATGACATTTCGCACATAAATTCCGAAAAACTCAGTGGTGCGGGGTTCGAACCCGCGGCCTCCGGAACGAAAGTCGCACGTACTTACCGCTAGGCTACCAGGGCTTTTAGTAAAAATCAAACATGTGTTTCTAAATAGAAGGAGTTATGCCCTTTTTAATGCTAACTAGCTAAAGAAAGTAAGTAAAAGAAAAAGGCTGAGATTTATTTGTGTCTGAGATGTTCGTTTTATTGCCTGAACTTGAACTCAGTAAACAGATATGACAAATCGATGGGACATAAAAAAACTCCCCGTCTCTTGGATTGTGTTCAGATCGTGTACAACGAGTTTTTGACGATTTGGATTTTGTAACTCTCGGCTAGAGATGGGCCAAATATTCGGTAAATATTCGGTATTCGGCATACTCGGCAAGTTTTTCACTGTTCGTATTCGGCCGAAGAGTTCGGTTATATTGCCGAATATTTACCGAATAAACAAAGTAAATAAATAGCGTAAGTTATTTCGTAATTCATCGGATAATTACATCCTATTTCAGTATTCTAAGGAACCACAAAAGGGAGTTAAAAAAGCGTTAAAATATACCTACAATAATTAATTAATTAATTAAATTATGTAAAAATGTAACTTAAGATACAAAAACCAAAATTTTCTTGTGCACTAAATTGTAGGAACATTAAGAGAGCCTTAGTATGATTAGTATCCATTACTTACTTACCAATCATTGATAAGTTTTTAGCCAGGATTTAAAATATGGCAGAACCGAATATTCGGCCGAATGTTCGGTTCGGTAACAGCTGAACCGAATGTTCGGCCGAATATTCGTATTCGGCAAAGTCCGTATTCGGCCCATCTCTACTCTCGGCTACCTCACAGTTACCGCCTGTCAAAAACGTGAACAGTCGACCTGTCATATACAGGTTGGCCCATTCAAATCGGTCAGTATGGGAAAGTCTGAAACTGTAAGACATACGAAGATTTGTTCTTAGGAACCATGTCACCGATTTTGATAAAAAGAAAAACTGCATTCATACAATTAAAAAAAAAGTGTACCCAGCTGGGGAATCGAACCCGGTTGTTTTGAAAAAATAAACTTACACTATTTCTATTCAGATATCGTTTGTGTAGGTCTTAAGCAGTAAATATCTCTAAGAAACATAATGTCTAAAATGAATAAAATGCATTTTTTTCACATACTTTAATTTATCATAGTAGGTGTTCAAAGTGACCACCGTCTTTTTCAATACAATATTCAACACGTCTAGGTAACGATCTTACTATTGCATTTTGTATCTTCATGTGGTGAATCTGCGTTAAACTTGACTCTATGGCTACTTTTAGGTCTTCAACGGTGTTATAGCTATTTTTGTACACTTCATCTTTAATGTAACCCCACAAAAAATAATCTATAGGCGTTAAATCGGGCCACACTGGGTACACTTTTTTTTTAATTGTATGAATGCAGATTTCTTTTTATCAAAATCGGTGACATGGTTCCTAAGAACAAATCTTCGTATGTCTTATAGTTTCAGACTTTCCCATACTGACCGATTTGAATGGGCCACCCTGTATATCACTCATACAAGCATAGTACGCGTTCAAGGTACACGAGCTTAGACTGTGTGCTAGGAACGCGCCTCTTTCACATATTTGATCGCCAGTGTCCGAGGTGTGACCATAGGGTAAAACGGAAATTTAAGAATGTGGGTGTAGAGAGAAAAATAATTTTCACCACACCAACTGGTAAAGGCTTACTTTGCTATTCGAAAACAGATAGCAAAATCGCATTTTATCCACAAGAGTACAAAGTATTTTCTTGCAAATTTTAACTTGATGTATTAAGTTGGCTGGTAGAATTTACCCATAAATGATGATTTTGAATCATAAATATTGAATAGATTGATGGATTTAGTTTGATGTTTTATAGTCAGTATTTTGTTCGTGTTGGTGTGGTGAAAAATTTTGTGTTTCACTCGGAGGCAAAGTTTGTTTAGCCTTCGTGCCTTGAAACCCTCGCAACGCTCAAGATTCCACTTTTTGAACCACTTGCTACGCTCGCGGTTCAATATTTAAATCGTTTGCTTGCTCGGGTATCAATATTGGCACGTGCGGTTAAACAACTACTTTGCCCCCTTGTAAAACAAATAACTATTACGATTTACATACCTATATCGTATTACATATATATGTTAGTACCTATACTTAATTACTTCTTGGAGTAGTACACCAAAGTATCATTACTATAGTTAATCACTTTATGTAATTAGTTTGCTAGGTAGGTAAGATCTAAGTCAGAATTCAGAAGTAACTTTGATACTAATTATAGGTATAAGATATTAGAAAGTGATTACTCACAGGTGCAACGAGTCGAAAATGTAGTGATAATTATCTGTGGCCTGTTTCACCACAGTGACATTTCGCCGTGCATTGCCTGTTTAACAAAGAAAATGAAATATCTGAGTAATATTGCTACTAATAAACCCAGAAATAGGGACAAAATCGTCATTGTCAAGAGTCAATGCCACTGTATGGTTAAATAGGTCACTGTCCATTCGAGAGTTATAAGGATTCATTATCGGTACCGTACTGAGACGCTTACTACGAACACCGAAGTTTTCGATCTAGAAGTGGCAATCGAACGCAATCTGTCTCTGTCGCGTCCCTATATCAAAAGAGCGATAAGGAAAGCTAGGCCCCACCTCACTAAGCGTTAGCGACTGTGACCTGGGGCCCATTTCTCAAAACTGAAAGTTACGCCGTGGCTTGCGTGGGCGACGGTCACGCGATGGTCGCGCGACGGCGATGCGACGCATACGAAATCAAACCTTATCGATATGGAAGTATGAGACGCGACGGCGACGGTCGCGCTACTGTCGCCCACGGAAGACACGGCGTTACAAGTTACAAGTGGAAGTCTCTTTCCAACCTATCATATTAGATACTAGCTTTTGCCCGCGGCTTCGTTCGCGTTAGAAAGAGACAAAAAGTAGCCTATGTCACTCTCCATCCCTTCAACTATCTCCACTCAAAAAATTACGATAATTCGTCTCTCCGTTTTGCCGTGCAGAACGGACAAACAAACAGACACACACACTTTCCCATTTATAATATTAATATGGATTGACAACCGCTTGTAACTAGCAACTTTCAGCTTTGAGAAATGGGACACTGATTTGTTTTAACAATTTATGGTATTTCTTTTATGTCACGGTAGATGGCGCCATAACTTCGTAAAGAGTGATATCTTATTAATGAAAAACTGCTGAAAGGGTTAATTTTCACTTTAAAATCCAAGCAAATCAGGCGCTCGGTAGTAAAAAAGGTCACTTAAAGCCATGAAGTTGACTGCTAAAGCCCGGTTTATGGTTCCTTAAGGTCGGTTTACGGCCCTAATAACTCTTCGACAGCCCGTAAACTTGACTGGGTCACTAGAAATGAACTTTAGTTGGTATTATGACGATCGGTGCCCTATCCCACAAAACGTACAATTACAATTTTACAAGTGTCAAGTTACAAGTTTTTAATAATACAAGTATGCGTACTCTTTTTAAAACTCATAAGTCCTCACCTCGAGATTTACCGAATTCAACTCGCTTAACAAAAATAAAATTTTGAAAAAAAAACCTTGGTCATAGTGGAGACCGATTTTCATAAAATATGACTAAAACGGGTGCATATCGATCGATATAACTTTTTTTGATATATTTTAGTCGTTATAACGATCATTTGATATATAATTATTGAATCATATAACAACAAATAATATACTAACAAATTGTATAATTCTTATTTAATATAATGAACATTTTTTCGAAAAACATTTATTATAACATACTTTTAGTATAATGCTTATTTACGATATTAAATAAATTGTATAACACAAATTAATTATTTCCAAAGCACAGTCAGAATAAAAAAAATGTACAATAAATTAGATCCATCATTTACCAGAAAAGTAGATTAGCTTAGAACTGTGACCCCTACACACAACGCGCTGCTACCAGAAAAATAGGTTAGGTTAGGTTAGAACTGTGACCCTTAAATACATCTACTGTCAGAAAAGTAGGCTAGGTTAGGTTAGAACTGTGATCCCTTAAAAAAAGAATAAAATTAATTCATGAAATGATTTATACTGTTTGCTAGTTATATTATACTAGTCGTATATCAATAGATAGTTATACCATATAGCGGTTATTATAAATAATTGTTATACGAAATAATGATTATACAAAATAAAAGTAGATTTTTTGAGGTTATACCAAATGTTAATTATGTCAAATGAGTGATTATATCCTTTAAAAATATACCAAATGTTGTTATATCAAATGTTACTATACCAAAAAAAGTTATACCAATCATTACACACCCGACTAAAACACTCCCGACTAATTCAGCTTTCAAAAAAACAAAAAAAACAAAATCAGACAGACACGTGACGTCAGACTCATAATACCCCGTCGTTTTTGCGTCGGGGGCACAGATCAATACAACAAGATGGCCCTTACAGGGCGACTCGCGGTCACCAAGCATACGACAAATCAGGTTTATAAAAGTTTGAACGCGTGCGACACCGATCAGTAGCGCCCAAGTATACGACCCGCTAACAGTGTCCGTGTCCGCTCGGGAAAAAATCTTAAATAATCAATTTTGGTTGCAAACAATGGTCTCTTACAGCATAAAGTGGTGTGGCAAGTCTTCTAACACTTCTACATGTAAAAAAGATGGAACAACATTCCACAGTTAAGTCAAATTAATTATTTTGTTGAATATTGTTTATTGTCCGCGGAGTTCATTTATACTGGTCAATATGGTTGTGCTGAGCGGCGCCGAGGCGCGTCCATCCTCTTTACCGAGTTAAAAATGTGATATGCTATCCCTTTCACGTAAACGACTAGGCATGGGGCCATGTTAGTTTATGTCTGTTGCGGGAACTTCGTACTGCCGTTCGTACCATGTGCTACCATTTTATGAAATATAAAAGAAAGCAGATTTGTAATAGTGAATAATTATCTAGAATCTGTAGAGTCTGTAGTGGTATTTAGTTCATTGATTAGTTTAGAATATTTAGTTGGTTATTTAACTTAGTAAACGTAAGTAAAAATGCACAGTTTAGTTATTAGTTACTAGAATGATTTTTATTGAGATGCTATCACAATTATCATCCTCCTTGCGTTATCCCGGCATCGGCATTCGCCACGGCTCATGGGAGCCTGGGGTCCGCTTTGGAAACTACTACCAAGATTTGGCGTAGGCACTAGTTTTATGAAAGCGACTGCCATCTGACCTTTCAACCCGAAGGGTAACTAGGCCTTATTATAATTTAATTATAATATTATAATTTGTTGCAAAACAAATTCACCACAGTACTGGTACCGGTACCATTGTCTATAATAGACATGTCCCATTCCCATCCCTACTGCTAATCATAAAGGCGCGCCATTATTTGAAACGACCAATGGCAGCACCGTGCGCGCCCACCTCACCCCGCAAGGATTGGTGATTTGCGTCTCGAACAATATCGCTTGCATTTGGCTTCTAGTGGGGTGTTCTGTGGTCGGGGGTTAAAAATAGTAGGTACGTAATAGAAGCAATGACGGAAAAAAAGTATGCGCACCACAAAATATATATTCTCCATCGGAAAATTCTTATGTATATGTACCTAAATTAAGTATTTATGAAATTTTTTTATTTACATTTATTTATTTATTTATTATAAATGGGCTTACTCTTGACCACAGACTAGCCAAAGGCAAAGACGTGGCCTACGATGGAGTGAGCTCGCCCAGAAGATGCCTGTTCACTCTTGATTTAAGAATACAATAGAATAATTAATTAATCTAATTAATAATTAATCTCTCACATAATTATACAAGAAACTAAGACTAAACTTAAAAGCTAGCTAATTTCTAAAATAGGCCCTTGAGGCATTGTACCAAGAACACGTACCTAAAATATATCAACAAGTCTACAATTTATTGTATCATAAAACTAGCACATAGTGACCCTGCCTGCTAGGACGCGTCCTGTATTCGAACCCTGGTAAGGGCATTTATTTGTGCATTTATTTGTGTAATGTGCACAGATATTTGTTCCCGAGTATGGTTTATTTATTTATTTATTTAATCTTTATTGTACACAAAGAAAGAAAAACTTATAGTACAAAAGGCGGACTTAATGCCAGGCAGCATTCTCTACCAGTCAACCTTTATTTTTATTTATTTAAACTTTAACCCTTTCCGACCGGTTTGATATAATCCTGCAAATTATTTAAAAAAAATCTTGACAGAAAGTAAATTGTATTTTCGGGCTCAAACCTATACCGATCGAATCTGCAGACACTAGCAACACGTAATAATAGTAAATACCTTAGGTTGGCCGGGTCAGTCGGTCGCAGGACATGTTTGAAGATGGCGCGGTATTTTGGTGAGAGTAGTGACCCACGTAAGTTCATAATTTCGTATATTTTTGGTGACAAACCTTTTATTTAATGCATGATTTTTACTGTTAAAGAGCTAGTGGTTTTATTTATTATGAATTAAGACTAAAATTAAGTGATTTCGTGTTATTAATAAGATCGTAAAAAAGAAGTGCACGAATTTGTAGGTTCGGTCGTAGCCCGTAATCCGTTTGCCATAAATATCTGCACGTTTATGTGCATTCGGCCTTTGGGCGTAAAATGAATTTCGAACAAATAATCAAATATTTTCGCGGTTTATTACAAATTTTGGTTTGTAATTCAATATTTATATTCTATAGGGCGTCCATTAAGTGATGAACAAATCCTTGAAATTGTGTGCAATGGTGAAATATCAGATACTAAGGATTTTGACGAGGGCCTTGAAGAATCAACTTATTACCTTTTTGAATGGCGTGACAACGAAAGTTTGGAGGTTGACCTGTTTTTTGAACCTTCGTCTTCAAATACTTTATTAACTGATTTAAAAATACACGATCCGTCAATTGTTTCTGAGACGCAATGATAATGATTTAGCTTTGGTGAATGCATGGAGGGCATACGTACAAATTTGTTTGCGACGCCATGGGCCTCCCTAGACGCAAAGTACTTACTTATACTAGATTTCCGCTTGGAAATCTTTGCAATGCTCATTAAAGCACCAAGAAAACGGCGTAGTGAATAGAGAAGCATGTTCGAATGACGTTTCACATGGTAAAATACCTGTGAGGCCCAGAAAGTGTCAGAGCTCGCCAGCCCTTTGCATCTATCATATTTGATAGTTATTAATCATTTTCCTAAATTTAACGATATGAAATCCCCCAAAACCTGCATTCCCCATTCGAATCCTGATCCAGTCGAACTAATACACGTTGCATCAACGTTGCAACAACGTGTACCTTTGCATTACACGCAAAAATAAATGTTTGAAAGATTTACATACGAAGTAAGTGATAGTTGGAATGAGATTTTTTTCGTCAATTGTTTTTTTATAGTTTTTTAAACGTTGTATTATGTAAAAACGAATAATAGATGACTATAAAAAAAAGTTTTATTATGTAAAATAAGATATTTAGTCATTTTTTTACGTGTCCTTCCGAATTTGCACTTTTGTGCATTTACATATAGGTCCTGAACGTCACTTTCCTGCATGCGATTTTTTTATTGATTAAAGGCAATACAATTTTTTATATTATTTTTTACGAGTATTTGACGACCATTGAAAACTGTTCACATGCATTTTTTATGACATTTTAGAAAATAATTTTCTCGGTCGTAAAGGGTTATTGCACAGTAAAAAAAATGTACAAAAGGCGAACTTAATGCCAGAAGGCATTCTCTACCAGCTAACCTTTGGGCCAAACAGAGATCTATAAGAGCTTAATAGGTGCAGGAAATGTCGCAATGACGAGAAATGGAATACCTACTAAATAACCATAAATGATTATATATATCATACAGCTTACTATTATATATATTAAAAAAATATACATACTTAAAATAATATATATACCAACTTACAAATACACATAAATATACATACGTAACATTATATATACATAAATAAATATATATATCTGCCTTATAATTATTACGACTCTTAGTTATGAGACTTTTCTAAAAGATGTCTGCGCAACTTGATCTTAAACAGAGACTTGGTCTGACTTTGCCTTATGTCAAGAGAGGAGATCATTCCAAAGACGAATCGCATGCATAGTGAAAGAGTTGGACATGGATCCGGAGCGATAGAGAGGCACTGACAAAATGAGTTTCCGGGAGGAACGAAGCTCACGGCCCGGCTGTGCGGTGACAAACTGAAATTTAGACCGCAGGTACTCCGGTATTGCTGGGTCATTTAGTATACTGTACAGCATACACAGCACTCTGAGGCTCCTGCGGTCCCGTATTCGGAGCCAATTAAGTTTCCGGCGATAGATGGAGATATGATCGTACTTGCGGAGGCCAAAGATAAACCTTATGCAACTATTTAGAAGTCTATCTAACCTGTCTAAGAGTCCTTGTGAAAGATTAGTAAGGCACACATCACTATAATCAACGATTGGAAGCACAAGAGCCTGTATGAGTAGAATTTTAGTGCTCGTCGGCAAGAAATGTTTAAATCTGTATAATGATCTTAATGTATTTGTAACTCTGCGACATACGTCAGAAACTTGTGGCTCCCAGGTCAAGCCCCGATCGATGATCAACCCCAGGTTCCTCACTTGCGATGATAGTGGTATTACGGTACTCTCAAAGAGAATGGGTCTTACATGTGAGAAGTCAGAGAGTAAAACAGAACGCGGAGTCCCGAGAACGATAGCTTGACACTTAGACGGGTTGACATCGATCCCAAAATCTTTCGACCAGGATGCAATGCTAGAAAGGTCGTTATTTAGCCGCGTTATAGCCTCGTCCATATTATCAACCGCTACTTGAGTGTACAGTTGTAAGTCGTCGGCGTACAAGTGATATGAGCAATTTATTAAGGGCGTTATTAAATTAACAAATACAGAAAACAGCAGTGGAGAAAGTATACCGCCCTGAGGAACACCAGATGAAAGTTCGCACCAGTCAGAAAGTGTCCGATTGGCACGTGTTGCCTGCCGACGACCGCAAAGGTAGGATGCAAACCACTCGGCCGCTGATGACGAGATATTGAGATGATCGAGGGCGGCAAGGAGAAGCTCGTGATTTACAGCATTAAATGCATTTGAAAAGTCTATTAATACCACTACTGTGACAAGAGACGCTTCTATGCCCTGCCGCACATCTTCAATAACCTTGAGTAAAGCGGTAGTCGTACTATGCCCTGAACGAAAGCCTGACTGGAATGGCGAGAGAATGTGGTTATTAGAGATATGAATGGACAGTTGCTTGTGCACTACGGCTTCCAGAACCTTGGACAAAAATGGAAGAATTGAAATTGGACGAAATTCTTTAAGCAACGAGGGGTTAGGTACTTTCGGGAGAGGAATTACATAGGCACAACGCCACAGAGATGGGAAGACTCCTGTACGCATGGAGAGATTGACGATATGCGTTATAATAGGCACAATGCAATCAAGGATATGCAATACCATAACCCTACTTAGCTCGTCATATCCAATGGCATTCGACTTAATAGATTTAATTATTTTACTAATTTCATCATCAGAGGCCGGCGGGAAGGTAAAGATAGACCGAGAAGAAGAAGGTAGAGCGCGAAGGTACGAGATACTTTTGGACGCAGTGGCAGGGTCAAGCGAAAATGATTTTGAAAAGTGCGTGTTTAAATCGTTCAGAGAAAAAGCAGCTGAGATATTCGAATGGACTGAAGATTTGCCTACGCCAATAGTTTTAAGGAACTTCCAGGTGTCAGCTGGTGAACATGAAACAATATTTTGGTGAATATATTTACGTTTAGCATCCCTAATAATTTTGTTGCACCGATTCCTAATAATTTTAAAGGCATCCCAGTTATCGCCGCAACGATCGCGTTTGTACTTGCGGAATGCACGATCCCGCCTCGTCATCGCAATACGGACCGCGTGGGTAATCCAAGGCGCAGGCGGGCGTTTTAGTTTGACATCACGAACGGGCGCATGAGTGTCAAACAGTTTTAAGACAGCCGTGTTAAGTGCACATACCGCCTCGTCAACATTTGAAGTCATTAGTGTGGGTACCCAGTCAATTGCACGCGCGTCTCGCAAAAGTGCCTCTGTGTCCAACCGTGCAAAGCTCCGTAATTTAATACTAATTGCTTGTGATTTAGGAGGTCGTACTTTGTAACAGACAAAAATAAGATCGTGTCGAGAAAAACCTGGAGCTAATAGCTGTCCCAATTTACTCACATGGTCAGTGGATGATGTAAGAATAAGATCCAACCAGGAGTCTGGCGTGTCGATATTACTGTGTGTTGGTTTTAATGGGAGAACAGAAAGTGCCGCGGAATCTAGTATGGACAGCCAGCAAATTACGTGATCGGAAATTATTTTTTAAAAGATCTGTGTTAAAATCACCCATGATAATGTGATGTGTACCTTCTGACGCAAAAGAAATGAGCAACGACTCTAAGGTTGTGAAATAATCGACCGTAGGTGGGCAGTAGACGACCCCAAGTACGACCTTTCTACCCGTGACATTAGCTTCTATAATCAAGTACTCCATGTTGTTGGAAAATTGAGAGGGAGAGGAGTCTAAAATACTGAAAGGGATGTCGCTACGAAGGTAGATCGCAACACCACCTCCACCTTTGCCTACGCGGTCATTGCGCAACAAAACATAGCCAGGGAGCCCGTACGACGTAGAAGCGAGGTTAGGTTTTAACCAAGTCTCCGATATGAGAATGGCATGGGCTTGGCAAGATGAAAAGGTGTCCAGAAGATCATTATAGTGACTCGGAATGCTTTGCGCATTTATGTGACAAACATTTAACAGTTTTGTGCTATTTTGAAATTCGCGCGTTAAAAGGGTGCCCAGTGTTTCAGGCTCAGACACAGTGTTATTAAGTGAGTGAAATGAGGCTGACAAGTCGCAGGCAGAGTGAAAAGATACATTGTCATCATCAGACATAACAATCAAAGGCAGGTAAGTAATTTATATAAATGAATATTATAAATATAATAAATAAAAATATAATATGATAAAATTAAAGTATAACTATTGGTACAATTAACCGGCACTGCGTGGCCCGCCGGTTGACCGTTCACAATCAACAAACAAATAGAAAACTAAGATATTTCGTAGTACAAACAAACATGCAAAACCAGTAAAAAAAAAGAACAGACATATAAAACGGTTAACGAAACGCGTCCAAACCATTAAAGAAAATCATTAAAATATGTCTTGTTTCCGAACGAAATCAGGTAGTTGACAGATATCGACCATTTGACAGCTTAGCCAGTGACAACTGACAGATAGCACACTAAACAAATTAACAAAGTAAGAAAGTGGGTAAAAGAAGTTAAATTATTATAATTTAGACAAAAAAGAAGGTTGGACGCGAAAAGCAGTGTAAGATACCGTCGTGATAAATCGCATACCGTCACAATGTGAAACCCGTTATCGGACGGGGTAACTAAAAGAAAGTAATCCTACAAGCTACGAAGAAGAACGTCATGTGCGCCGAGTACGGCGCTCCTCACCCAGCTTGGTTTTACTGGCCGCGGCCTTCACTTGCGCCTTAGGGGCTGGCGCCGGTGTGGGGGCTGCAGCAACTGCAGCGGCTTCAGCTTGAGTGTCTGACGACTCGGGCAACAGATCCGCCGTAGGGTCTATGGTCGTCGACGGAGCTGAGACGCGCGTAGTTGACTGGATGGGAGCCTGTTGTGAAGTCAAGGCAAGAAGCTGCTCAGATGTAGTTACTCGCTCCCTCTTGCCGCTATCCATCTTTACATATATGTTGCCATCTAGGGTCCAGACCTTGCGCATCCCAAAGTGTTTACGGGCCGCAGTAAATAATGACTGCCTTTCCCGTGTCAAAAACTCAGACAACACTACTGAAGAGCCTTTTAAAGAGGTTTTTTTGGCCCATACAGAGTTTTTAACCCTGTTATCGGAGAATCTGACTAGCACCGGTCTAACTCGCTCAGATTTGCCACCCAACCTGTGACAGACTGCGATGGAGCTGCAAGTCACTTCAGGCAGAGATAATTTATCCTGGCAAACTGCAACCATGGTGTCAATAATATTTTCATTGTCCTCCTCCGGGACACCGGTAAACAGCAAGTACTTCCTGCGATGTCGCATCTCTATGGAGTCCACAGTATTGCTGATCGCCTCAATTTGCTGCCGCAGGAGATTTATTGTGCCATTGACATAATCTTTTAATTTAATGAGATCTTCACTGAGGTTTTGAATTGTGGTGTGTGGCTGAAAAGATGAAGACAACAGCGCTTTCTCCAGTTCTGCAAATCTCTGTGCACATGTGGATTCCAGTGACTTTTGGGTTTCTTTGATTGCCTCAAGTGATGTCATTGTGAGAAAATTATTTCTTTATTTCTTTAGATGAGGTTGTTGAACTATGGGTCAAAGGTCAACCGGCAGGTGTGATTCAGTGAAATTAGTTTAAGTGCATGTGATCTGGCACACTACACAGTATGTATTTAGTTCTATAAAATAGAGTATAAATACCTTTAAATAACGTCGTTTTTTTCTATTTTTACTAATTAAATATAATTCAGCTCTACAAGTGTATGTTGTTTTCACACCTACCCAGCGAAAAAAAAAAAGGCAAAGCAGAGATATTGTGGGCGGTGATATTACTAAAACTTTACATAGTTACCTACATAAGAAGTTACATAATAAATATACATAAACCTAAAAATATATTTCCAAAAATATACAGCGTGTGTATTCCATACGGGCGAATATCTTAATGACGATTAGTATCGGACCTAAGGAGCCTAACTACGTGGTTATTTTTTTAAATAGATGAGATATTTTTTTTTCATACATAATAATTCAGCACGCAATGTATTATATCCACATCAATTAGCCTACCTACCTAAACGTCATTACGACGTGACGTTTATGTATGTCAAATTAATTGGATGGTGTACATTGCTGTTTGGCCAGATTTCAAAAATTAATTACTCTTAATGAAGAACACTTTTTAACAAAATGATTATCCTACACGATTCGTATAATCAGATACTCTAACTGGATACATTATTCGCCCGTATGGAATCCACACGCTGTATACATACATACATACATAAAAACAACTAGGAATCCTTCATTCTACCAGCAAAGAAAAATGGTTGTTTCATGTAGAGATATTTACAACGTAATAGCAGATGAAAACTTGAAAAGACACTCTTGATGGAACAGTACGAAAATTTCCATAAGAAGGTCTCTAGTCCCATTCCAATAGCCAATATACTGACCTTTGTAAGCGACACCCTTTTACCTGTGTCGACACGTGTAGTGCCGCAGTAAAAGGCCCCTATTAGACGTTCGGTGTGACCGGCACGTTTCTTTTACAAATCGGCGACTACCTGGCGGTACGCACGGTTTGGTGCTGCGTTTACACACGGGCAAGTAAGACATATTATGTCTTTGCTACACTGTCTACTGTGCGTTTCTCAAGTAATTTATTAACTCGCACAGATAAATTGTGGAATGGAATGATTTGTCGCTTACAATAAATCCGGATAGATTTGTTTGTACTGTACCAACAGAGCGTTCGTATCAGAAATTTTGATGAGTGATTGTCGCTAGATGTCACTTAACTATGCCTACCTATATAAATAACCCTTATTTTACGTATGAAGTTACAACTCTTCCTTTTTTTATAAAATAGGCAGCAAAGGAGCAGACGAGCCGCCTGATGGTAAGCAGTCATCGCCGCCCATGGACATAAGCAACATCAGGGGAGCTACTTATGCGTTGCCGACCTTTGAGAACCCTAAATACCTGCTTCTTGAAGAACCCCATGTCATAGCGCAAGTCCTTTACTTATTCCTCTATGGTACCAACTTAGAATATCAACAAATACGAAATGACAAAAAACGATCAAGTCGAAATAATAAAAAGGCCAACAACTGATTGCAGCAGTGCAGACTAAGTTGACGAATGAAGATTAGCTGACGAAAGCAGAATCGGACAAATTTAGTAACGTGACGAAAAAAGAACGTGTCGTCCCAAGAGTATACCCCCTACTCAACCTGTAGCAAGTTAGTAACAAGTCCAGTAACTCTCCCGTTCAAAGAGCCCTCACACACTCGCTCAGAATATAAAACAGCCGCCTTTCATCGACATCTTCTAGTGATCCAGTGTCCCCTACTCCACTAGTGTGGAGTTTATGTGCGAATTGAGAATACATTTGGATGAAATTCCTTGTCTATTTAACCTTGTTAGGACCAATGTATAGTCAACCAATTGGAACCCTAGGCCACTGTAGAACTATGTCACAGTGACGTTATAAATCAGATTGTAAGAAATCTCTTACAGCTTGTCATTTTGACATGGTTGTAGAGTGGCCTAGGGTTCCAATTGGTTGGCTGTACATTAAATTGTATACTCTGTTTTAAAGCTCTTTATGCAGAGGGTAGACTCTGGATAGAGCAGAAAGCTAGGGAAACTAGGCAAAAGACAACTCCAAATTATAACGGGGGTGTTCACAGGCCATTACGGGGTCAAAGGAATTTTGGCCACAGATGGGACACGCTGACAACACCGATTATCGCATGTGTGGTGAAGAGGAAGAGAGCGTCAGACATCTAATGTGTGAATGTCATGCCCTCGCCAGATAAAGAGTGAAGAACTTTCGAGCAGGTTCAGAGAACTACCCATGAGCCTCATCATACGATACGTGGAGATGGTCGAGAAGCTCCTGAATAGCTGAAGGATCTTAGGATCGTAGGGGGTAATTGCAAAAAAGATCCCGATGGGTCGAAGAGTATCCGTAAGGGCCCCCGCAGATTTAAGATAAGATAAGATACTCTGTTTCAGCCTAATATTTTAATAATTCAAATAAAGTAGGAATTTGGCTATTTAAGTGGGTTTTCAAGCAAACAAAATTTACCCCGATTTACTATAGGTTTTAAATTAATGTTGTGTTTTATACCTTTAACCTCCACTATGAAAATTGTTTATAAAGAGAATTAACATAATATTTCCTCTACCTCTATGTAAACCTGAAGCACAGTATAATAAAGACTATCGTACAGTATGGCCACTCCCGCTCCCCGCTGCAAGTGCCGCCCACCCCCTCTCGGTTACCTCACAGTTACCGCCTGTCAAAAACGCGAACAGTCGACCTGTCATATCTCACTCATGCACCTACGCGTTTTACACGAGCTTACGCCGTGGCTTGCGTGGGCGACGGTCGCGCGATGGTCGCGCGACGGCGATGCGACGCATACGAAATCAAACCTTATCGATATGGAAGTATGAGACGCGACGGCGACGGTCGCGCGATCGTCGCCCACGCAAGACACGGCGTTAGACTGTGTGCGTAGGAACGCGCCTCTTTCATATATTTGATCGCCAATGTCCGAGGTGTGCCTGAAGTCTGAAGGTATCCTCTGGCAACAACCTTTTCCCCTCTCTAGCTCGGAAACACGTGTTTTGTCCTTTAATACCAGCGGGTAAAAACGCATTTTATCCACTAGTGGGTAAAGTAATTTGACCTTGAATAAAGTCAAATTAACTGCTTTAAAATTGATAAAAGTGGGTGAATCTAGTAATAAAGATGATTTACCACCCGTGGAACTACTGGAAGCAGTGATAAACGCATTTTTTGCGTTATAGTTTCCTCGCTATAGTGAGGGGAAAAGTTTTGTGTTACACTCGGGTGCAAATGTATTTTAGGTACTTCTCGTGTGTTAAAAAACTCGCAAGTTCAGGATTCTATTCTCGAACCACTTGCTTCGCTCGTGGTTCAACTATAGAATAATAATAATATTAATAAATCAATTAATGTACCTAAATGCGAAAGTCATCCACTCTTCTTATTTGTTAGCTCTTCCTTGCAATACTTTTAATAATACTGATTTTAAATGACTATTGTTGGGGACATTACCGGGTTGATGATGAAAACTATTACTTGTACCATCACTTTACTTTATTCGCTTATAACAAACATATTAACAACCAATTTACAATAAATAATTCAAGACTTCTTTACTACAACTCGTCTGTACTCGAACTGGGCACCGTCACTGTATGTCCGCCATTTTTATAACAATGCAACATGGCGGAAACCAGTGACTAGTATGAGTCAATTGATATTCTTTAATACTTTCATCATAAATAACAGTAAGATAAATCAAAATATAAGGCATTAATAAATAATTACTCTTACAGCTCGGCCATCCTGTTCGAGGCGAGACCCTCGCCAAAGCTTAATGTGAAATAATTCAAAAGAAAGACAATACCAGCCAATACAAGACATTTGAAATAATTCTTAAACAATAGAAATACAAAACATATAACACTTCATACCGATACCTTTACCACATAATTACGATATGCTGTAAGACTGATATTAGCAAAATATTATTTATTTATGGAAGAGTAATTCTCAATTATAATAAAACTATAACTTATGTATACTAAAAATGGATTTTTAAATATTTCTATAAACCTTATCAAGTGTAAAGAAAGAGCATTAATCAGACATAGGCCTGTGAAAAATAAATATATGAATAAGATTTACTTCGATACAATTAAATTATTGAGATCCAATTAAATTCATTACATTTAATTAAATTCATTACATCCAATTGAATTCATTACATCCAATTAAATTATGATGATTAAATTAATTAGAAGGCATTCACAAGTTATAAACATATTTCAGTAAACAATGCAACACTTCACTGCACACTTCACTCGCGAAACATAAGCAAAAAGAACATATTTACACGATTTTATGATATCACCACCTCATCACATGATTGAACGGAATTCCCGTGCCGCTACGGGGCAATAGCATCATGGGCCACCCAAGCTCTGTCAGCCTGCTGCCGCAGCTGCTCATCACGGACGCCGGATATTGCGCCGCCAGACGCAAGCTCGCATACCATGCCAGCATTTAAGGACTCAGTCGACGATCGAAACAGAGGTATCTTTATATACCTACTATGCAATTAATATCATAAATTATCATAATATAATACGAATAAAATAGAATTATATGACACTTTTTGTAAATAATAATTATAATCTTTAATTCCAATGAGAAAATGTACAATAAATTAAATTATACTTAGATAAATATTTTTTTAAATTGTATATAAATATGTGAATGTAAAACCTGACAATGTATAATCAATACTGAATAAAGAATATGAATATGAATATGAATATACCCTGACCCTCTCTCCTGGGCACTCCTGGGTCGGAAGTGAATCTACACCCCGACCCTCTCACCTGGGCACTCCTGGGTGGTAAATGAATACCAGACCCTGGCCCTTTCACCTGGACGCTCCTGGGTCCTTGATCTGAAACTTGCAACACTTTCTTTAGAAACATAAAATTTCGACTGTCTTCGAAATTATGGTAAAATTATTATGGTTCGGTAATCAATTTAATAAGTCACAATGTATTGATAGTCGTTATGATTAAATAAATTATTGTCG
This sequence comes from Leguminivora glycinivorella, assembly GCF_023078275.1. Classification (NCBI taxonomy): domain Eukaryota; kingdom Metazoa; phylum Arthropoda; class Insecta; order Lepidoptera; family Tortricidae; genus Leguminivora; species Leguminivora glycinivorella. The sequence goes on along the minus strand of NC_062993.1, from coordinate 1,250,606 downwards.
TCACTTATTAATATATCGCTATACTGAGTAATTATATTTAAGATTTTTCTGATTTATGCAGTATGCACATCTGCAGAATCTTTAAATACTCAAATAACCCGTCATTAATGAAATATCGTGCCTAATTATTTATTTACCATTTGTAACGTATTATACATATTATATTAAACAACTATTTAAGCACCATCGCAAATACACGACTATGGTGCACGGTGTAAGTCTTTATTTTTTTTTATTCTGTTATCATTATTACTTTTTTTAGGTTCTAGTTAAGATTGATGCAATAGTATGTCGAAATAGAAAACTTCTTTATATATTGGGGATATAATTAATGTAAGTTAATTCCAAGTTATTTTATTTAGGTTATAGGCCCATATAAGTGGAATTAAATTGATCTGTATTTCTGATTATAGTAAAAATAAGGTTTTGTCAAAGAACTTTTGAGATTCATTTTTGTCAACAAGTTAATATGATTGTCACATGTTTCTATTGCTATTCGAATTGCTATTTATTATAGCGACAGCCGTTAGATATTATATACACAAGCAATGTGGCTGCAATGACATAGATAAGGTATATGAATAATCATTATTCGTACTGCTTACAAGCTGTGGGGTTTTCATATAATTATCAAGAGGTCTATCCACATATACATCAAGTATATTAAAAAAATGGCTTATTGATAATGCCTTCTATGACATCAATGAATTCCTTGAAATGTAATATTTAGCGCGATAATGTATTTAAATTATATAGAACACATTTATAAATTTTATAATTTAATTCTTAGAGTAATAAGAATTACTTAGTTATAATGAATGTTTATGTTTCTGACGTGTAATGTATATGTGCAATATAAATAAATATGAATATGAATATAACTTTATTTTCCATGAAAGGCTATTGCGAATTTAGACAATGAATATTATGTTGGGTTTCTACATTTTAGTTTTATTCCTGATATCTATGAAATGGGTTTATACATTGAACCTTTTATATTATTCTTAACGAATGTAAGTATATCGCAGAATATTTGTCTTGCAAAGAGTCATAACAGATACTTGGATAGGTGTCTTCATAACCGATACGAGGTATATGTACTTGACTTTTAGTATGTACCAAATATATCACCAACAAATTATGCTAAGTAATAAGTATAAGTTGCGTGTGTTATTCAAATTTATTGTTACTTCTGATTCGAGCATAATAATTTAAAACATAATGTTCTTTGTTACTTTATTTTTGAGAATGAGCACCCAAGGTTATATTACACATAAAGAACTAGATACGGGTAGCCAAAAGAGAAAAATGTAATTACTGTACTACTTAACCAATCAAAAAGTCGCCATAATTGTAATGTTTGACATTGTCGATCATAACATAAATTATTAAAGATTGAAGTGTACTTTTATATTAATGAAATAAATAAATCAAAACTTATCTAATGCAGCGATATTCGCGGTATAATGTGAATAAAACTAATTAATAACCGCTTTATGAAACATCATCGCAATGTAGTTTGAGCGATTTAAGCTTTCTGAAGAAAAACCAAGAACTGCATATATATTATAAGCCATGAGACCAGAATTTATGCATGCATTATAGCGATGTACTTGTGTTCAATTAATATTATATATAGTTACCCTTTATTTTTTTAATTAAATATTACATGATATCGCCTTGAATAATATCGAATTTACGAAGATCTTTTTTTCATTGGAAGTCGACAAAATGATCTATCATATCATTAAGGTAATCATTTTTATATAATACGGGCAAGCGAGATTACGTGTCCATCTAACAATAGGTTGGTTTTCCGTGTTACTAAAATCACATAACGCATATACTCTCATAATGTCATTGATAAAACAATTTTTTTTTTAAGATGCTTTTGTAGGTATTTATGAACATAGTAAATTTTTTAACTCAAATAATAAAAGCACTCATGAACATGGCATTGCGCCTCAAATTATCTGTAATTGACTAACATTTTATTTAAGCTTTCCCAACTACATATCCCGATTGTTAACGTAAGGCGTGTAATGAAATATTAGAATATTATTTTTGGTTGATTATTTTGAATCGATTGCTTATATCAGTATGAATTCTACTACTTATATTATTGTTTAATGTATTATTTATTAAGATTAAAATTAAACGTTAGCACGTTCACCAACGTGTATTAAAAGCTTCGCACGTACATCTACGCGCTTCAAAAGTCGCACGTTCATCCACGCGCTTAAAATACTCGCACGTCCATCCACGCGCTTAAAAGACTCGCACGTTCATCCACGTGCTTTACACTAACACGTCCGTCCACGTACATCAAACATTGATTCCATAAGATACATGTTACATTGTGCCATAGGTATCCTCCTTGTTGATATCTACCAATAAGTACCATAGTAGCCTTAATTGTATACCTTGTACTACGATCAAAATATTTTATTATTCACGCGTTACTACTTATTACATGATTATGAGTTATGACCAAATCTACATATTATACCTTGTACTGTGATCAAAATAGTCAAACGTACAAAAAGTGTACTGTAACTACGGACGAATTTTATTATTCACGCGTTATTACTTATTACATGATCATGACCAACTCTACATATTAACCGTTCTTTTACATGATTATGACCAACTTACATATTGACCGTTCTTTTACATGATTATGACCAACTCGACATATTGACCGTTCTGTTACATGATTATGACCAACTCGACATATTGACCGTTCTGTTACATGAGTATTACCAACTCTACATATTGACCGTTCTTTTACATGATTTTGACCAACTCTACATATTGACCGACATGATTAATACACCTATTAATATAACTCTTGATAATGACTGACTCTACATCTGACTCTACATCTGACTCTACATCTGACTCTACATCTGACTCTACATCTGACTCTACATCTGACTCTACATCTGACTCTACATCTGACTCTACATCTGACTCTACATCTGACTCTACATCTGACTCTACATCTGACTCTACATCTGACTCTACATCTGACTCTACATCTGACTCTACATCTGACTCTACATCTGACTCTACATCTGACTCTACATCTGACTCTACATCTGACTCTACATCTGACTCTACATCTGACTCTACATCTGACTCTACATCTGACTCTACATCTGACTCTACATCTGACTCTACATCTGACTCTACATCTGACTCTACATCTGACTCTACATCTGACTCTACATCTGACTCTACATCTGACTCTACATCTGACTCTACATCTGACTCTACATCTGACTCGACATCTGACTCGACATCTGACTCGACATCTGACTACAATTGTGAAGTGATGTCATCTCATTTGCCTGAATTATCACCATTGCAATATATAAATCATCATTGCAATTAATATTGAATTAGTGTTATTTCAGAAACAAACAATGATATCATTGATTAAATTCACAGCATTATACATTAGTTGTCGATTTCCCATCGAATACATACCCATGATCATCATGGTAATATACGAAGAATGATTTGATATACATTGATCAGATACTTGCGCCATCACTGGCCATTGTAGAATAGTAATAATAAATGTAACCTTTTGCCTGCCGTCAACAAGCAAGAGGAGACCAAGCACTTCAATTTTCATGGAATTAAACTTTGTAAAATCTATAACACAGTTAAAATATTTGAGATTTATACTAATGATGATTGATCATATAAGGAAAAACATTTTTGTTTTATAACAAGTTACTACTCGTATATCCGAAAATTATTTCACGAACAACCAGAGGTGACCAAACTTTAAAAAAAAAATGATAACGATCATATTATTAGATTGTTGTTATAGATTGACAACTGCTGTAACGATACCACTGCTATAACGATAAACATGTTTTTTAAAACGACTTGACGTACAACATATGCTTCACAGATGAAGATTTAGAACTTAGTTTGATTGGAAATAAACGTTATATGGTAACATTCAATCATGTTCTTGCCAATCAGATTAAACATAGCAAAACTTTAATTTTCTAGTTACGGTTAAGCTTAAGACTTCCTTTTTACAATAAGAAGTCACATTATTAAAACAGATGGATATACAATCCGGCATTTTAATACAATAAAGTTAATTTCATTAAATTTTAAATTCAGTGACAGAATTGAATGACAGTGACACAACTTCGATTTAACGATTAATGGAATGGATTCGATTCACACAAAGTATTTAAAAACTTAGTCCAGGATTTGGGCACGGTCCGGCATTATGCCACGTGTCAGAAGGAAATGACTTTTGTATACATTAAAAATACTATGATCAATATCGTACTTAACGCATCAAATATCAAGTAACCCTGTATTATAATTTTCAATTTGAACTAAAATCAACATGTCATATGTATACATATTTTTTTTACCAATATTGTGTCCCGTGACTCAAGAAATTGCAATATTAGAATATTTTATGATTACATATTTTTACACAGCTTATATAATTAAATATTTATTTTAAATTGTATTCCAGATCTGTATAATCTGATAAGTTCGAATATGTATCATAATTAAGTAACAAGTATTTGACCCATGATTATTTTCTTACTGGTATAATAAATGTCACCACTTTTCAAAAACCGAGATGTGAATTTGAAGCAAAATTTTGTTAGCCGTTTTTAACAACTCGAGGCATTGCTAATACAAAGGAAAAATCGTTTAATCAAGAGTTTATTCCTATTGACAAAGTGCCAGTTTACTCATAACTCCACGATTTCTTAAAGACATACTGTCACAAATTGACCGGTGCAGCATATCGTAGCGCTTAATGTGTAAAATAATATGCAATTTTCTGAACAAGTTGTGTTCCATTTTGGATTCATAAAAATAAGAAATCGTTATAACTTTTAATCATACACAGTACTGAGGGTAAGTAAATGTAATGATGACACCTTCTTTTTTTTAAAACAATAATGTTAAGAAATAATGAGAAGTGATTGACTACTGCACGTTTTATCAATAATTATACTTTTGTTTTATGCGTATTATTGATCTATTGATATAATTTACCACAATTATTTTATTCCATCAGATTTTGCAATATAGTCATGACGGTAGATTATCAAACCAGTTCTTCAACGCCAAAGAAAGAAAAATAAATGTCTCACTTACCATAACAATTTCAGTGCACGTTTCGTAAAGTAAGATAATGGTACTTCCACAAAAAAAAAAACAAAGGAAAGAAAACCTTACGTTCGTGTGGCGTGGCAAAAATCTTTACCGATTCTTGTTTCGTCCCACTTCTGACCTGTTGGGGACATTACCGGGTTGATGATGAAAACTATTACTTGTACCATCACTTTACTTTATTCGCTTATAACAAACATATTAACAACCAATTTACAATAAATAATTCAAGACTTCTTTACTACAACTCGTCTGTACTCGAACTGGGCACCGTCACTGTATGTCCGCCATTTTTATAACAATGCAACATGGCGGAAACCAGTGACTAGTATGAGTCAATTGATATTCTTTAATACTTTCATCATAAATAACAGTAAGATAAATCAAAATATAAGGCATTAATAAATAATTACTCTTACACTATAGTCCAAAAAAATAATGCTTTCGAAAAAATACAAATGGTAACAAGGTTGTACATATTTGCTTACAAATCTTACAATATTATTACATACATACAATCACGCCTGTATCTTAACACGTTCACTGCGGAGCCGGATTTTGTGAACTCGCTCTCAGTGCGTTACAACCCATGAGAGTCCTGTATTGAGCTTTCTCTCTGTGCGGTACAAGTCAATTACAGCTTGTAAGGAGGGTTTCATATTTTACCTAAAATACCTTTACCAGATACACATTTATTAAATTTTATTGAAACAATGTTTAGTCTAATAACTAATCTACACAATACTGTCTTCGCCGAAGTTGATGACTGTTCGTTTAGATTTTATAGACGAATTAATTAACAGGTCAAAATTGACTTGTACCGCACAGCCAGAACGGGCACAGGTAAAAATGTCGATGATTTAGTAGTGATGAGGAAAATAAACGAACTAATATATCGATCCAATTCTTACTTTCTTTACCTTTAATGTAACCAGATTTTTATATACAACCAAAACTTTTAACTTTGCTCTTAACATTATTTAAAAAACGATTTTTAGAAATTTTAGTAAATATTTTGCATCAAGCAATTTAAACTTTTTACAATATATTTTTACGTAATAATATTTAGCAAAATTGTAAGCGTTTTGCGTATAAAAGCGTTATATTGTATTTAACGAATTTCATTTAAAACAATCGAAACACATTTTTTCACCACAAAATAACGTGTGGATTGATAATATGGTAACAACACTAATGCATTTTGCACTTTGCTCCAGTGCTATACAAGGTCGTGCGTAACAGGTCATTATAGGCCCTGTTCCGCACTGAATAACAAAAGTTTAAGACTGGTGCGAACAGGACATATGTGACCTGTTTATTAATTTATATGCTGTCAAATAGAGTGTAAAATGACAAATATAAACGTATACTTGACTATATAAAAATAATAAAATATCACAATGATATGGGCTTCGCACTAGGGTAAAGTTACGCATTTCTGTCGCCGCACCAGGGGGAAGTCCAGAACAGGGTCAGAATGACCTGTTTCGCAGTGAACGTGTTAAACTCTTGGAAATGGGCATGTTATTATAGGCTATTGCAGCATAAAGTCATCTGCACTCTCTCGGGCGATTATAAAATGTTAACAGCCAAGTTAACTGGCCGGCGGCAGCTAATCTTTTAACGACTCGTTAACTCGAATCACGGACCACTTGTCTTGTAGACGAATCACTAACGAAGTCACCATACATTGGCGTGTCCTTACACAAAACATTCTATATGAAAACCATAGATATAGGTAGCTCATGTAATTAGGTACGTCGTAAAGAAATTCAAACGTTGATTTTTTTATAAAACTGGAACACCGAATAAATATTCATCAATTGAAAATTTAATCAAAATCTGTAAAAAATTTAAACAAAACCTGCATTTGTTGATCATTAACACAAAAATGAGCTACAATGAGCTCCCTGCCGAAGTATTCCCGATGAACTACGGTATGGGGTTCTTCAAAAAAGGATTGTACAAGTTTCTAATGGGTTGTCAACGCGCATGTGACCCTCCTTGAGTTGCAGGCGCCCATAGGTTACTTACGGTGACCGCTTTCCATCGACGGCAAAAACGACGTGGTGTTATATGTTTGAGGTGTCTGTCTGTTTGTCCATTTGTGTCTGTGTGTCTGTCTGTCTGTCTGTCTGTCTGTGTGTGTGTCTATCTGTGGCATCGTAGCTCCCGAACGGATGAACCGATTTCGATTTAGTTTTTTTTTTGTTTGAAAGCTGAGTTAGTCGGGAGTGAAACATGGCTAAGAATGTTTTATGAAAACCGGTCCACTATGTCGGGGATTTTATCAAAATTTTAATTTTGTGGTTAGGTTAGTTATTATTATAGTTTCCTCAAACGTTTCATGCAGCGTAGTCTATGTGTGGTGGTCTACTAAAGCTCTAGTTAGAGATTTTATGTCGTCGTGGGCCGCCCTAGTTCTGGACTGTGATTGGTCGGATCGTAAATGGACTGTTTGCAAAATACGGTGCTGGGTTTTATTGTAAACTTTATTTCGAAAAAAGAACATTACTGGACAGGCCGGGAAGTAAGGGTTGCCGGTTGACGGTTTAGTAGTTTTAGACCGGGTTGCATTGAAGACCTTCATCGTCTGCTACAGTTTTTTTTGTGGAAAGTATCTGTAAAAAAAATACTTTCCGGCGTAGACCTTCAATTTTGTATGAAATTGCTTTTCAGTTTTCTGGAGTAGTTAGCATGAAACGTGATACTTTGATGTCTTTTATAAATAACGTGGGCCATTTTTTTTTTTCAATCAAAGTAAAGTTGTCCACCCCACTTTTTTTGTAACATGGGTATTTTTTACGCGATTCATACTCAGAATCGCGAGGTATTTCGATCCTGATAGGAAAAAAAAATGTCCCAAGATTTCCATGCATTTTTTCGAACCTTCCAATCCGTTACCGTCATACAAAATGTATGAAAAAATGGTAACGGAATGGGAAAAAACCTTGGGACACTTTTTAGGGTTCCGTAGTCAACTAGGAACCCTTATAGTTTCGCCATGTCTGTCTGTCTGTCTGTCTGTCCGTCCGTCCGTCCGTCCGTCCGTCCGTCCGTCCGTCCGTCCGTCCGTCCGTCCGTCCGTCCGTCCGTCCGTCCGTCCGTCCGTCCGTCCGTCCGCGGATAATCTCAGTGACCGTTAGCACTAGAAAGCTGAAATTTGGTACCAATATGTGTATCAATCACGCCGACAAAGTGCAAAAATAAAAAGTGGAAAAAAATGTTTTATTAGGGTACCCCTCCTACACGTAAAGTGTCCCCCCCCCCTCTAACTTTTGAACCATAATTATGTTTAAAAAATATGAAAAAAATCACAAAAGTAGAAATTTGTAAAGACTTTCTAGGAAAATTGTTTTGAACTAGATAGGTTCAGTAGTTTTTGAGAAAAATACGGAAAACTACGGAACCCTACACTGAGCGTGGCCCGACACGCTCTTGGCCGGTTTTTTTTTCTCCTATTAAAATTGAAAGAGCTCGCGATTCTGAGTGGAAACCACATAAAAAATTCCAAATCCAAAAAACAGTGGAGTGGACAACCTTGAAAAAAATGGGCCACGTAACGACAACATTATCGACGGGAATACTGCGAATGAAAACAAACCTGTTATTACAATAATAATCTATAGTAGACAACTTTAATGAATATAATTTTCTCTAAAGCTCAAAATCTCCTCTATACTCGATTCCATTAAATACCTCAGTACATCCGTATTCGTCCTGACATCAAGCGTTCTCGATTACACACTCACTCAACTCCAAAACGTATTAACCACCATACATTTCATACGAACATGCACCCTTTTAGTACCAAGACCTTTGAGCCGAATACCAAATGTCGTAAGCGCCGGGAACTTTAAAAGAAATTAAGACGTTTATGTAACTGTGGAACACAATATGAAATACGTATTTGGAATGCCGGCGCGTCCGGGCAGACAGCGGTATTCCCTTATTTACTAGTATTATTTATTTGCAGAGGTTTTCCAAGAAAGGAGTAAGCTTTGACGCGTTTGTGTTTGGTTTATTTATAATGAAGTTTTAATAAAGCCACTAGCGCTTCAGCTTATCGGCTTAGATTTTATCAGCTTTCATTGTTTTTTTATAATCATTATGTCACTCTTGGATGCATTTTGATATTTGCCAGTCGCTTTTCGGTGAAGGAAAACATCGTGAGGAAACCGGACTAATTCCAATAAGGTTTAGTTACCCTTCGCGTTGGAAGGTCAGATGGCAGTCGCTTTCTTAAAAACTAGTGCCTACGCGAAGTCGTGGGATTAGTAGTCAAAAGCGGACCCCAGGCTCCCATGAGCCGTGGCAAATAACGCAAGGAGAATGATGATGAAATCTGATAAAATTAAAACTTAGTATTAAAACTTAACTAAGCATAGACGTCCTACTAATACATGAGTTAAACTTCTAGGCCGTGTTTAGTATTAGTTCAAATCAGGTGCGCCAAGATGTAATGCTTTATAGTTTTAAAGGATGTATCGCGTAATTACCAAAAAAACAAGCTGCAGTTTTGTGATTAAAATTTGATGCAATTTCAATAAAAATATTGTTTTTGTGATGATAACATAAACTTTAATCTTTAAGCTACATTCAGAATGTGAACAAAGTAAAGTTAGACAGATTGTATGCTTAATTGTCGTCACAAAACTGACAGTGAGTTGATTTTTGTTAACAACTTTTTTGCTAATTGGGGGGACCTAAATTCTGAAAATGCCCATATGATAAGTCAAGTAAATTATGACTTCAAAAATTCGAATATTTACCAATAATCCTTATTATTGTAAACAAAAGATTTATGAAGATAATAATGATATTCTTCCAAATACGGACTTTGTTAGTAACATACCACGGTTAAGACCTAACAATAACGAAACTAACATTAATCAATAAACGATATAGCTGGGGAGTCGGCGATGTTAAATTTCGACTCACTTGAGTAGATACTCAAACTATAGGACCTATCTAATTCAAAAGATATTATGATAGAAAGAAAACCAAGATGTTCCAAAGTTCTATTTTTCAGCGAGCTCGAAACAAGTTTTTTTTATTATAAAAAAAAACTAGCTTCAAGCTATATAGAGAACTATAAAAGCAGAAAGTGAATTTGCTCCATTTCGTTCATATTATTTCTTCTGTTTTACCATAGCAGGCCTGTCTCACTCGCGAGTGTAGCTATCGAACTGTAAGTATCAGCTGCAAAAGTGCATGGCGAATTTATCAATTAATTCATTCATAAGTTCTCTATGCACTTTTGCAGCTGATAGTACATCCATTTACAATAATATATACCTAAAATTATTTCTTAAGCTGTGTTCGAGTAACTTCAAAAATCTCATCTTGGGCTCCCGAACTATTCGCAAAGTCACACTTCAACTGTTTTAACGTAAACAAAGTCTGGGCCGCCATTTTGAATTTATCGGAGCGTAAAAGCTGAATCACAATCGCCTAAACTCAGGTTACAATCCATTTAATATTTAGGTCAAACTATGTAAAATGATAAATAACAACGGAAAATGAGAAAAAAATGGTATCTCATTTTATTTACAGAGATCGGACAATTGGGCGCAAATAACATTGAGGAATAAGTAAGGGAAAAGTTATAACTCTATACATCAGTTAATGCGAGTTATTGGTATAGGGATAGTTATACTAGTTATAGTGACATCTAGCGACAATCACGCGTCAAATAGCGTGAATTATCTGTACTACTACTCGATACTGGGCATCAACAGTGTCTCGTCTGCCAAAAATTTAATATTAGAACAGTTTACAACTTATATTACAAGCAGAAGGAATTTAAAACAGAATAGGCTACTAGACTCGTATCGAATTTAGCACATCAAGTTATTGTTTTCTGTAGTATTTGACTTAAGAAATCAATATTTATAGCTTGCGGGCATTAAAAGTGCGTGATGACTGCGTATTTTTAATTAAAGATGTGTGTATATTTTTTTTAAATTATGGACTCCGAAAACGGTGTTGGCCAATGCAGTGACGTCACATAATTCAGATCAACTATGGAAATTAGAGGTAGTAATCTGATCTCCATAGAAGTAACCTCTATTGTATTAAAATTCATAGTCGTTGACGGGTGTGACAATTAGAATATTTTTTCTAAATATATTGACGTCATGTCATAGATATTCTATAGATTAATATGGCTGATGTTGTTTTTGCCTGATCACGTAAAAGTAAACTTTAAATAATTTTTTTGCGGGTTTTTAAGTCGTAATAAAATATGGTACTATTTTTTTTCGTTTAATTAGACAGTAATTAATAATATAAGACATACTTTAAAAAAGGGTCAAGTAGCCTATACTGATTAATACTATTGCAATATTAGCTAAAAATTGGTGAGCATTAGACTCTTCGTTCGTCGCGACATCTATTGATAAGTAGCAGTACTAACGCCCACCCACTATATTATTAGCTACTTGCATTTTTTTATTATTATAAATGGGCTTACTCTTGGCCACAGACTAGCCGAAGGCAAAGACGTGGCCTACGATGGAGTGAGCTCGCCCAGAAGATGCCTGTTCACTCTTGATTTCTGTTCAGTCTTCTTTCATTAAACTTACAAAACTAATAAAAAATCTCAGCCCCGGGCTCACGCCAAATCTTCTAACCCTTTCATTTATCAAAACTTATTTCCCATCTGAAATCAACCCATTACCCGCAGGTGTAGCCTTTAAATTTATAGCCGTAAGGGTCAATATTGCTTGGGAGGGCTAGATTGGAAAGTCCGTATATTATGTTGTAACATGGTTGCTATGATTTATACGTGCGAAGGCGCGATAGAAAATGTAGCAATTATGTACGGTTTACTGAGTTGTTGGGCGGAGCTGAAATAGGTATATTTTTATCTACTTACATCCATAATATATACCTGCCATAAGTTCCCTATAGGTAAGGAGTACCTTAATTTATAACTTTACGATATCGGTAACCGAAACGGAAAACGCAAACTATAATTGTAATTAAATTTAGAATGTTCTGGGGCCCATTTCTCGAAGTTACAAGTTACAATTTACAAGTGGTAGTCACTGTTTAATATGACACGTTGGAAAGGGCCACAGCCAGAGCGTCCGGGGGAGGGTTTTTCGTGGGTTTAGCGGACAGAAAAGTTATTATTTACATTAGCTTTATTTTTATTTATAAATTTAATATTTTTTGT